>NC_134787.1:37779289-37786789 GCF_046742065.1 Oratosquilla oratoria
CTTCCTTTGCTCTGTACTGTGTTGCCTGTGTCTTCTGCTTCTCAATTTGCGCTTAGAATAAGGGGAAAAGGGGCTTTTGGTAAATGTATGTACTACCTCCAAGTCTTCCTGAGCGGATTTTCTGATCCCTGTAGCCAAATCTCTAAAACTCAGACTCACGGTGTCAAAGCACACTTATCCTGAAGACGTGATCTGAAGAGGACTGATGTGGCTTCTTCGAGCAGTGAGACTTTATCAGGATTAGAGGCGGGGATTAAAATCTTAGAATGTGATTGGGAATCTGTGAGGTGAGATTCGGCGAGATCAAATCAACAACATAAATAATAGTACATACATATACCAAGGCCCTTTCCCCCTTACAAGGGAGGCAGCCAAAAAGGAAAGTGCAGATAATAGTAATAAAATAAAAACAAAACGAAATTAAACAAAACAGGATGAAATAGAATAATACAAAATAAATAAGAATAAACTAAAATTACCAAACTTATGAAAAATATATATATATGGACGACAGGCAATTCTACTCAATCGAAATAAAAAACTCGTTTAGGAGATGAAGTAAAAAAAATTCTACCAGATATTTAAACTGGATTAACTAAGAAATTCGACTGACAATGCCTTCTCTTGGGGAAAAAAGGGATTTCTTGTCATTATACCAGAGGCTTTGTCTTCGCTCATTTCAAGCAAATACATCTCATACTAATACCACCTTATCAGTCCAACGGTTGTTTCCATACTTCCTACTTACCTACTTGCACACTTACATATTTACTACTAACCCACCCACCTACCTACCTACCTACCTACCTATCTATCTACTTACTAACCTACCGACCTGCCATCCTACCAATCTACCTACTTACCTACCAACCTATCTACCTACCAATCTACCGATCAACTATCCTACTACTCTACCTACATACCTACCTACCTATCATTCTACCTACCTCCCAACCTACCATCCTACCTACCTACCAGCCTATCATCATACCAATCTACGATCCTACCATCGTACAACCTACCAACCATCCAGCTTACCAACCTACCATCCCTACCATCCTACCAGCCTACCAACCACCCAACCTAACACCCTACCAAACTACTATCCCTACCATCCCTACCATCCTATCAACCTACCATCATACCAACCTACCAACCCACTAACTTATCTCCCTCCCTCCCCTCCCTATCTCCCCACCCACTCCCTATCTACTTAGTGCTTAACTACCGCAAGGGTACCACCTCCCCAGGTACCACTCTCATACCACCGCCCGTGGGCTCGCTGGACACAGCTCGGCAGGTACTCCTCGCCTTGATACCAAGTACCACCCACCGAAGCACTAACTCTTCAAGGACCACTCTGGGCCGGAGGACTAGTCAGGAGAGAAACTAGCGGAAAAGAAATGAAAGAAAGGAGGGCAGAAAGGGAAAGTAGAGAAGGAGGGGAAGGAGGCAAGAAAGGGAAGGGAGGGAGGGGAGGGAAGGGAGGGATGTAAGGGTAGCGGGGGACGGGAGAGAAGAGAGGGAGGGAAGGGAGGGAAGAGAGTGGGGAAGGGGAGGAGGGACGGAGAGGAAAGAGTAAAGGAAAGAGAGGGAAGAGAAGGAGGGAAGGGAGTGAAAGAATGGGGTAAGGAGGGAAGGGAGGTGAGGTGGGAGGGAAGAAAAGAAAAGAGGGAAGGAAGGCAGTGTGGGAAGGGAAGAGGGAGGGAGAGAAGAGAGTGAAAGGAAGAGAGGGAAGAGGAGGAGGGAAGGGAGGGAAGAGTCGATGAGTGAGGGTGCAGCAGCCCGTGATGGTTCCTCCTGGCAGCCATCAAGGAAGGAAGGCGACCTCAGCCCCCGAATAACAATCAGTTCCTGCAAGAGCAGCAGCAGCAGCAGCAGCGGCGGCGGCGGCGGACGCGTCGGGTGGCAGGGAAAGGGAGTACGCCGGCGAAGGCAACGTTAACCGGGGGGAGTGGGGGGAGAGGGAGGGGGAGGGGAGGGAAAGCGGGGAAGGGGGAGGGGTAGCGGGTGAAGTAGTGGGTAGGGCAGAAGTAGTGGGGGGATGGGTAGGGGAGGGGATGTGGGTGGAAGGAGAGGGAGCGGAGGGAGAAGGGATTGAGGTTTGGGGAGGAAGCGGGGTTGAGATTTAGGGAAGTAGTATTGAGGTTTGGGGGAGAGGGGAGCTGAGGCTGGGGAAGGAGAGTTTGTGCCTGATGGGACAGTGGGTGGGGAGAAATTTAGCTCCTTAATATCAGGAGGAGAAAAAGGAGATCGAGGTTGGGGGATTAAGAGAAAGAAGACAGAGGTAAAAGAGACGGGAATTGGAGGAATAAAAAGGAAAAAGGTACAATGTATATACGTATATATATATATATATATATATATATACATATATATATATATATGTACATATATATATACATATATATATGTATATATATATATGTGTATACATACATACATATATATATATATATATGTGTGTGTGTGTGTGTGTGTGTGTGTGTGTGTGTGTGTGTGTGTGTGTGATGTGTGTGTGTGTGTGTGTGTGTGTGTGTGTGTGTGTGTGTGTGTGTGTGTGTGTACAATATATATGATATTGAATATCTAGGGAGCAGATTCTCTTGTATGCATATGTTGTTAAAGTCGACAGCATTAAGGAGGTTGTTAATCTTCTTATGGGTATTCTCCAGCTTTCTAACCAATATTCTGCCATTTGGAGGGTGGGCATAAACCAATTTGCCAAAATGATTCATTTATTCAACGTTTCGTCTGCAAAGAGACATATTCAGGAAAATCTGTAACATAAATATTATCGACATACAGAAATAAAGAAAAAAGATGTTAACCTAAACAAAATTCACAATTATGGAAATAGATATCAATAAATCAGCAATAATACAAATCCAGTTGTAGTTTTTCATGATGTACAACTGGAAAGAAGATGATATAGACATCGGTTTCAAACAAGGAGTTCTTTTGTGCTGCACCTTAGCCTCCAAATCCAGCCCTCCTGCCATCCCGAGAAGGTTCCGGGTAGCACTTGAAGAACTACGTAATAACCAGAATATTGTCGTCACTAAAGCAGATAAAGGTGGCGGTGTCGTTATCATGGACAAGTCAGACTACAACAATAAAATGGAAGCTCTTCTTTCGGACACCGATACCTACAGTCCAATTTTTGAGCAACAAGCAAAGGATGGGCCATTAAATTCAACAAAGAAGTGAGGAAGATACTAAAGAAAACAGGGTGAGGAAAACGATTACTACACCTTCTTGAGGAGAACCCGAGAATACCAATAATGAAGGGTCTTCCCAAGACTCACAAGCCAGAGATTCCCCTCAGACCCATTACCTCTGGTATTGGCAGCGCTCCACATAAGCTGGCCAAACGTCTTGCCAAGCCCTTATCTTCATCCCTCGGAAAAATCAGTGGGGCACATCTTAAGAACTCGTCTGACTTAATCAACAAATTACAATCAATAGACTTCAAAGACAGAATACTTGCAAGCTTCGATGTACAAAGTCTCTTTACGAATGTCTTAATTCAAAACGCTATCTCTGCTATTAAGAAAGTCTTGCCTCACATCAACGGAGACGACCTTCCTATCAATAAGAAGGACTACTTAAAACTAATTGAAATGTGCTTCAAATGTGCTTCGGTTTCTTTCGACGGTAAGACATTTCACCAACATGAAGGCTTGCCCATGGGGTCACCTTTAAGTGCAGTAGCCGCATGCCTCTTTTTAGAGACACTGGAAAAAGAAGAATACATGAACATCATCCCAAACGACAGCAAGTGGTATAGATACGTGGATGACTGCCTTCTCGTCCTCCACAAAGACACCAACATTAGTGACATCTTATCCCGACTCAACCAAGTACACCCTAAAATTCAGTTGACTGTAGAGCACGAGGTCAACGGATCCCTACCATTCCTGGATACCGTCATCATAAGGGAAAATAATTCTGTAAAATTCAAGGTGTATAGAAAACCCACCCACAAAGATGATTACATACATTATTTTAGTGCTCACGACAAAAAGACCAAGACTGGTGTGGTCATGGGATTTTATCTTCGAGCACTCAGGATATGCAGCCCTGAATTCCTCAATGAAGAATTACAACACATAACCAAGACCTTCGTAAAACTTAGCTTTCCCGCTGGTCTTCTCTCCACAACATTGAAGAAAGCCAGAGCCATAAGAGAGAGAAATAGTGACAAAAACCAAAACAAGAACAATACAATGTACATAGTAGTCCCCACCTCAGACTTGGCCTGCGCACTCAGTAAAGAACTGAGACATACGAACATCCACATCTCTTGTGACGCAGGTAAGAAAATTAGTGATCTTGTCAAACCAAGGATAGAAAATAACAAATCCGAAAGTTTAGTTTATAAAATTCCATGTTCGGGGTGTGACAGTGCATATATAGGAGAAACTTACAAGGGATTAAGCACAAGATTACAAGAGCACAAAGCCGATGTCAAATACCACCGCAACACCAGTGCACTCGTGAACCACATAGACGAAGAAGGACATCTACCTAAATGGGATCAAGCGAGTATTCTGCATAATAATCTTAGCAAAAGGCAAAGAAAAATCGTAGAAGCTCTGTACATAGCCACCAACAAATGTACGAACAATAGAGTGGGTAATATAAAATCATCGGAGACAATAGCACGGCACGCAGCAAAGGAGTGGAAGAAAACGGGACGAATGATCACCAGAGGCATCCCACGGAGTGTCAGTACGATCAACGCACGAGAGTTAGAGCCTCCTTACAACTCAGACCTTTCCTAGTTCATTACCCACACATTTTTTGCATTTATTGCCAGTATTTTCTGTTGTGTAATATTCTTTCTGAAGAAGCACCATAGTGCGAAACTAGTTAAAGAATAAACTCTCGTTCTATTTGTGTGTTTTCCCCTCTGCCTCTCTCACAACCTGTCAAGATGTCGTCATATATATATATATATATATATATATATATACATATATTTATATATATATGTATATATATACACATATATATACATATATATGTATATATATATGTATATATATATATATATATATACATATATGTATATGTATGTATACATACATACATACATACATACATACATACATACATACATACTTACATACATGCATATAAGAATAATGTCATCCGCAAATCTTAGGTAATTCAAATATTCGCCATTAATTTTCAAACTTTTCTTTTCCCAACTGAACCTTCTGAAAATATCTTCCAAACAAGCTGTAAATAATTTGGGTGAAATTGTATTGCCTTGCCGTACTCCCTTCTCGATCTTGATCTTTTCTGTATCTATATGTAGTCGAACTCTAGCGGTACCTTTCGCATAAATCTTTTCTAAAACTCTTATAATCTGTTCGTTTTTACCCTGTTTGCGTAGCGAGTTTAGTATTGCTATTTGTTTTACCGAGTCAAAGGCCTTCTCGTAATCTACATGAGCTAAATACAGAGGTATATTGTATTCTGTCGTTTTCTCGATTAGTTGGTTTATCGCCTGCAAATGGTCTAGAGTCAAATATCCGTTCCTAAAGCCTGCCTGTTCTCTCGGTTGGTTTCCATCTAAAACTTGACTTAGTCTATTTGTAAGGATCTTGGAGAATACTTTATATACATGTGATAGCAAGCTAATCGGTCGAAAGTTACTAAGGTTCTTCTGGTCTCCCTTTTTGTTAAGCAAAATCACTGTAGCATTGCACCACGCATCAGGAACGCTTTCTTGGCGTAAGCACTGGGTGTACAATTGTGCTAATTTAATATGAACTAATTTACCTTTGTCTTTCAACAGATCTATTGATATACCATCTTCTCCAGGTGCTTTTCCTCGTTTCATAGTTTTTAGACTAAATTCTACTTCTCCCTTTGTAATCACCTTTACACTACTAACGTCTATACATGAATTTACTGACTCAACTACGGTCTTCGACGAGTAAATCTCTTGGTAAAAATCTTCTACTCCTTTTACCATTTTGTCTCTACATTTAATGATTTTTTCCATTTCTATCTTTCAAACATGTCATTTGCTGTCTTTTATAAATCATGTCTGCGCTCGGTCAATTTAATAATTTTACCTTTCAGAATAGTTTCCTCTATTTCATCAATGTTTCTCTTTTTTTTTCCTCTAATCTCTGCTTTTTTTTGGTGAGCTTGTTTAGTTCTGCTCTTTGTATTTCGTCTCTCCTACTCTTAATCTGCGTGGTCCTTCTTCTTATAATTAGGTCATTTGTAGCTTTGGAGTATTTCTTTTCTCTAATGTTTTTTGTACTTCCTACTTTCTCTGCTGATTCCTTAATGATATTCACTAAATTCAAATTAATATCTTCCACGGTGTCCTCGCTAGTTCTTAGAGCTTTGAATCTATTCTTAATTTCTAAATGAAATTTCTTATTATTCTTCTTAACCTTTACAAGGCTTATTTTCTTTTTTAAAACTTGCATTCTACCAGCAGTAATCTACGGGTGTGAGACTTGAAAGCTGACGAGGGCGATAGAAACAAAACTAAGGACTGCACAGAGGAGAATGGAGAGATCAATGATAGGAATAACACTGAGAGATCGAAAGAGAGCAAGTTGAGTGAGAGAGCAGACTAGAGTGAAAGACATTGTGGAAGCAGTAAAAGAGAGGAAGTGGAATTGGGCAGGTAAGTTAGTGCGAACGACTGATTAGCGATGGAGCAAGTGTGTTACTGAGTGGACGCCGCGAGATAGGAAGCGTGGAAGAGGGAGACCAGACAGAAGGTGGAGAGACGAGATCGAGAAAATTGCAAGAGTGTCGTGGCAGAGGGTGGCACGGTCGTGTGATTCATGGAGTGGTATGAAGGAGGCCTTTGTTCATTAGTGGACTCAGGACGATATACAAAATAACCACAGGTTATTTTGCATTTTCGTATCACGATTCCTTGCATATACATATATATATATATATATATGTGTGTATATATATATATATATATACATATATATATATATATATATATATATATATATATATATATATATATATATATATATATATGAAGGTGTGAAAAATAAGTCACGGGTCTAGTTCCGAGTTCCAGAGAAGCATAGAGCGAAAACCGGTCAGGAATAAACTCAGGAACTCGGAACTAGACCCGTGACTTCTTTTTCCATCTTCATCAACGTGTCCCAATGTACCAGCAAATATATATATTTATATATATATATATATATGTATATATATATATATGTATATATATATACATACATATATATATAAATTATACATATATATGTATGTACATATATATATATATATATGTATACATATATATATATATATATATATATATATATACGTATATATATATATATATATATATATATATATACATATATATATATATGTATTATATACATATATATAAATTATACACACACATATACACACAACATATATATATATATATATATATATTTATATATATATATGTGTATATGTATATTATATATATATATTTAT
>NC_134787.1:37791789-37796789 GCF_046742065.1 Oratosquilla oratoria
TTAGGGCAGAGGAAGAGAATGGAGGACAGAGGAAAGGAGTGGAGGGAAGTGGAGGGAAGTGGAGGGGAAGTGGACGGGAATGGAGGGGAATGGAGCAGAGTGAAGAACTCAAGGATGGAGGATGGAGTGGACTGGAGGGGAGTGGAGGGAGTCGTAATGAGTGTAAATGGAAGAGAAAGAAGGAAAGGGGGAGGAATTGAGGAGTTGTGGAGATTAAACCACGCTGAATAGAATGACAAGGATGTGTATATATAGGTGGTGGAGGAGAAGTTGGGGAATGAGGTTGAGGGAAAGGGATAAGGAGTGATGGAGGGGAGGGTAGAGGAGGGGTGGAGAGGAGGGAGAAGGAGGGGAGGGAAGAGGAAGTGAGTACTATATAGGAGAATCAATTATTTGATCCCAAAGCAATAGTCTGGTTTAATTTTGATTTACTTCTTATTTTTTCTTCAAGAATCTCACATCTATAAGCCTTTTGGTGGTGGTTATGGTGGTAATTATAGTGTTGGTGATGGTTGTGGTGGTGGTGATGGTGATGGAAATATTGGTGGTTGTGGTGATAGTGATACTGATGATGGTGGTTGTGGTCGTGGTTGTGGTAGTGGTAAGTGGTAGTGGTAGTAGTAATGGCAGTGGTAATGGTAGTAGTAGTGGTAGTGGTGTTAGTAGTGGTAATAATAAAGGTAAGTAGTTATAGCAGTAGTAGGAGTGGTAGGGCTAATGGCAGTAGCAGTGGTGTTGGTGTTGGTGATGGTGACGATGATAGCAGTGCTGGTGGTAATACATGTCTTGCAGAATGAGTAGTGTTGCGAGTTTTGCCAGTGTGAAGAGTGGGGGTCCCACAGGACCGGTTGCAGGAATGGACCCACATTGGGTGTGCAGGTGAGTGGGTGGGAAGGCAAGGAGGCTGTTGCCGCAAGTCTGCCTGCCAGGGCATCGATTGTATATTGCATAGAAGTTAGAAGGATTTTTCTTCTCTCTCTCTCCCTCCCTCTCTCTCTCTCTCTCTCTCTCTCTCTCTCTCTCTCTCTCTCTCTCTCTCTCTCTCTCTCTCTCTCTCTCTCTCTCTCTCTCTCTCTCTCTCTCTCTCTCTCTCTCTCTCTCTCTCTCTCTCTCTCTCTCTCTCTCTCTCTCTCTCTCTCTCTCTCTCTCTCTCTCTCTCTCTCTCTCTCTCTCTCTCTCTCTCTCTCTCCATCCTTTCTCTCTCCCTTTTTCCTCCTCTATTTTTTTTACTTCCCTGAGACGACTAAAATCACTTGACGTAGGCCTGGGGATGATGCTCCGGGTTTAATTTATATTTCATCACCAATAACCAGCGCTTTTATCCTTGGAGGATAACATCTTGCCTGACGGGTGGGGTCAGAGCATAGGTAAAAGATAGAGATCAGGAGGACACTAGAATGAAGGGATAATGAAAAAAGAAAACTTATTAGCATTCTTCTTTAAGTGGAGGCTAAGTTTCCTACCACAAAAATGTACTCCGTCAATCTGGTCCACAGGGGTGCCTCTAAAGTCCCCCTAGAGCAAGGGTGGACAACCCTTGGCATGTGTGGAAAACCTGGCACACTAATAACTTTTCTCCGGCACGCGAAATCCAGAGCTCACCTTAAATTGAATAACTAATAAATCTCAGACTTCTACTGTATGACTAATGGTAACCACAAGCTGCGCTGGGCGATAGATTGAGGCCCTTATAAGAGGTCAAGGGAGTGATCCTGTACTCGTATTTAGGCCTATACGAGTAATTCTGTTCCGTTAGCACGCAAGGAAAATGTATATAAAATATTTTGCTGATTTTGGCACCCACGCTTAGAAAGGTTGCCCACCCCTGTCCTAGGGTATTGACTGCATAAAGATTACACAGTCAGTATCTCATTCAGGATTCTGGGTTGGACCAGGAAATCGGCGACCTGCATGAGACCGGGGTTCTTGTCCAGTCAGCTCAGATCTTCATCTTGTGGTGAGGAGAATCCTCTAGCAAGCTCCTGGTAATGTTCCGAATTCGACTACAAGAACTGTATATATGTATATATATATATGTATATACATATATATATATGTATATTCATATATATATATGTATATATATATGTATATACATATATGTATATGTATATATATATATATGTATATATATGTATATATATATATATACAGTGTAGATATTATATATGTATATATATGTATATATATATCTATATCTATATATATATATATATATATATATATATATATATACATTCTAACAACCACAATACACTTTAATTCTAAGCCATCAACATCGGGAGACCCAATGGGGCCACATGCAGAAATTGAAATATGGTACTGCCGAAGACTCGAACGCAGCGATCACATGACAAGTGCCGTAGTAACTAACCAACTGCGCCAACTACATATATATCTATATATATATATGTATATATATATATATATGTATATACATATATATAGTATTATATCTCTCTAGATAGCGCAATGAGCTATGTCACTGTCACTTGTTACGTCTGAGCTGGGTTCGAGTCCTTAGCTTGACCACGTATCAATTTCCGTATGTAAGCTTTCATGGAGCTCCTCGTCAGTCTCGAGTGTGATGGCATGGAATTAAAGTGAATTAATGTGGTTGAAAAGATATGTATACATATATATATATATAAATATATATATTATATATATATATATATATATATATATATATATAAATATATATAATATACATATATATACATATGTATGTATATATATAACAAAATTTTTTAGAAATTTGTTTTCTAAAATAAGCAAATTTTGACATTTTGTCAATAGAGTTGTAAAAGTTATTTTGCACGCTCATTGCTTATTTTATGTCTTTCTAAAAACGAGGAGATACTGAATAAGGACCGAAGGCCGAAACCGCAGTGGACCGGCATAGCCGGTGGCTAGGTCTGACGTGAATATAAACAATTCAGTAGAAGAAGGTAAGAAGCCTACACCAGGAGGCGTGTAGTTGTAGCCTAAGCCATCACATTTACCTTATGCGCTTAGACTGTTGGGGCAGGTAACTAAAGGCGTTATCATATTGGGCTCCCATGGGCCTCACCGGCCTCACCAACGCCGACCGTTGCGAATTCGTTTGAGTAAAAACGACTTAGGTTCCAGTATCTTATTTTTTCAAATCTCATATATCAAATTATATTTCCGTCATATACAGGAAAGCTGAATGATGAACTAAGAAATTGTAATTCTATATGAATTTTGGACTTACTGTTGAAATGTTCTCAGAGAAATCTATATTTCTATGAGCGAAGTCAAATTCTAGTTATTCAAATGGAAGTTGGAGGTAGGATGCTGAAAGAAAATTAGCCCAGTGTGATAACCCCTAACAGTCATTACTGGGAAACGTGGAGATGTCGGAATTCGAAGCCAAAACTAAATAAATGCGAGACCAGCACGCTTACTATTAAGTTATCGTTTAGTTAATTCAAAAGGATTTCCCAAAAAATGTGCTCATTCTTTGGAATAATTTAGAACGTTATTGAATCTATCGGTCCTCGTTACTATCAGCGGTGTCTGGAATATGGTTGTCATCAGTTTGAAATTAAAGAAAAGTTAAGTCTCCTCACCTCAATCTAGTCTAGTTCTAATCCCTTCTGCGTGTTCGTAAATCTTCAAACCGATGACCACCATTTTCCAAACACAGCTGATAATAACGAGGACCAACGGTTCGCTAACGTTGCGAAACATTACAAAGAGTGAATACCTTTCTGGGACACTCTGTATATTAGTCTCGTGTCACAACCACCGGCTCTTCGCCGTGCACCGTCCACGATACGAAGGAGTGGTCTCAAACAACCATGGGTGTCTATGGACACTTTCACGCGCGGTCGTACCCAGAAAAAAAAAGAAAAAAAAAGAAAAAAAAAATCGCACAAAGATCCATCGCTTATGTTACCGCGCAGAAGGTGATGAGCAGATTGGGTGGAGGCAAACAGGAGTTCTTGGGAAAGAAGAGTCCAGCACCTGCAGAAGACAATGAGGAAGGGGCGTGGGTCCTCCAAGACCTCGTGAGCTGTCACGGGGGGAGGGATAGCGACACGGGCAGCCCCGGCCCGCGGGTCGGCAGCCCTCGGCAGGGCGTGACAGGACTCCGGCGAGGTCGTGAGAGGCCGGGAAACAATGGGGGGTCCCGGCTTGTCTGGGTTTATGACGCCAAGATCCGGAAGAGGTGAGGGTAGTGGCAAGGGAGGAAGTGGTGTTAGTGTTTTTAGTGATGAGGACGGAAGAGAAGTTGAAGGTGCTTGTAGTTATTGTTATTCTTGTTATTATTACTGTTATTATTATTGTTATTATAACTACTTTTATCATTATCATTATTATAATTATTTTTATCATTAGGAAGAAATTCAAGCATAAGTACACATGAGAGAAGGTGGTGGATGGAAGAATGGTAGATAGAACGTTAATGGATTATATAGTAGTAAATATAGGAAGAGCTAAGGATGTAAATGTTCTAAGGGGAGAGAGTAGGGGAATATCAGATCATTTACTGGTGGAAGGTAAGTTGAGAGTGGAGGATAGATGGAAAAAAGAAAAAGGACAAAAGGTAAGAAGGTGCTTAGAGTGAACTGCTTAAATGAGAAGGAAAAGGAGGCGTACAAGAAGAAGCTGAGAGAGGAGTGGGAGGGAGTGAAGGATAGAGTAGAACTAGGAGTAGAGGAGGAATGAAGATGGTTCAAGGAGCGAGTCATAAGGTGTGCAAAGATGGTGTGTGGAAAAAGGAGGACGGGAGAAAATAGAAGGAAGGGTAGTGAGTGGTGGGATGAGCAAGCAAAGAAGGTTGTAGAAGAAAAGGAAGCGAGCTTTCACAGATTGGTTACAAAATAGGGCGAGAGTATCATATGAAAGGTACAAAGAAAAGAGAAGAGAAGTAAAACATAAGATAAAGGAGGCAAAGAGAAGAGCAGATGTGAAATGGGGTAAGAGTATGACAGAAATTTTTTAAAGTAATAAAAAGATGTTTTGGAAAG
>NC_134787.1:37804289-37806789 GCF_046742065.1 Oratosquilla oratoria
TCTAAGAGAAAGTTCCGAAACTGGGAGAGTGCGCTGTAAAAGAAATTGAATGAATTAAAATGAACAGATAAATAAATAAATAAATAAATAAAGTGCTGGTAAACTATTTTCAAAGATTTTCTGTAAAATGTACGGCAATTCTGTAACTAAATTAAGTAAAATTAATTACAATATTACAGAAACAAAATTGAAGCCATGAAATAATATTTATATACAACGGCTTCATTCAGCGGGCGCTTGACCCCAGACAGGGAGATACGGGCGTACCACACTCTATGGGCGGGGGTCGGGCCCCTAGGGTGGACCCAAGGGCTCAGTTCCCGACGCCCGGCAGGGGGAACGAAGCCGGCGAGGGTGGGGCTCCGGGTTGATCCCAACATCGAGACGAGGTCCCCTTCATTACTAATGAGATGAAGAGTAATGAGATTTCATCTACGAGTAATGAGTTGGGCTTCTGACCAGACACCTGCGTTTCATCACAGTTCCCTGGTTGTTCTCATGTGAAGAGGGGGAAGGGACGAGTTTGGTGCTAGACACTGAAATACCTGGAACTAATTAACCTCTTCAGAGGAAACACAGGGATGAATAAAATCGTCTGGCGACAGATATAATGAAAGAAAGTGTCATCCGCTATGACAGGTGATCACAATCCTAAATGAAATCGCCAGACGGTAGCCAGAAAAAAAAACAATCACAGGGTCTATACTCCTGTTGAGTCAACTCATCTATTATTGAATTTTGCATTTTATTTACATCATGAGGCTTATGACTTTCCTTTCACACTCATGGGGCTATGCATGTCTCAAGGGACTCCTGCGCAAAAAAAAAAAAAAAAAAAAATCTTTCTCATTTTATTTTCATCATAATAATAGGTTAGATAGGATGGTGTCTATATTGCATTATTACAATAACCAAGAATATGTCGTGCGTGTTTAATTATATCACGTATATGAAATTAAATAAAAAATCAAAAGTGCATTAGCTTAACTCACTTGTTCTCGCGGAACCCTTAAGGACCTTTTGCGGAACCTTAGGGTTCCGGGGAACCCTGGTTGAGAAACGCTGCTCTGGGCTAATCCCCCACCGATTAACCGGTGGTACCGCTCACCTCCAGGACTTTATACGGCCATAAAATCATTAAGGCAAACTATTTTGTCTTTTCAACAAAAATACATAGATTGTGATTTGACATGCTGGAAGAAAATTATTTTCTTGCAGTATATCAGATTTTTTTTTTTTTTTTCCCGCCGAAAGCTGAGGGCTGCAAATCTGCTCGAACAGTCGAAGGAAAAGTATCCCAGTGTGATATCGCCTTAAGACAGGACATTCCATTGTCGAAAAAGCCCTCACTGCCTGAGCATCATCTGACCTAAGCTAAGCTTGGGGCTGATGCAATACTAAATGTCGAAGATCCAGAGTTGAACGCTGCTATCTATGTGTAATGTATCATTGAAACCTTTGTTGAGGATAGAGGGGTGTGCCTCCGTGACTGCGCCGAGACCTCACGGTCCTCATTGTAGTACAAATGTACAAAAGTACAAATGTACAAAGTATTATTCATCGGAGTTTGAATAGCTCCATTACCTCACCCAACATGTAGTCCAACACGGATACACTTCCAAATATTGTCGTCTAGATTGGAACCATCCTGTGACTAAATAGAATTTTCTGGCGTTACCAAGCAGAAAGTTGATAACAAATACTATCTTCCTGAGACAATAAAACAATATGAAACAGCAAAAAAGAAAAAAAAATCGAGGTTACTGAAATCAAAGTCAAACATCGTCTTTCTGAAACAATAAAACCACTTGAAAAAAAAAAAAAAAATCGTGATGACTCCAGTCAAAGCCTATAACAAATACCATCTGTCTGACACAATAAAACAATAATAATAATAATAAAAAAGACAATCAAGTTTACTCCAGTCAAAATTTGCGGCTTCCAAGGGACATCGGAATCTAAATTCCGACGGAAGATATCCGTGTGATTCCGGTCACAGATATGAGTTTGAATCCTGTACGCATGGCCGCAATATAAAGACCCGATTCAGATAAAGATAAGAAGAGATTCAAGAAAGAAGCTAAGCCAGATGATCGCAGAGATAAACATTGATTCAAAAGGAGATAAGGATTTAATATGACTTAAATCCAAGAAAAGAAACAACGGGATTATGCTATCAGTCAACCCGTTTTATCATAAAATTATTAGAAAACATTTTCCTAATCGCATGGTCAAAGAATGAACCAAACTTCCCGCAGAGGCAGTTGAAGGAAACACGTATATCATTATCTTAAAAATGCAGTTCAGTAAGCGGCTTATCCATGAAAACGATATCAATTCCAAGGTTCCAGTCTCTTTGATTTGTATCATTGAGGGCTAAAAGGTCCTGGAAAAAGAAGAACATCCGTGTCCGTGTTACAATATTTCTTTCTCTAATTAGCCTTGTTTTGGGTGAAAAGATACACTCCAGGTACTAGGAAAAAAAAGTTGTCTTTTAATT
>NC_134787.1:37821789-37834289 GCF_046742065.1 Oratosquilla oratoria
TCCAGCTAGAGACTCGAACTCTTGCTCTCATAAAAACATAAGAATAGGGGTGATTGCAAGAGATCATAAGATAATCAGTACAGTTCCATGTCCCTTACCACCTGTCATTCCTATGCATAGAGTTATCTAATCTTTTCTTAAAACACAATAGTTTCAGCGCTCACTACATAGTTACTAAGTCCATTCCATTCGTGATCCACTCTGTTGGTAAATCAAATCTTACCTATTTCCTTCTCAGACCTAAGATTTTCCTATATAAATCCATTACTACGTGTTCTGCTCTGCTTTCTTAGTATGATGACCTTGCCTGCATCACCCTTGTTACAACCCTTGACCCATTTGAATACATCTATTAGATCGCCCCACACTACTTATCTTACTAGATTTTAAGTTAAACTACCTAATCCTGTCTTCGTATGGTCAGCTTCTAAGCCCTTGTATCATGATGATCTTGTTGAAGAATTGCTTGCAGCTGGAAAGATCCTGACGGACGCTGCGACGGACACAGCACGGAGCGCCACTCACAAACCAAAGTGCACCTCGAGCTCAGGAACGACTGCAATTGTGCTCCATAGAGTTATTACTTGATCACTACTCCGAGTGGGACTTCACCATACCCTTCTCGACGTAAAATGCCTTCTCTTTCCTTTCTTAAGCTTCCTTTCCTCCTCCTTTTCCTCTTCCTCCTCCACTTCCTCTTCCTCTCCCTCTTCTTCTTCCTCTTCCTCTTCCTCTTTCTCTTCCTCTTTCTCTCCCACTTCTTCCTTTTTCTCCCACTTCCTCCTTTTTCATCCTCTTCCTCCCTCTTAGAACCCTCCAGCTTTCCTCTTCCTTCTTCTCTCTTTCGCTCTTATCTTCTACCTTCCCTTCCTCTTCTTCTCTCATCTTCAATCTTCCTGTATCCTCTTCATCCCATCTTCTTTCTCCTTTCCTTTTCCATCTACTTTCGACTCTGTTTTCCTCTTTTTCTGCCTTCCTCTTCCTTCCTTCTTCTTTCCATTCGTCTTCCACTCCTCTATTTACTTATAGGGAATCGTCTCTGGCTACATCTGTACTTCAAAATATTCTCTTTCTTTTAGTCTCTGTGTTGCACATATTACATATTCACGTAACCCGTAATTTCTTGATTTGCAACTTTCCACTGTATGTTGACAGCACACTTAAATCCTTTCCGAATTCTTGAGACGCAATTTCCGTGTCCATATAGACAACTTGCTTATATCCCAGCCCTTTCCCGTAACCCATAGGATACTCCCCTCATATTCAACTCTTGAACCCAGCAATCTAAGTTCCATTCAACTATGGGGTATGTCGGTCGAGCTGTTAAGGATCTAGGCAAAGGTCTCAGGGCCGAGGTTTACGTTTTTATAGTTACGTTTTACTTAGTTTCTTTGTATCTAGTCCATATATGGTCTTTGGAATATTTGAAGTTTTACTCACAGTATCTTAATTGTTTCGAGGTTGAATCAAGGTATTTTAGAAAGTTAGCTTGATCATGATATTTCCACTTTTTCCGTGACTTTGAATAAGATGCATGAGAGAAAAAAGCTAAAGGAGAATGGTTAAGAAGGAAGAAAGAAAGAAAGAAAGAAAAGATATAAAGTTAATAAATGGAAGAAAAACAAATAAACGAATAGGTTAATAGATAAATAGATAAGATGAAATATACATATAAACAATAAGTAAATAGACAAACAAATAAGTGAGTGAAGAAATAAACAAATGAATAAAAGATAAGTAAATAGATAAATGAATAGATAATTATACAAATAAATTGACAAGTAAGTAAACCAACAAATAAATTAATTGAATAGATAAAATAATAAACAAAAATAATTAATAAACAAACAAAATACATAGACTGATGAATAGATAAAAAGATATCAAACAAAATGTATACTAAAACAAAATAAAAGATACAGAAAAAAAAGGAAAGAAAGAATGTAAACATTAAATTTGTTTTCCCCCAAAAGCAATTTATCAATAATAGCACCACTACAGACCAGTCACGCAGCGTTCTCTTAAGATGGTTTCCTCCCACCTTGTCACCCTTTTACTTCTTCATCCATTTTTCTTTGTTTCCGTTTTCTCTATATCTCATTTTCTGTTTCTCTCCTTTTCTATCTCTTCCTCCCTATCCCTTCCCACTCCTTACTTCTCGTTACTTTCTCTCTGTGCCTCCTCCTATTTATCTGTCCTTTCTCATCCATACTTTTTAATTAGATCTCTCCCCTTTTCTCCTCTTCCCCCTCTCCTCCTTCTCCTTCTCCCCCTCTCCCTTCCCCTACCCCTTACCCTCTCCCTATCTCCCCTCCACCATTTCCCTTCCTCTCCCCCCTCCCATTTGCCCCTCACATTTTCCCCTCCCCCTCTCCACCTACCTCCTCCCCGCCCCCATGGCCAAAGAGGACCTAACCTTGTCATTCCCGTTTCCCGCCCCAAGACAGAAGTCTCCCGAATCCCACTCTTCTTAACGCCCTCCCCATATGAGGGTACTGACTGCAAGCCTCAGACAGTCATTATTTCAAGGACTTTAGTGATATTCCTACGGACAAGAGTCACTCGGTATTCTCTTATGATTGGAGAATAATAAGAATTTTTTATTATTATTTCTAGAAGCGTTGGTAAACGTTCACAATCATCATCATTGTAAACACACCTATGTCCACTATCACAACTCTGATACATCACATTATCATATCATATCACCAATATTGGAACATCTAAGTGCATCATCAATATCACCCTATGGCCGCTGTCCTTGAAACAAAAGCAAAAATAACAACCTCAAATCCAACACTAATATCAATATCAACATATAATACCACCACCATCATTAACAACATCAATGTTAACACCAGGACCAACACTTACAACAGTAACACACCAACAGCATCATCATAAACCACAACAAATGCAATAACAACAGCAAGAATAAAAACAACAATAAAGTCAACAATCACAATAACAGCAACCATGATTCCTACCTCCACTACCATTATCACTACCATCATCCCGTTACAGCCCAATGAATTCCACAATCACAGCCGACAACAACAGAAACAAGCATATTACCAACAACCACATCTAAACTCACAAAGAACCTCACAGACATAGTCCTCATCGCTTTTCAGCCACGCCTTACATTCTGCCTTCCCCGCCCTGACACCTCACCTTCCTGCCTTACAGCCTCCACCCCTAAACACTTTCCACGTCTACTTTCATCAGTTGTCATCCCTCTTCTCTCAGCGCCTCTCCTTACTGCCCTTCCAGGCCCACCTTATCAGCCTTTGCCTTCACAAAGCCGAGATCTCTCTTACCTGGCCAGAAAGACACTCAGAATCAAAATGTACCCCGCGGGCGTAATTCCAGGGCCGCCCAGCCCTCTTTAGAGAGACACAATCCATGGAAGACCCGTGCTCCTCCCACAGGTACCCACGAGGGTCCTCTGACGCGGCGGGTCATCCGAGGGGGACGGGGCGATGGGTCTGGTGTAGTCTGTTATCATTCTTTCGATTATAGGGCCACATCAAATTACCAGTGAGCCTCAGGGTGAAGGCCCATTTGTGTTCTGCCTGATCGTCTTTAACAGAGACACACCCGGTGACCAGTTGGGGGAGACAGGGGATCGGGAGCAGGGTGTTGGTGCTAGTGAGGGAGTAGGGGGAGGGGCTGTTGGGTGTGGGAGTGAGGAAGACAGTAATTGGTAGGTTTTCCCTTAAACCATCCAGTGTTTCCCTACAAATACGTTCACCAGTGATAATAACAATATGCAAGATTAAAAACAGTAACAAATGTGAGATAAAAGGATAAAGATAAAGATAAAGATAAAGATGAAGATGAAGATGAAGATGAAGATGAAGATGAAGATGAAGATGAAGATGAAGATGAGGATGAAGATGAAGACGAAGACGAAGACGAAGACGAAGACGAAGAGGAAGAGGAAGAGGAAGAGGAAGAGGAAGAGGAAGAGGAAGAGGAAGACAAAGACAAAGACAAAGACAAAGACAAAGACATAGACATAGACATAGACATAGACATAGATATAGATATAGATATAGATATAGATGAAGATGAAGATGAAGATGAAGATGAAGATATAGATATAGATATAGATATAGATATAGATATAGATATAGATGAAGATGAAGATGAAGATGAAGATAAAGACAAAGATAATAATAGATAAATATAGAGATAAAGATAGCTAAAACTAAAGCTTAAGCTAAAGACAAAGACAAAGACAAAGACAAGGACAAGGACAAGGACAAGGACAAGGACAAGGACAAGGACAAGGACAAGGACAAGGACAATTACAACGACAACGACAACGACAACGACAAAGACAAAGACAAAGACAAAGATAAAGACAAAGACAAAGACAAAGACAAAGACAAAGACAAAGATAAAGACAATGACAATGACAATGACAATGACAATGACAAAGACAAAGACAAAGACAGACAAAGACAAAGACAAAGAAAAAGAGACAGAGACAGAGACAGAGACAGAGATAGAGACACAGAGAGAGACAGAGACAAATACAAAGACAAGGACAAAGACAAAGACAAAGACGAAGACGAAGACAAAGGCAGAGACAAAGTCAAAGTGAAGATAACGATGAAGATATGGACAAAGATAAATATAGATATAAAGATGATCCACTTTATGGAAAATACTACTACTGTCATTATCATGATTATTACAATTATCGTTATCATTATCACTATAAATATATGATAATATTTATGATAATGATAATATCAACTATAATGAAAAATGAACTTTCCATTACTTCTGCTACCTTTCCCATTTCTCTTATCTCCGATTATCCTAATCATCCCTATTCATAAAGTTATTTAACCTTGTTCTATGAGAAGATGAGATAATTTTAAGGATAGGGATGGCAGGTGGTCATAGACAGAGAACTGCCCAATGTAGGTCTTATGCTCTCCTTCCCTCTCCCCCATTCTTATGCTCTAATGTTCTTAATCAAAATCAATCATCTTTTTAGCATCTTTTTAGCATCGAGCTGATACAAAACCCATGGCGAGTTTGAAGCGATAGTGACCTGTAGGTATGCTTAAGGCTGTCAGAGACCTAGACTCTGGGCCAAGGGGGATCTGGAAATATCCCGACATAAGGTCTAAGGTCGTGAGCACTACGTTGTTTTCACCGACGGAGTGGAAGATGTCTTGTAAGAGAGGGATTGGGTATTTATTTGTTTTGATTAACTTATTTAACTCTTTGAAGTCTACTACAGGGTGGAAGCAAACATCGCGTTTATAGACAACAAAGAGGGGGAAGTTCCATTCGCTGATAGATGATTCAATAATGTCTTGTGCAATCATGTTTTGGATATAGTTATCTGCAATTATGCATTTGCTGTGTGGTAATCTGTATGCGGGAATGTAATATGGTTTAGATTTCTCACGAAGGGGTATATGATGCTGGATAAGATTAGTGACTCCAAGGGGTTCACCTTGAGTGGCAATGGTATGTCTGAACTTGTTGCAAAGTACAAGCAAGTCTGCTTGTGCATAAGGAAGTCTATGGGGTTGAAATATGATGCATCAATGAGTTCCTGTGGTGAGGGCAAGTCGGAAATTGTGGTACAAATACATGTAGAAGTGAATGTAGAGTTGTAGGTTACTTCTACATTGGTGAATTAAAGTCTGGGAGTGTTATCTACTTTAATGTTCCGAAATGCTCTCTCGTCGACAAATACAAGGTACCCTCCGGAGTAACCTCGGGGGGTTGCCAGATTAAAAATATTGGCAATTGTACAAATAGGCTGATGTTATATTCATATTTAGGAAAAATGTAAGAAAGGTTGATCGCGTCAGATTGAGCGAAGATCATAGACACTGCGCCTATTATACTCTGAAGGCGTGAGATGCGGGTGTTTCAAGCAGATGTTCGGGTGTTTGACTCGAGATGCGGCGAAGCCATTGTTCGGTTCGGTCGTTGTCACGAAAAGTCGGCGGCTCTGGTCACTGTTCAGTTCCGGAAACAAAGAAACATGCACCACTACAAAAGACCATTAACCCAATAATCCAACATTCAACCAATTAGCACTCGGGACGTGTCACTAAGTCTTCGCCAGAGCGCTCCGAGGTCCTGACCAGCTATCGAATTCAAAAGGCCTACCTGATAGCCAATCAGCATCGAGCTTCACCCTCGCTCGGTTGGCCTGATCCCGTGCTCAGATATAAATACCCTTACCTGGATAACTTTCCTCAATATTCTTCTAACCTCAAATGAAGAAACAACCCGCAGTCTACACCCTGAAGAAGCATCAGATCGGTGCATGTTAGTCAACAGTTTCCTCTGTTACTAGAAGATAATTAAACAAGTCGGCATACAACAGCACTAAAAGTGAGCTATGCTACTCATCAAAGAGAAATGAAAATTTTCATCCAGTCCCTCTCTACAACCAATAAGAAGATCTTTCAAAAGATCAAGAATTCCTACCTTAAAATCATCAAAGCATCTAGTGCAGTTGAGTTTAATCAGAACTGTCTGAAAGAAAATATGTGCCCAAGAAATATATATATATATATATATATATATATATATATATATATATGTATATATATATGTATATATATATATATATATATATATATATATATATATGTGTGTGTGTAAATATATATGTATATATATATGTATATATATATATATATATATATATATATATATATATATATATACATACAGTAAATATAAATAATACCCATGGTTAGTTTAGCTTGTTTAGATCAATTGTAGTTTATGTTCAGTTGTTCCAACATAGGAGGCTGTAGATGTTGACAGTGAATGTATGTGATCAATAAACCATTGGTGTTACCATATACTTCAACTTTATTGTAGAATAATATCCTTTCTTTATTGAACAAAATTAAAATTTCTTAAATAAAATAAACTCACAAAGTACAATCTTGTGATGATGGGGTTAATCGAGAGAGAATTTACTCTGGCAGGCTTGTAGTAATGGCTAAATTTGAGTTAATTTTTTATTAACTAATTAAATAGTTAATTAATTGATTATTTATTTAATTAATCAATTAATTTATGTTATATATTTCTATTTTTGCTAAGAACAATGTCTATAACTGATGAAACACTAAGTACCGTAGGGTTGAATATATTGGTTTTAGAATGGATTCACAACCACAATCATAACGGTGATGGGGTTAATCGAGAGAGAATTAACTCTTCCAGATTAGGAGGCATAGCCAAACTAGAGTTGATTTTTTTTTCTTTGCTTTATTTTTTTCTTCTAATAGCCATGATTATAACTGATAAAAGAGCACGGTGGGGCTGAATACATTGGTTTCAGACTGCATTCTCAACCACAACCGTAAAGAATAATGACTCCGTATCTATATCTCATAGGTTGTATCGATCCTCAAGGGAATAGTCCGGTCTTGAAGTAGACCATTAATATTGAAATAGTGAAATACGTAAAGGATTAAAGCGTTGTCTGTTTTTTTTTCTTCTCAGCTCCACCTATGAAAGCAGAAGGAACCAAGAAAACCTTCACATTACCTCTATCACGTCACTTCAAACCCTCGAGATGTGACACTGAAGTTCAACTGCGCTTCACACCAGAAGAAAATAAATAAACAAATCACAGACTCTTGTTGCCCTGGCATTTGGTTCCGACACACCTCACGATTTCATATAACAACACTAGCCGAAGCTCCAGCTTCGAACCTGCTTTGAAGCTCAATATAGTTTCGAACCCTGAAGGTATACAAAGACGTTTCAAATCGTGCCAGCACCGTGACAGGCTTCAACATATATCAACGTTGGCCTAAGTGTCGAGCCGCTCTTCGAAGCGCTACTCAGTATCGAAGCTCAGTCTGGGTTCGAAACGTATCCCAACCCCAATCGTTTCTACAGACGTTTCGAAACACGCCGAGGCTGAGGTCGTGCTGGAACCAATTGGTCGTGAACGACTTCCAACGCCCTCCATTCCAGACGGCCCTCAAACCTCCTCTTCGTTTCCAGGTGCCTCGCCACTCACACTTTTCATTTACGAACGCATTCCTCCCATTCATAATTTTCATTTCCAGATTTCTACCCATCATCTTCCCTTCCAGGATTTCCAGGCCCTTCGCCACTCACATATTTTACTTATGAACTCTTTCCCCTCCGATTCATATTTCTCTTTTCCAGGAGACTTCTACTTATCATATTTCCTTCCATAACTTCCAGGCTCTTCACCACTAACACATTTCACCTATGTATTTTTCCCCTCTGATTCATATTTCTCTTTTCCAGGAGATTTTTACTAATTACCTTCTCTTCCAGGACTTCCAGGCTCTTCACTATTCAAACGTTTAATCTACGAATGCCTTCCTTCGATTCAATTTTTTTGTTTCGAGGAGACTTCTACTCATCATGTTCCCTTTAAGAATTTACAGGCTCATCACCATTCACACATTTCACCTCCTTATCGTTTCCATGTGCTTCGTCACTCACACATATAATAGGAAAATTCTATTCATCATCTTCCCTTCCAGGACTCCTATTCATAATTTTCATTTCCAGGATACTTCTACTAATCATCTTCCCTTCTAGGACTTCCAGGCCCTTCGCCATTCACACATTTCATCTATGGCCGCCTTCCCTTCAATTTATATTTTTCATTTCCAGAGACTTATACTCATCATCTCCCAGGAAATTTCTATTTATCATCTCCTTTCTAGGACTTTTGGGTCCTTCACCATTCACACATATCACCTTAGTCATTTTCCCCTCCGATTCATATTTTTCTTTTCCAGCAGACTTCTATTCATCATGTTGTTCCCTTACAGGAATTTCAGGCCCTTCGCCGGTCACACATTTCATATATGGACACTTTCCCCTTCGGTTCATAATTTTTATTTCCAGATTTCTACTCCTCATCTTCCGTTCCAGGACATCCAAGCCCTTTGCCATTCACACATTTCACCTACAAATGCCTTCCTTCGATTCATATTCTTCTTTTCCAGGATATTTATATTCATCTTCCCTTCCAGGACTTCCAAGCCCTTCATGATTCACACATTTTACTTATGGACACTTTTCTCTTTGGTTCATATGTTTCTTTTCCAGGAAACTTCTCTCAGGGAGGGTAGAGTGACGGAGGACTGGAGAAGTACCTGTATAGTTCCCCTTTACAAAGGAAAAGGAGACAAATGTGAGTGTAGTAGTTTCAGAGGGATCAGTTTGTTGAATGTAGTTAAGTAGGCTTATGAGAGGGTTTTAATTGAGAGGATTAGGAGAGGAACAAAGGGAGTAATTGGTGAGGAACAGAGTGGGTTTAGGAAAGGACGTGGTTGCGTGGATCAGACTTGTGTGATGAGGCAGATATACGGAAACCTTTGGGAGAAAATAAGAATGCTTTTTGGGTCTTTATGGATTTGGAAAAAATTTATGACGTGGTGGACAGGAAGGCTTTGTGGGAGGTTTTGCAGATAAATGGGATTAGGAAAGCTCTTAAGGGCAGTCAAGAGTTTTTACAAGAGTATTATAGCCTGTGTTATAGTGGGAAATGGAAAGAATGAGTGGTTTGAGATAAAGGTGGGATTGTGTCAGGGATATGTAATGTCGCCATGGCTATTCAATGTGTACATGGAAGGGGGGTGCGGGAGGTAAATGCAATGGTAATGGGTAGAGGACTGGAGATGGTTAGGGGAAAAGAAGAAAAGTGGAAGATAAGCCAGTTGTTGTTTGCTGATGATACTGCGCTTGTGGCAGGGTCAGAGGAGGAAATATGGGAGTTAGTGACGAAGTTTGGGAATGTATGCGATAGGAGAAAGTTGAAGGTAAATGTGGGTAAATGTAAGGTGATGAGATGTACAAGGGGAGAATGTGGCAGCAAGTTGGAAGTCTAAAAGGAGAGAGGCTGGAGGAAGTGGATAGCTTTAGGTATTTGGGTTGCATGTGGCAGGAAAGGAAAGATTGGAGATAGAGGTAAGTTGTAGATTGAGAGAAGCAAATAAATGCCTTGGTGGATTAAAACGTGTTATGAGAAATAGGTAATTGGGAATGGATGCAGAGAGGAGATTGTATGAAGGTGTGATTGGAATTTAAGAGAGGTAAATAGGAAAGATTGAAATGTACGGGGTGACACAAAATGAATGCAACCCATAAAAGTACCCACAACTAATACAAATGTACATGGATTGAGCTCAATTTTTATACACATCAACGTAAGATAATAACAATTAAGTTCTGAAACTTTGAGTTATTTCGATTGGGTGGTCCACATGTCAGCGACGTTCAAATGTATGCTCCAAATGTCTACCGCGTTGACGGAGGCACTCTTGAATGCGCTGTGCAAAATTATTCACCACGCGGACACACTCTGCCCCTGGAATCTCTCTGATCCTTGTTGTTATTGTAGCTTTCAAGTCCATGATTGTCTGGGGGTTGTTCTCATAGACGTGGTCTTTCAAATAACCCCACAGATAGAAATCTGGGGGGTTAAGGTCAGGTGAGTGCGGGGCCCACTCGGGGTCACATCTTTTGCTGATCAGTCGCTCTTGAAAGCGTCGTCGCAGCCAGGTCAGCGTTTGGTTTGATATGTGTGGGGTGGCCCCGTCCTGCTGGAACCACTGCTCTGCACGAATGAGTCGAGCAAGTCTCCCGAGTGTTGTCCAGAACTTCCTCAGGATCTTGATGTAACGGTCTGTGTTGACTGTGACGGACCTTTCCTGTTCGTCCTCAAACCAAAAAGGACCAATGATGCCATGCTTTGACATGGCCACCCAGGCAGTACATTTAACTGAGTGTAATGGACGCTCAAGAATATCCTCTGGTGGTGCTGTGCCTCAGAAAATACAGTTTTTACTGTTCACCTGGCCAGACAGAAGAAAATGTGCCTCATCTGAGAACCACACATCATCAAGAAAGTCGGGATTCACATCAATTTTGTCACAAAACCATTGACACATAACGACTCTTTTGTCCTTATCTGCCTGCGTCAACTTCTGTTTGATCTGAATTCTATATGCATACAGGTGAAGGTCCTTTTTCAGTATCCGTCTAACTGATTCCCGTGCAATGCCTAGCTCTTGGCTCCGACGTCGGATAGACTTCTTCGGGCTGCGACCAACAGAGTCCCTGACAGCAGCAACATTTTCAGCGGCCCTTGTACTCAAATGCCGTCCAGTTCTCACCTCTCCAGCTTTAGAGCTCAGTTTTTGCACACTTCCTGATCTCCTGAACTTATTCACTCATCGGTAAATCTGACTTTTATCTGGATAATCGTTAAAGTTAAACTCCCTTCGGAATCTTGCTTGAACTGATTTGAACGATTTCGTCTCAAAATAGGTCTCAACGCAAAATGTTTTTTGTTCAGTTGTCCAAGGCATTTTTAGCACTGGCTGTTATTTTCTTTTGTTGTTATCCTCTCCTCTAGTGGAATCTGCAACATAAAACGAATTGGATTACTTTTCACGATCTTATTTGCTATGATATGGGTTGCACTCATTTTGGGTCACCCAGTATATGAGATTAAAGGTCTGAGAAGTATGGTAGAGGCTACTAGGTTAGATAGAGTGAGAAAAGAGGAGGTGAGGAGGAGAACAGGAGTGGAAAAAGAGATGGGAGATAGGGTTAATGAAAGAGTATTGGAATGGTTTGGACAGATGGAAATAATGAGTGATGAAAGATTAGTAAAAGAGATGTAGAAAGCAGAAATAGAGGGAGCGAGCTTGAAGGTATGACTGATGATGAGATGGATGGATGGGGTGAAAGAAGTGTTGGGAAAGAAGGGGATGTCTGTTGAGCAAGGAAGGGAGAGGCAGGAGGTAAGGATGAGTGAAGAATGATTGTGTATAGATGATACTTACGGTTATACAAGGAAGAAAGGGGCGGGGGATGCGGGGTATGGGGTGCTTATGAGTGAATTATATTTTGATGCAGCCCGAAGGGATTTCTCCCTCTCTTCTCTCTCTTTCTCTCTCTCTTTTTTTTTTTTTTTTTTTTTTTTTTTTGCATGAGGGGACGGAGAAGGAGGGGTCGCCGATTAAGTGAAGTGACCTCACTGTTGATGTACTGTGTTTTGCTACAATGCTTCTGACCCCGGGCAGTGGGCGGGATACAAGGATGAGCCGTCATCCATGAGGAGCTAAAATGAGAAAGGGATAATCATGGTGGAAGGGAGTGGAATGGGTGGGAGTAGGCTACCTCCGTTATAAGGGGGAAAAAGCTCTTGGTATATGAAATATAATAGGAAGGTTCTACTGATCATCTTCCCTTCCAGGACTTCCAGGCCCTTGGCCACTCACACATTTCACCTATGAACGCCTTCCTCCGATTCATAATTTTCATTTCCAGGAGACTTGTACTCATTATCTTCCCTTTTAGGATTTACATCTATGGCCGCCTTCCCCTCAAATTCAAAACATTCATTTCCAGATTTATACTCTTTATCTCCCCTCCAGAAAATTTCTACTTATCATTTCCATTCTAGGATTTCCAGGCCCTTCGCCACTCAC
>NC_134787.1:37841789-37846789 GCF_046742065.1 Oratosquilla oratoria
AGAGACTTAAGTTATAAGCCACGATACATGATATATTTGATCAATGTAATCACTGAATATATCGACGTCATGATAACGTATGAGCAAACGATCGTGATCGGGATTCGAAGGTCAGTCTTTGTTGTTACCTAAGAAGAATTGGTTGGCTATATATCTGTATCGTGACGCCATCTTGGATAGTTTTGACACGTCGAAGGTCTTGACTCTCACACACAGTAGACATGAGCTCCTAAAAAATAAAATAAAAAATGAAAGGAAACTATCTATCTATCTAGCTCTCCCTCTCTCTCCCTCTCTCTCTCTCTCTCTCTCTCTCTCTCTCTCTCTCTCTCTCTCTCTCTCTCTCTCTCTCTCTCTCTCTCTCTCTCTCTCTCTCTCTCTCTCTCTCTCTCTCTCTCTCTCTCTCTCTCTCTCTATATATATATATATATATATATATATAGATATATATATATACAAACATACATATATATACATTATGTGTATATATACATATATATGTATATATATATATATATATATATATATGCATATATATATACAATATATATATATATATATGTATATATATATATGTATATACATATAAAGGTCTAGACTTTTCTTTCTAGACACACTTTTCATAAGAGACAAGTGGAAGAGCCTACCATACTGCCCAGCATGAAGCCCCTCCCTGGGACTTGTAGCCCTCTCAACAACAATAACACACCTTCCTATCACACCGACACCCATACGAGTATAGATACATACTTATATATGCATACATACATATATATATATATATATATATATATATATATATATATATGCAATAAAAACACTAGGAGCGTGTGTTCACAAATGCGTAAATAACCACTAGGAAAAAGTAAACCTAGTGGTTATTTACGCACATATATATATGTATATATATATTTATATATATACATATATGCATACATACATATATATATATATATATATATATATACATACATATAAATAATTATATACATTATACTTTACGTGTTGTAGTTTTCATAAAAGAAACCCAGCAATAATTTAGGAATAATGACTTTGAAGAACGAAATATTTGTAGAAGGTGGTGAGGAGGCTATGCCAGGAGGTGCTGAGCAGTTGGAGTCGAAGGTGTCACTTTTACCAATACTATGGTACGGTTGGGGCAGGTAACCAAAAATCACTACTGGGAATTGAAGAGAAGTGTAGGACTGAAACACACAACTAAGCAAATAGGAAACTAGCACGATTCTGATTTCTCCTTTATAGGTAATAAAGTGTTTGACACCCACGAGTACAAATAAAAAGATAAATATATAATATATAGATGAATAAGTATATGTTTAAATAAATGAATAGATAAATGAAATAAATAACTAAATAAATAGGTGAATGAATAAATAACAAGTGAATAAATAAAGAAATAGATAGATAAACAATTAAATATAATAGGAAATATAGAAATAGGTTATTAGATGAACAAGTAAATAATAATAAAATAAATTGATTAATGAATAGATAAATAGATAAGTAAATAGATACATGTATATGTATTTATATATGTACATATATCTATATCTATATCTATCTATCTATATATATGTATATACATATATATATATAGACATACATATGTATGTATATGTATATATATGTATATATACATGTATATATATATATGTATATATACATGTATATATATATATGTATATATATACATATATATATATGTATATATATATATATATATATATATATGTACTCTCGATACTCCGCTGGTCTTCGGGCCAGTTGGTGATCCATAACCGATTTTGAAACGTCTCGCCATGTCTTTCTGTCCTGTGCCACCTCCTTCCATTCTCTTGGTTCAATTCTGCATATATGCACATCTTTTTCAACGTGTCTCCTCCAGTCTTTTCTAGGTCGTCCAAGTGGTCGTCTTCCACATATTTCACTATTGAGCACTTTCTTTGGGAATCTATCTTCTTGCATCCTCGTAACATGTCCTGCCCTTTTCAATCTTTTTAATCTTATTATATTTTAATATGGGGTTGTTTTGTTTGTTCTCGAATTTCTCAGTTATGTCTTATTCCCCATTCTAGCCTTTAGTTGTCATATACGGGTCCTAAATTTCTCCGTAAAATCTTATTTTCAAGAACTTTAAACTTCTTCTCCATAGCTTTCGTAAGGGCCCATGTTTCGCAGCCGTACAATATGACTGGTCTCACTATTGAGTTGTACAGTCTCAGCTTTGTTGTTCTTGATATTGACCTTATTTAAACAATTGTATTAGGCTGTAGTAACATCAATATCCTGCTCCAATTCTGGCTTCCACTTCCTGTTTCATTCCTCCGTCACTGGTCACGCTTACTCCTAAGTTTTTTTAAATCTTTCAAACTCAAGTTTTTAAAATCTTTAACACTCTCATTTGTACACTATTCCTTTGAAAAAGCATTCCTGCGAAACTAGTCAGGAATAAACTCAGACTAAGACTCCTGTGTTTTCTACTCCCCTTACGTCAACCTGTCAGAATGTCTCAACAATACATACATACATAGATACAAGTGAAGAGACAAGTAAATGAATAACAAATAAATGAAAAGGTAAATCGATAACTAGATACATGAAAATATAAATAGAAAAATATTTATATATGTATACAATACTATATAACTGACTCGGTTTGTGTTGTAAGTTTTTAAAAAAGTAACACGTGATGATAAATCAGAAGGAAAGAAAAAACAAATTTGAAATTTGGTTGGAGCCACGATCCCGAGGCACGAGGAGGAGAAAGAAAGGGGCAAGAGATGGGAGGCAGGGGATAGCGGTTGAAATTGTCTTCACGCTGATATCAACGATGAAGCTGCAAGAGAGCCAAGCAGAGAGAATCTGATATTGATGTCAGAGAGAGAGAGAGAGAGAGAGAGAGAGAGAGAGAGAGAGAGAGAGAGAGAGAGAGAGAGAGAGAGAGAGAGAGAGAGAGAGAGAGAGAGAGAGAGAGAGAGAGAGAGAGAGAGAGAGAGATATTGATAGATTGATCGATTGATAGATAGATAGATAGATAGATAGATAGATAGATAGATAGAGAGAGAGATAGATAGATAGATAGATAGAGAGAGAGAGAGAGAGAGAGAGAGAGAGAGAGAGAGAGAGAGAGAGAGAGAGAGAGAGAGAGAGAGAGAGAGAGAGAGAGAGAGAGAGAGAGAGAGAGAGAGAGAGAGAGAGAGAGAGAGAGAGAGAGAGAGAGAGAGAGAGAGAGAGAGAGAGAGAGAGAGAGAGAGAGAGAGAGAGAGAGAGAGCTTTCTGGACATAGAAATTAACAGAAATGTATATTGAGAGTATGTATAGGCTTTCTTTTTTTAATTTTGGTGTTATAAGATAAAACCAAAATTTGAGAGAGAGGGAAGAGCTGGCTAAAAAAAAAAGAGAAAATTGATGTTGAAGATATATATGTTTCTTTTTTGTTTCTGTTGTTGTATGAAAAATCATAAGTTGCTGTGTAGATCTTCCCTTCCACGTATGTGTATAATCTTTGAATTACAATCTGGTCCTGGATTCACAGACAATTTTGAAATCATGACAATAGGTCGTAAAGTGTAGGAACCTTACTTCTCCAGGGATCAGTCTTCTGTCAGATTACGACTCATTCTGACTTACCTCAGGCAACTTTCACACCAGATGTCGTCTTGGCTCCAATTCTCGTATCAGGAATGTCCCTGTGTATTCCGTGCATTCAAATTCATTCTCATCTACTCCGAAGGAGAACACTTCAATGGTTAGTTTTAATTTGGTTTATAGAGCAAATTGTAGTAAACAGCACAGTACATTAATACAACTTTCTAAAAGTTATTATGGTCTATACAAGGCAGTCTACAAACTATAACGTACATGTTTTTTAAAGATAGAAAGCCGCTAATTAGTTTCAGTTTACATTATTGACTAAATTATAGTAGACAACATAATACTCACTATAAACCCACTATCGGAGAAATAATATCGGAATTACAGGAAAACTGTATATTTCGACTACTATCTGTAGTCATTTTCAGCAGAATAGTTACAATTTCGTCTAAAGATAATACTCGAAATATACAGTTTTCCTGTACTTCCAATATTATTTCTCCGATAGTGGGTTTATAGTGAACATTTACAAATGTGTTATAACATACCAGTTTCCAAACAACATAATACATTATACAACTTTCTTAAAGTTAGTATGGTGCAGTATACAAGTCAGTCTACAAACTAAAACGTACCTCGCATAGTGAAGACAGAAACCCCCCTCTATGAGCTACATTAATTCATCTCGTAATGGCTTCCTTGTGTAGGAGAGATCGGAGCTGTGGTCTCCGGTTGCTATGGGAGTCCTCTGGACTTCAAAGGAAGCAATGAAGAAGTGTCTTTGATTGTGCATGCAGGGCCGGTCGAGTTGACAAGCTTTATAAGGATACGTGCATTCAGTCCCCCTCCTATTTTTTCTATTTCTTTTTATTTTATTTTATTTTTCTAATAAGTCTACCAAGGTTGTGCCTCTACTTTCCTTTACCTCTCATCTACGTGCGCTGGTATCGTAATCGAAAGCGTGCTTTTCTCGTATTCGCTCAGTTGTGGGTTCGAATCCCGCCCACCTCTCCGGTTCCCAACAGTCCCAAGGGCATAACAGGGCAAATGCGACGGCTTTGGCTGTAGGTATTTAACGCCTCCTGGCGTATACTTCTCATTTCATTCACTCTTTTACTCCTCACAATCACTACATGCAGTGTCCAATGGATCACATTTAAGGATTTTGTTCTAAGAACAGAAGAACGTAAAAGTGTAGGAGAACTCATTCCTCTGCTTCCCTTCCTGTTCCTCCTCCTCCTCTTCCCCCTCCTTCTCCTCTCCTTCTTTCTCCCTTCACTCTCTCCTTCTCTCCCTACTTCTGCTCAGTCTCCCTCTCTCCCTCCTCCTCTTCCTCTTCCTTCTCCTCCTGCTCCCGCTCCTCCTCTCCTTCCTCCTCTTCCTCC
>NC_134787.1:37874289-37879289 GCF_046742065.1 Oratosquilla oratoria
CAAGCTGCTGGAGGTATTTGCCACAGATGACCACTATTATATGGTCATAGAGATCCTCCCGGAAGCCGTATCGATATACGACTATATGAATGCTTCCGGATACCTTCCAGAGGAGACAGTGAAGAAACTCTTCAAAGACCTGGTGATAACGGTGGATTTATGTCTGAAAGCGGGTATCTCCCATAAGGATATAAAGGCTCATAACGCCCTCATGTACAAGGACCCGGCCACAGGGCAATTTGAAGTGAAACTGATTGTCCCAAATATGCATCGCTCCTTGACAAATTGCGTGAAGCCCCCTCCCCCCATTTTTTTTTTTTTTTTTTTTTTTTTTTTAGTTTTGTCTGAAAAATCCTCAAGTCTTTAGGCACTGCTTCAAAATCCCTAGTCACTCATCCCCCATTCCCAACTTTCATTGGATTTCCTAAGTCCCCAAATATATTTCTGTTTTTCAGGATTCTAGGAATTAAAATTCTGACGGGATATTAAGGATTAGGTTACAATTGCTTCAAAGTAATATCTGGAGCGATTTTATTCGAAGATAAGGCTCCACACATACCATTAATAGCACAAACCCTAACGAAAAAGAAGGCTGCTTAGAAAAGCTTGGAAACCTTCAAGACATTCTTGAGAGTGAATAAAAAGCTTGGGCATAAGGAGAAAGCCATTGGTAAGGAAAAGATAGGCAAATCAAGTTACTATGGGCACTATTGGTCTATTGGCCCTATTTATGTAGGCAACTTCTTATTGGAATGACGTGAATCAGTATATGGAGTCACGTCAAAATCCATAGCTAGGCGTGATTAACTATCATGACTAATCTACATAGAAGATGTCAACTGGAAGTTGTATAGATAATGAAAAGAAAATGGGTCCTGCAATAGAAAAAGAAGAAAATTCAGATAGATTTGATACTCGTGATCCATAATCATATTAGCAGTTCACTCTTTAACCGGGAAACCTGTTTCCCTCAGCTGAATAAAACAGTAAAAAATAAGTAAGTAGATCAATAAATAAATAAAATAGAATAAATGAAAATGAAATAAAATAGATAAAGATCAGATGAAATCAAATAAATAGACAAAATGAAAAAAATACAATAAAATTTATAAATAAATAGATAAATGAAGTAAGAAAGAGATAACAAAATAAATGAATAGATAAATCAATAATATAAAAGATAGAATAAAATGAATCAATAAAATAAAATAAAACAAGATAAACATAGAAATAAATATAAACAAACAAATGAAATTAATAGATAAGATAAAATTAGATTAAATTGGACCAATGAAATAAAATTAAATAAATTGGAATTAAAGCAAAATAGAGTAAAATATAATAGAATAAATGAAAATTAATAACAAAATGGAAAAATACAATAGAAAATGAAATTAGATAAAAGATAGAATAGTATACAATGAAACAAATCAAACAGATTGAGATGGCTGATTGTCTCGTCATCTGAAGTCAGATCAACAAACAACTCCTGAAATGCCTAAAATCTCATCCTCCCCATATCTTCTCTCACACCACGAGGCTCTAATTGCCTGTTGTTTAAACAAGAACCCCCTAACGACTTTCCGGGATCATTCCCCCACCTCTCCCCGCTCGACAGACAATCACCTCCTTGCAGCCCATACGATCACGAGTTGAGTGATCCAGCGCCCTCCATTGACTAAGAATACCGACTCATCGTATGGGATGCAGGATCTTCCTATGGTCAAAGATGGTTTCCTTGTTCTATGGAAGTTATATAGACAGAGGAATACTCCAGACATATTCAAGATGTGTAATTACGCGCAAATAATTCTAACCCCTTACGCTACAGAGGTGGGAGGGGGAGTTTGCTATTTTTATTCTGGTTAACGCTAAGCTGCTGTATGATTATAAAGCGGTGCTCCTTTGGTCTTCTTGTGTCATTTCACTCTTACTGTACAGAGAGATGTATTCTTTTTATTTTTACTTTTTTAACTCTTTCTCGTCATCGGCCTAGTTCTCCTCCTCGTCCTTGTCCTCTTCCTCCTCCTCCTCGTCCTTTTCTCTCCCTCCCGCTCCTCCTACTCCTCCTCCTTATCAATCACTTCCTTTTTCTTCATCCCCTCTTCCTCTTCCTCACCCTTCTCCTCCTCCAAGTCCTTTTCGCCCCATCCCCCCTCCTCTTCCTCCCTTTCTCTTCTTCTCCCACCTCTTTCCTCCTCCTCCTCCTCCCTTTCTCTTCTTCTCCCACCTATTTCCTCCCCCCTCTCTTCTCCTACCCCAATCCCTCCTCCTCCTCCTCTTCCCTCTTTCTCCTCTCTCTTCCTCTTCCCTCCTTCCTCCTCCTCTCTTCATCTCCCTCCTCATCCTCCCTCCCAATACCTTCTGCTCCTCCCTCCTTTCCTCCTTTCTCCTTCGCCCTCTTTCCTCCTCCTCCCTCCCCCTTTCTCCTCTCTCCTCCTCCAGCCTTCTCCTCCTCCTTTCCCTCTCCCTCTTCCTCCTCCCTCCTCCTCCTCCATCCTTTCTCCTCCTCCTTTCCTCTCCCTCCTCCTCCTCCTCCCTCCTCCCTCTCCATCCTTCCTCCTCCTCATTTTCTCTCCCTCCTCCTCCTCTTCCCCTCTCCCTCATTTTTTCACTCCTCCTCTTCCCCTCTTCCTCATTTTTCCCTCCTCCTCCTCCCTCCTCCCTCTCCCTCCTCCCTCCTACCTAACCCTCCCTCCTCCCTAATTCTCCCTTCTCCCTCCTCCTCCCTTCCTCCACTCCTCCCTCCTCCTTCTCCCTCCTTCCTCCTCCCTCCTGGCTTCTCCTTCTCCTCCTCCTCCTCCTCCTCCTCCTCACCTACAGTTGCCCGCTACAACCAAATGGCTAGGGGTTTCTTGTGTACCCGTCTGTACAAGTGGTCGAGCTAATTCAATCATATACAAAGGTCGTTAGGGGCATGAGTGGCCCAACCAGCAAGTGGCCAGTCTAACAAGCCGGGGGGAGGGGGATATAAGGACTATGGTGGGTTAATAAGTATGGGGGGGATGGGATAAGGAGGGATATGCAAAGGAGCCGGGTGAATGGGGAAAGAGGAGGGGAGAGGAGAAGGGGAGAGAAGGGGGGAGGGAGAAGGTAGGTTATGGCTGAAGGGAGGGTTGAAGGGAGGGTTATAAGGAGGGAGTGGGGAAGGGAGGGGGAAGGGAAGGTGAGCGGACAGGGGAGGGAAAGGAAAGGAAGGGAAGGGAGGGGGAGAGGGAAGAGGGGAAAGAGAAGGGAGGTGGAGGGGAGGGGGAGGAGGAGTAAGAGGAGAAGGAGGGTAGGGGAGAGAGGAGAGGGGGAGAGTAGGGACAGGGAGGGGGAGAGGAGGGAAGGAGAGGGGGAGGTGAGGTAGGGACGGGGAAAGGAAGTGGAAGGTTGAGGAGAAGGTGGTATTGGGTGGGGTGGGGGGGGGTTAGTTGGCTCGTGGTGCTCGTTGCCTCTATTTGACAGGGCGATGTACATTAGTGTACGTATTGGTCCAAGCTAATATCAAACGATCTTATTCACCCAAGGAACAGAAAGAATAGGAAGAGGTAGGAGGAAGATGAGGAGGAAGAGCAAGAATAGGAATAGATGGGAAGAGAACGAGGAGGAGGAAGAATAGGCAATAAGTAGCTTAGTAGGAGGAGGTGGGAGGAGAAGGAAGAGGAAGAATAGGAGGGGATGGGAGGAGGAGGAGGAGGAGGAGGAGGAGGAGGAGGAGGAGGAGGAGGAGGAGGAGGGGAATAATATGGAAGTATAAAAAAGAGGAAAGGGAGAGGGAAGAGGAGCAGCAATAGGAGGAAGAGGAGTAGGAAGAGGATGAGGCGGAAGTGTAGGGAAGGAGGAAGAGTAGGATGAGTAGGAGCAGAGCAGGAGGTGGAGGGGGAGCAGGAGGAAGAGGAGGAGGAGGAGGAGGAGGAGGAGGAGGTAGAAGAAGTGAATGTGAATGCGCATCAAAGGAGATGAATGGCCGGCAACGTGTCTACGAGTGGGAAGTGGGTTGAGCTCTTCACGTAGAGATGATTGGGGCGTGATTAGGGGTGATTAGGGAGTAATGGATGAAAGGGAGATGGGTACCCACGGGGTGAGAGGCACCAGAGGCAGCTGAATAGAATCACTTGCCGACAAAAAAGCCGAATAAAAATTTATTGACCATGAATGGGTTGGTGATTTGGTTTGGTTTAGTGTCATGGACTAACCATCTCAGAGAGACCGAGGACGGTGCCTACTAAAAAAAAAAAAAAAAAAAAGAGTTAAATGTTCTTGTATTAGGTAAAGACCCTACCCAAATGTAAATGAAATTCTATGACGAAAAACGAGAACGAGAATGAATTTATAAAAGACTAATCTCTGGTTTCCCCACTAAATAATGCTGATTTTGGTAAAGGAGACGGAGAGGAAAACATATAGAGGAAGAAGAGGAGGAGGAAGGGGAAAAGGAAGATCAATAGATGGGAATAAAATCGCTTGGCGACAGCTAGAACAAATTATATAAAGTGCGTCTCAGGGTTACAAAAAAGAAAAGAAAAGTAATGTCAGCTTGTAGCAATGTATGTTGTTCAGACGTTCGTGACATCATCTTGGGCTGAGAGTCCGTGAACTCAAACCATTCTTATCATTCACCATTTCCTCCTCCACTCCTCTTCTCCCTGCCCTACCTCTCCTCCCTCTCCTCCTCCTCCCCCTCTTCCTCCCCTCCCCTCCTCCTCCCCCTCTTCTTCCCCTCCCCTCCTCCCACTCCTCCTCTTCTCATCCCATAATACCTCCCCTTCCCTTTCACTATATCCATCTCCTTCCTACTTCCCTTTCGCCTCCTCCTTTCCTTTTCCCCGCCTCTAGCTCCTTCCAACCACAGCCTCCTGATTTTCGAATCTTGGTTGTTCTCATCTCCTCTTTCAGCTCGCTGCTCATTTGGCAGCTGGACAGGTTCTTGGTCCCTTGATCCCTGCTGGAGATCCTTTTGCCAGCCCCACCAACCACCCCCCACCCCTTGGCCCCCTGGCCTCCCCTCCCGAACC
>NC_134787.1:37894289-37896789 GCF_046742065.1 Oratosquilla oratoria
TGCTTGGCCTGTACATTTGGTGTCTTCAATATATTGTGACATTCTTCAATACCATCCTGACACCGTCAGTAATATTGTACAGCAAAGAATATTGCGCAATTATACTGATCGCATAGGGTCCGCTTAAAGGAAAGATTTAAAGAAAATGGCGGAAAGGAGGGATTGTAGACAAGAAAAATTATCAACATTCTCTTCTTAGTCAAAATTAGGCTCCAATCATAAAAGTGTGTCATTAAAGTCCCTTAATATCAATTGTATAAATTAGAAGCTGAATACAGTTGTGAAAAAGTAAACTGGATGTCTCAACAGATATACTGTACAGTATTAGTGTGAGGAAATTCCATTTGAATATGAAAACAAGATAGTGAAGAGGAGCCCTTTTTCACGAAATTCAATTAATTTAAATATATGATAATGGAAAAAATATAGATATAAGAGACTGGTTTACCAATCTATCTATCTATCTATATCTATATATATGTATATATGTATATATATATATATATATATATATATATATATATATATATACATATATGTATATATATATATATATATATGTATATATATATATATACATATATGTATATATATGTATGTATATATGCATAATGGCGAATATTTGAACCATCTAAGCCATCTAAGATTTGCGGATGACATTATTCTTATTTCAGAGAGAGCAGATGACTTGCAAGATATTCTGAGTGATCTGAACAAGGAGAACCTCAAAGTAGGTTTAAAAATGAATAAGAGTAAAACCAAAGTAATGTTCAACACGAAAATTCAGAATAAAGAGATTATAATTGATGGTGAGAGTCTTGAAGAACGTGAAGAGTATAATAATTTAGGACAGATGGTGAAAGTGACGAAAGATCATGATAATGAAATAAAAAGACGCACTGCAATCGATTGAAAGGTGTTTGGTAAGTATAATAAAATCCTGAAAGGGTCTCTACCCTTATGTTTTGAACGTAAAGTTTCTAATCAATGCATTCTGCCAGCAATGATCTACGGGTGTGAGACTTGGAAACTGCCGAAGGCGATGGAAACAAAACTAAGGACTGCACAGAGGAGAATGGAGAGATCAATGATGGGAATAAAGCTGAGAGACCGATAGAGAGCAAGTTGGATGAGAGAGCAGACTAGAGTAAAATATATTGTGGAGGCGGTAAAAGAGAGGGCAGGTAAGTTAGTGCGGACGACTAATGAGCGATGGAGCAAGTGTGTTACTGAGTGGACGCCGGGAGATAGGAAGCGTGGAAGAGGGAGACCAGACAGAAGGCGGAGAGAACAAAATTGAGAAGTTTACAGGAGTGACGTGGCAGAGGTTGGCGCGGTCGTGTGAATCATGGAATGCTATGAAGGAGGCCGTTGTTCAGCAGTGGACTCAGGTATATGTATATGTATGTATACATATATGTATGTGTATATGTATATGTATGTGTATATGTATATATATGTATACACATATATGTATGTGTATATTCATATGTATGTATATGTATATACATATATATATATATATATATATATACATATGTATGTACATATATATATATATATATATATATATATATATACATATGTACATAGATAATATATATATATATATATATATATATATATATATATACATGTATATGCATATATTTTCATGAACCACGACAACATGTGATAAGCCAATCAACATATATGGTATGCAACTAAAGAAACTAACATATTGTATATATATGCATATGAAAGAGCAAGTAAAGGGTTCTCTCGGTAGAGAAAATTAGCAAATCAAAGGATTGACGAGCCAAAGATGGTCATTTGGCACCAACAGACAAATTAAGGTCTTACAAGGTCCGCCCAGCTACGGCAGCCTGGGATGCTAACCGCAAGGCATTTCCCATCCAGGTTTTAATAGATTACGCCGTTACTCTGGGTAATTTTTGTTGAATGTGATTTTTAGTCTTATTATTATTATTATTTTATGTTGTACCCTTAAGTTATCATGTCGTCATTATCATGTAATTAGTGTGCAAGAACCTTGGAGAGTAATATTCAAAGTGTATTTGTATTTGTATATATACATACACACACACACACACACACACACATATATATATATATATATATATATATATATATATATATTTGTATATGTATATATACATACAGTATATATATATATGTATATATATGTATATATATATATATATTTGTATATATATATATATACTGTATATATGTATGTATATATATATATATACATATATATATATATATATATATATATATATATATATATGTAACAAAACACTAGGAACGTGTGTTCACAAATGCGTAAGTACCCAGTAGGAAACGTAAACTAACGAAGCAGAGCGCTTTCGTATAATCACGTCTTCAGTGCTGATACAAAGAAGGAATTATAAAATGAAGAAACAAAGTACAGAATATATGACTGAGTGAGACATGATGAAGAGGGAATTCGAGAGGTAGTGGAAGAAGTACACGT
>NC_134787.1:37911789-37916789 GCF_046742065.1 Oratosquilla oratoria
TGCCATTCATGCATTTATCTATGTTGGTGGGTTTTCGATACACACTTGTAATAAAGTTGTCAGATTTAGAATCAACCAGCACATCCAGCAAGGGGAGTAGATCGTTATCATTAATTTCTGTGGTGAAAGTTAGGCCTGAAATTTCCTGAAAACTACATCGTAAATTCTCTAATAAAACAGCAGAAGGGGTTCTGACAAAGATGTCATCTACGTATCTACAGTAAATAGATGGTTTAACTCTCCGTCCTGGACGACTGATCTTTCTACAGCAGACATGAAGCCTTCAGCGAAGACGACACCCAATGGTGACCCCATCGCTTCGCCTTCTTGCTGAACGTATAGGTTTCCTTCTGGGCACCTGAATGGAACTTCTGTGGTGCAAGTGACAAGTAATTCCTTTAAAGTTGACTCAGGGATATATGGAGGTGGAATATCATTATTGTGATAAACATAGTCACGAATGATATTGATGGTTCTTATTACAGGAATTTCAGTGAAAATATTTTGAGCATCTAATGATGCCAGGATTCCATCAGTTTTATTAACACGTAGGGTATCTACAAATTCCTCAGTAGAGCGGAGGGAGTAAGTTTTAGAGATGTAAGGGGAGATGATATCATGAAGACGTTTGCCAACATGGTATGAAGGGGTTTGGGAAATAATCGGCCTAAGTATTGTTCTTGTATATTTTTACACAGTTGTCACCACTACTGTAATTATGTAACTTTTGTATTTTTTGTCACCATTACTGTAATTATGTAAATTTTATTATTTCAGTTTACTCTTGAAAATGTCTTCATTAAGACGAAACGTTGAACTTAAATAATGAAAAGAAATGAAAGAATACAGTGATCTAGTTTCATTTCACCCGGTTAATGGCAAAACTCTAATCAGGAAAATCGAAAGTAAGATGAAAAAACTGAACAGCTACAACAATGCTGTCGTTTTTAACTCCACTTGCATATATATATATATATATATATATATATGTGTGTGTGTGTGTGTGTGTGTGTGTGTGTATACATATACACACACACATTATATATATATATATATACATACATATATATGTATATATGTGTATATATACGTATATACGTAAGTATATATATATTCAAAAATTATTTCAGACAAATGAGAGAGAAATGGGTGGGGAAGGGCAAACGAAGATGTGTTGGGAATAGAGTTTATTGCCCTAACGTTTCGACCAACTTGGTCTTCTTCAGAGGACATGTTGCATTACAAAGGATCACAAGTCTTATACTCGCAGCGAGGGGGAACCCGGCCAGCTGTGAGTGGATGTGTCAGGTCTTGTCTTCGGCTAATGATTTAATTATTAAGACACTTGCTGTTTTTGACAGGCATTTAAATCCGTCTCTGTCATTGTTATTTTCCCTGGTGGCGATATGTGCGGCTTCCACAGTTTTTCTCATTTTCTTTTCAAGTCCCTTGTGTAGAATTTCCACGCGGCTCCAATCAGGTAGGTTTCCGCATTTTTCTAGATGACGAACCAGGGAGTTGGATGTTTTATGTGCCCTGAGGTCGTTTTTGTGTTCATTCAACCGTTTCTCGATCCCTCGACCTGATTCGCCGAAGTATGACGAAGGACAGCCGCTGCATGGAGTGCGGTAAACGACACTGAGGTTATTATGAATATTAGCATGTTTTTTAAATATTTTTCCTATCTTATTGGAAGACACTTTAGCTATATTTACTCCACCTTTTAACAAGTAATTATCAATAGCTCCGGTGTTAGTAGAATTAGGGACAGCTATAAAGTGTGACTTTAGGGCAATAAATTCTATTCCCAACACATTTTTCGTTTGCCCTTCCCCACCCATTTCTCTCTCTCTCTCTCTCTCTCTCTCTCTCTCTCTCTCTCTCTCTCTCTCTCTCTCTCTCTCTCTCTCACACACACACACACACACACACACACACACACACACACACACACACACACACACACACACACACACACACACACACACATATATATATATATATATATATATGCATGCATACTAGGACGGCGATGTATATATGTATATATATATATATATATATGTATATATATATATATATATATATATATATATATATGCATGCATACTAGGACGCCGATGTATATATAAATATATATATATATATATATATATATATATATATATATGTGTGTGTGTGTGTGTGTGTGTGTGTGTGTGTGTGTATTTACATACTAGGACGAAGATGTATACATGCATGCTTACATATATATACATATATATACATATATATGTATATATATATATATATATACACATATATATATATATATATATATATATGTATATATATATAGTTTTTTAATCAACCACAATACACTTCAATTCTAAGCCATCAACATCGGGAGATCCATGGAGGCTAACATGCAGAAATTGAAACGTGGTACGGCCAAGAACTCGAACCCGGCTAGCACGTGACAAGTGCTGTTGTGACTTTACCGATTGCTCCATCAAGAGAAATATAAATTGAGCGCAACTTTTCTTTGCGCTCAGCTTATATCTTTCTTGATGGAGCAATTGGCAAAATCACTACAGTACTTGCCAAGTGCTAGCCGGGTTCCAGTCCTTGGCCATACTACGTTTCAATATCTGCATGTTAGCCTCCACGGATCTTCCGATTCTGATGGCTTAGAAATAAAGTGCATTGTGGTTGATAAAAATGTATCTCTATTCACTGGGACACATTCAGCGTTGTACAAATACTTTTCCGCGTTCGTATACCTACCAATTGTATTATTATGGTGGAGATGGGTTGAACGCATAATTTCGTGCATGTGTATGTAACTCGAGCATACAAATATATAAGAAAAGGTTGCTCTCAATATATATCTCTCCTGATGGAGCAATCGGTAAAGTCACTACAGCACTTTGACGTGCTAGCCGGGTTCGAGTCCTTGACCGTACTACGTTTCAGTTTCTGCATGTTAGCCTCCACGGATCTCCCGATGTTGATGGCTTAGAATTAAAGTGCACTGTGGTTGATAAAAATGTATCTCTATTCACTGGGACCCATTCAGTGTTGTACAAATCTTTCCCGCATTCGTATACTTACCAATTGTACTATCATAGTGGAGATGGTTTGAACGCAAAATTTCGTGTATGTAACTCGAACATACAAATATATAAGAGAAGTTGCGCTCAATATATGTCTCTCTTGATTGAACAATCGGTAAAGCCACTACAGCACTTGTGACGTGCTAGCCGGGTTCGAGTCCTCGGCCGTACTACGTTTCAATTTCTGCATGTTAGCCTCCACGGATCTCCCGATGTTGATGGCTTAGAATTAAAGTGCATTGTGATTGATAAAAATGTGTCTCTATTCACTGGGACCCATTCAGAGTTGTACAACATTTTCCCGCATTCGTATACTTACCAATTGTACTAGCATAGTGGAGATGGGTTGAACGCAAAATTTCGTGTATGTAACTCGAGCGCTCAACTTATATCTCTCTTGATTGAGCAATCGGTAAAGTCACTACAGCACTTGTGACGTGCTAACCGGGTTCGAGTCCTAGGCCATACCACGTTTCAATTTCTTCATGTTAACCTCCACGAATCTCCCGATGTTGATGGTTTAGAAAAGTGCATTGTGATTGATAAAAATGTATCTCTATTCACTGGGACCCATTCAGTGTTGTACATAAATACATACATACATATATATATATATATAAATATATATATATGTATATATACTGTATATATTCATATATGATTCTAAAAAATATGAATGGAATAGAGACGGAATTTGTTACGCTAAAAAGCTCTGTACGCCTGTTTGCCACAAATAAATGAATGAATAAATAAAAATAAGCAAGAGGTCATGTACTAAGAACTACATCTAACTAATGATATTAATACTTATCGAAATAGTACAATGATTCATTTGATATATTGTTGAGGAGGAGGGTACTTTTTCGAAATTGTCACCTGGGTATTTTGACCTCAATGACGTTATCTAACGTATCTGTGGTGCATTACAGTGTGTTTGCTGGGCTCTTGAAAAAAATAATACATGGCTCGGTTATCGATGAATACTTATAGAATACTTAGAAATACCTTGCCAGAGACAAATCCGAGTGCTTTGAAGACCTAACACTGACGCTAACATTACAACTAACAATAACACTAACACGAAAACTATCACACTCAAAATTACAAATAGCTAAAGAGAGACAGGAGAGAGAGAGAGAGAGAGAGAGAGAGAGAGAGAGAGAGAGAGAGAGAGAGAGAGAGAGAGAGAGAGAGAGAGAGAGAGAGAGAGAGAGAGAGAGAGAGAGAGAGAGAGAGAGAGAGAGAGAGAGAGAGAGAGAGGAGAGAGAGAGAGGAGAGAAAGAGAGAGAGAGATGAGAGAGAATATAGAGAGAGATAGAGAGAGAGAGAGAGAGAGAGAGAGAGAGAGAGAGAGAGAGAGGAGAGAGAGAGAGAGAGGGAGAGAGAGAGAGAGAGAGAGAGAGAGAGAGAGAGAGAGAGAGAGAGAGAGAGAGAGAGAGAGAGAGAGAGAGAGAGAGAGAGAGAGAGAGAATAAAAGAAAGTACGAGATCGAGACTAGAGGAGCGGTGGAGCTTGAGCTCATTGAATGGATGGTCATGGAAGTGAGCAGCGCAGGCCGAAGATCTGATTTAAAGGTTTAATTACCAGTAAACCATGGAGGTTCTGATCCTTCCTCCCCCCTTTTGCGTTGGAATACTCTATTTTCGTGTCCTCATAAGAACATAAAAATGGAGGGACTGCAAGAGACCATAAGGCCTACACTAGGGAGTTCCACGTCCCAAGCCACCTATCATCCCTCTCCATAAAGTTATTTAGTATTTTCTTAAACAACCAATTGTTTCAGAGCTCACTACATGGTAAGTAAGTCTATTCCATTCGTTAACTACTGTGCTGATAAACAAGTTCCTGCCTATTTCCTTCTTACACCTACGACTCGTCCTAACAGTGAGATTTTGTTTATTTTAC
>NC_134787.1:37921789-37931789 GCF_046742065.1 Oratosquilla oratoria
AATTTATTTATCAATTTATTTAATAATTTATTCATTAATTTATTTAAAAATAAACGAGTAGATAAATGAATAAATTATTAAATTTATAGATTTAATAATTTATTCATTTATCTACTCGTTTGTTTATTTATTCATCTGTTTATTATTAGTTTATCTATTAATCTATTTGCTTATTTTTATTTATTTATCTATTCATTTATATATATATATATATATATATATATATATATATATATATATATATATATATTTAAGATTATGTCAGACAAATGAGAGAGAATGTGGGTGGGGAAGGGCAAAAGAAGATGTGTTAGGAATAGAGTTTATTGCCCTAACGTTGCGACCAACTTGGTATTCTTCAGAGGACTACAGCATTACAAACGGATCACAATTCTTTTAGTCGTATTGAGAGGGTACCCGCCAAGGTATGAGCGTCATGTTTTCCCTTTGGCTAACGATTTAATTATTAGGACACTTGCTGCTTTCGAGAGGCATTTAAATCCGTCTCTGTCGCAGAAATTCTACACGAGGGATTTGAGAAGAAAATGAGAAAAACTGTGGAAGCTGCACATATCGCCGCCAACAAGAACAACAACGACAGAGACGGATTTAAATGCCTCTCGAAAGCAGCAAGTGTCCTAATAATTAAATCGTTAGCCAAAGGGAAAACATGACGCTCATACCTTGGCGGGTTCCCTCTCACTACGAATATAAGAATTGTGATCCGTTTGTAATGCTGTAGTCCTCTGAAGAAGACCAAGTTGGTCGCAACGTTAGGGCAATAAACTCTATTCCTAACACATCTTCGTTTGCCCTTCCCCACCCACATTCTCTCTCATATATATATATGTATATACATATATGTATATGTATATGTTTATATATATGTATATATATATATATATATATATATATACTTTTACTTATTTATCTATTTGTTTATTTACTTATTTATTCCTAATGAAACACGGACTTTCTCAATTGAAGCTGAAGAATAACATTCGACTGAAGACGATTCCAATTTGAGAAGACTCATTTCATGTTGAGGTTTCATTATCATCTGGCTAAAATCGTGACGTGAATTAGAAGGTAATGAAGAGAGTTGCTTCATCGAAGGGCCAAGAAACTGTCACTGATATTTCTTCTTTGATCATTCGTACCTTTGTAATACTGGCACAACAACGCAGACATCATTCTAAACCACAAACTTTATTATTAAACTAAAAAAACTGATAAAATAATGAATAAAGAAATGAACAAATAGATGAATAAATAGACAAATGAATGTAAAGACGAATAGATAGATTAATAGATAAATGAAAAATAAATCAATGAAAAATAATAAAATATACAATTGAAAAGATAAGAAAACAAATATATAGATAAATAAAAAACGGAGTAAACTAGAATAGAATAAAATGAAGTAAAGTAAAATGAAATATAAATATAAATAAATAAATAGATAAATAAGAAAACAAATACTAAAATAAATAAAAAGAAGGGTGATAGTTGGCTAACCACACATTTGTGTTGGTACACCACAACTGCAATCGTCCTTCTTCGCTCGCCGCTCACTCGATGGGCGCCGTGCTCAATCGCCCGCGCTCACGAAGCACCAAAGAGAGCACGCACGCTTCCAATGCCTTAGAAATTGCCTTCTTGGCTCATAACGGGTTTCTGTCTGTGAGCTAAAATGAGCTCTTTATGAACCAGAACCCTCTCAGTCTTTGCATTTCGACATAAAGATTCATATAATCAAATCCAGCTTACGCAGAAGCTTCCCAACCTCTCTGAAAGCAAGGTCAGATCGTAAACCAACCTCTGCATTGTGTGTGTCTTTGCATCCTCTATTTACGTGGCAAGAGGCTTTGTTTGCTCACAACGACGTGACGTCATGTCGACCACATGTCATTTCATTCTTTGGGTCGTGGAGACTCACCAACTCCAGCAGGTCCCTTCCAACTTTTTTTGGCTGCAGACCCTCTCCAAGAAGGATCTCAGAGGCACACGCATTAAATCAACATAAAATAATCAATGGATATAAGAAAGAGGACAAAAGAAGTCTCTCCAAATGCAAGAGGTTTATGTCGTGAAATTTCTCCAATTCCAGAAGCTTCTGCCTTCCATCTCCTTCGGCTACAGACTCTCTGGAACCCGGGACTTTAGGAATAGGAGTCTAATCTGCTACCATTCTGCCACGCAAGAGTGTAAGAGTAGAATTGGGTACCGTACCCTTTGCGTGATAAGATGGTAGCAGGCTGGACTTTTAACCATGAAGTCCTAGGATCGCGACTGGTGGCTTAGATTATGTGAAATACATCACTACAAATTAGTGATTTATCCCTTTAGTGTGATTAATTTTGTATCGTTTGGTCTGGGTGATATCAAACTTCATCTCCTAAAATTTCTGTTCCCATACAAATCCATCATAAATAAACAGTATATGAGGACGGAGCCTCTATTGTTACTACATTTTGCTTATTACAGCTTTTTTCAAGTAAAAAATTAAATGAGTGAAACGTCGTACAAATAAAGGCTCCGTTCTCAAATGGTCTTTATTTCGATAGACTTATCAACAACCACCATTTTCGTACAAATCCATCATCAGTGAATTCCCTCTCACATCTTTCGCTCTCCCCCCCCCAAACACACACTTCTCTCACTCCTTATCTCTTCCTCTTATCTCTCACTCTTATTCTCTCTCTCTCTCATTCTCTCTCTCTCTCTCTCTCTCTCTCTCTCTCTCTCTCTCTCTCTCTCATTCTCTCTCTCTCTCTCTCTCTCTCTCTCTCTCTCTCTCTCTCTCTCTCTCTCTCTCTCATTATCTCTCTCTCTCTCTCTCTCTCTCTCTCTCTCTCTCTCTCTCTCTCTCTCTCTCTCTCTCTCTCTCTCTCTCTCTCTCTCTCTCTCTCTCTCTCTCTCTCTCACGTTCCACAACCCATCCTTCCCGCTTCTTCAGTTGTGTCTCGTTTTCTTAACAAAGCTTTCTTAATTAGTTCCTCTTTTGTTCCTTCTCGCCCCCTCAGCCGCACGTTCATTCGTTCATCTTATAGCTTTCCCACATCATCCATTTGTTCAGATGAACTTTAGTCAGTGAAGACGTTTCAAGACGCGATTGGTTGCCTGAGATACAATCTTCCTTATTGTGGGTTTTTCATTATTCATAACTGATTGTGCCCTGTTTGTATGTTAGTTGACATATCCAGACAGATTACATATTTCTATCTTGGCCATCTATCCCCTCAGCGTAATCATATATTGCCTAGTCCACCCGTAAGAATTCAACGAATATGATCGGTTAAGTGACATCATGTGTATCTACCAGAGTATACTGTAGGATAATGTTATTGTTAACATGATCGCTTATAGATCAATTGAAAAATTATTCAACTTTTTCAATTGCGGATTTCTCTGAGATATTCATAAGCTCTTAGTGTTCTTAATACACGTGTCAATTTTTATGAAGATTTGTAAAACTGATTTCGGTACACATTTCTTTAACAAGCTTAGTTATCTGTTAATGAGTAGATTGATCTGTTGATCACACTGTGTGGAGCTATACGGTAAATATGGCAGCACATTAGGCATTTCTCGCCAGCATGTTACTTGCTTTTGCTCCTTCGTTTGTGTAGAAACGAAATGTTCACGATATTTTGTTTTTCAAATTTTGCAAATGTCAAATTACTCTTGCTGAATGACGAAAAAGAGAAGTTAAACTTATATGAATGTTGGATACATTATTAAGATGTTCTTGTGGAAGTCTAGGATATTGTAACCGAAGTTGTTTCTACTCAAACGAAGCAGCAAAAGTAAGTAGCATGTGTGCCGGCACCTTTATTGTGTGGAAGGCCTCCTCACCTCTGCAATGACAATAGAAAGTCTCTGATAATGGGAATAAGATCAATTACGATTATCATCTTAACTATCATTGCTTCTATTGTAACCGGGATTATAACATGATATCGCAATGAGACCTGGTACCTTCTTTAATTATTGTCACTTTCCTTTCGAATCTTGCTACCGACAGGGGATTTTATTCAATCCGTTTCGGGTGTTAAGGTAATCCTCACAACAGGAGCCTTTGGGTTTTTGCAAGTCAAGAAAATCGAAATACGACTGTTCATGAAATTATGAGATACTAGCTGTTAAAATAATGCTCGTGTATATAATTTTCTGTACCTTGTAGAAAGTAGACCCTTGCGGAACCTTTGAAATAAATTGCATGTCTCAAGGAACCCCTGCGAAAAAAAATACATATACCATATCTTTCTAATTTTATTTTCATCGTAATAATAGGTTAGATAGGATGATATCTATATTACATTATTACAATAACCAAGAATATGTCGTGCATGTTTAATTATGTTACATATATGAAATTAAAAAAAATAAAATAAAAAGGGCATTAGCTTATCTGATTTGTTCTCGCGGAACCTTTAGGGACCTTTTGCAGAACCCTTAGGGACCTTTTGCGGAACCTTAGTGTTCCGGGGAACCCTGGTTGAGAAACGCTGATGTAGACAATGCTAGGACACTTAGAGAATTTGTTTTCTATGACACCAGACGATTCTGTTCATCTTAGAGGAGCTTAAGATGGTAAGAGGAGAGAGATGTAAAACGAAGTGAAATGAAATCCGCGAGTCCGAGAAGACTAGATGTTTTGTGAAAAGTGAAATGAGATGAAAATGCTCATGATGATGTCTCAGAAAAGATAATGAGATGCGTTCTCAAACAGTTCCATTGTGTTGTGACTCATCATCCATTGCCATCAAGATTGTTTGATTTCATATGTACACGACCAAAAGTCTGTGACTAGCTACATGCACACACACACACACACACACACACACACACACACACACACACACACACACACACACACACACACACACACACACACACACACACACACACACACACACACACGCACACACACACACACACACACACACACACACACACACACACACACACACACACACACGCACACGCACACGCACGCACACACACACGCACACACACGCACACACACACACACACACACACACACACACACACACACACACACACACACACACACACACACACACACACACACACACACACACACACACACACACACACACACACACTAGATATAGAAAACCCTACATTAACAGCAAATGAGCCAAAGAAAAAGGACACACCAAACTTCATATTATAAGTAAAATTCTAGAATATACCTACAGTTCCTAGAATATGATGTATAGAAAAAGATATATGTCCAACCCTTTAACTTGGGTTCCAAAACTTAGATTTGATTCTTTAGATCAATCTAAACCACAAAAGAAATCATTGAAATATTTTTGACTCGATAAACATTCACTTGATGAACAATTTACTTCAAACATTAGGTCCATATTGTCTTTTACTTGGCATCACATCACGAGACTCATAGTAATTTTAAACATAATTTCTCGGAAGTTCAGGCGTGGTGAAGGCCAGGAGTCTACGTTAGGAGGCGCTGAGCACTTGTGGCCGAAGCCCCTCACCTTTGCCCTATGATGCGCAATGGAGACTGTTGAGCTTGAGCAGACCCTGAATATGAATTACTCAAGTGCAGTTAAACCAGAATAAAATGATACAATCATCCTCAATTCATTCCATTCCTGGTGGTTAGACTACTGATCTTATTCTTTTTAATGTCAAACGATGTCATTCAGAATTAGACTATTTTTCAACCACAAAGAGCTGAATTGATTAATGAGTGGTCCAAGACCGCTGTGAACAGCAACGCATAGTTGTGCGAACTGATATACAATCCAAATATGCAGAAATGCAAATGTCCACCGAGTCGAACAAGCGGGTCGTCGGATGAGCTCCTGTACAGAGATAAGCCAAGTCGACGAACTTCTCTCACATGTGACAACCATGTACATCCCATCATCCCACAGCTCATAAGTAAACAAACATCAATCGCCCTGGATCAAGACACGAAGGCTTTGTTTGTGTTTTGAACTCTGTAACTTGAAAAATAAAATAAAGTAAAATAAAGTAAAATAAGGTAAAATAGAATAGAATAAAATAAAATAAAATAAAATAAGATAAAATAAAATAAAATAAAATGAAATGAAATGAAATAAAATAAAATAAGATAAAATAAAATAAAATAGAATAATTAAATACATAGATAAAATAAAATAGAATAAAATAAAATAAAATAAGATAAGACAGAGTAAAATAAAATAAGATAAAATAAAATAATATAAAATAAAATAAAATAAATAAATAAACAAATAAAATAAATTTATCCAGACACAGGACATGTTTAAGAACATTCTCTCAAGATTTTTTCTCACATTATATAAAAAAAAGTTAGCTTAGGTTAGGTTAATATAGGTTAGGTTAGGTTAGGTTACGTTGGGTTAGGTTAGGTTAGGCTAGGTTGGGTTGGGTCAGGTTAGGCTAGGTTAGGTTAGTTGGTAGGTTAGGTTAGGTTAGAGTAGGATAGGTTAGGCTAGGTTAGCTTAGGTTAGGCTAGTTTAGGTTAGGTTAGGTTAGGTTAGGTTAGGCTAGTTTAGGTTAGGTTAAGTTAGGCTAGGTTAAGATAGGTTAGGTTAGGTTAGGTTAGGTTAGGCTAGTTTAGGTTAGGTTAAGTTAGGCTAGGTTAAGATAGGTTAGGTTAAGTTAATTTTGTTGTATGTATGTATGTAGATTAGGTTAAGTTAATTTAGGTCAGGTTAGGCTAGGCTAGGTTAAGTTAGGTTAGGTTAGGCTAGGTTAAGTTAGGCTAGATTAAGTTAGGTTAGGTTAGGCTAGGTTAATATAGGTTAGGTTAGGTTAGGTTAATTTAATCTATGTTAGGCTAGATTACTACAATGAGTATGAAATCTGGGAGGGAGCTCTAAATCGGGAAAGTACATACATACATATACCAAGGCTTTTTTCCCCCTTACCAGGGGGGTAGCCAAAAAGGACAAGGCACAAAAACATTCCCACCCATTTCATCCCCGAAAACACTCCACACCCCTCCACCCTCCCTCCCATCTTAGCACCTCCTAGATGACGGGTCATCCCTGCACCCTGTCCACTGCCCTGGGTCAGAAGCAGTGTCGCAGGACACAGCACATCCACAGCAAGGCCGCTTCATTAAATCGGCGACCCCCCCCTCTCCGTCCCCCCATATAAAGGAGAGGACGGGGAGAAATCCCTTCGGGCTGCGTCAAAATTTTTGCTCACACACACTACCTCACCCCCATTCCCCCGTCCAATCCACCTCATGCATCACAACATTTTCCATATACAACCATTCTCCATTCACCCCTGTCTTCTGTCCTCTCCCGTCCTTCCTCAACCGACATTCCCCTCTTCCCCAAAGCCCCCTTCACCCCATCCATCCATCTCATCCTAGGACGTCCCCTCATGTTCACTCCCTCCACATCTGCCTTCCATACCTCCTTTACCAGTCTTTCTTCACTCATTCTTTCCATATGTCCAAACCATCCTAATACTCTTTCATCAACCCTATCTCCCAGCTCCCTTTCCACCCCTGTTCTCCTCCTCACTTCCTCATTTCTCACTCTATCCAGCCTAGTAACCCCCATCATACTTCTCAGACACTTCATCTCAAACACATTCAAGTTCCTTCTCTCTTCCTCTCTCATGTTCCATGTTTCTGCTCCATACAGTGCTGTTGGCACAATCACTCCTTCATACAGTCTCCTCTTAGCATCCATTCCCAGATTCCTATTCCTCATTACACTTTTTAAACCACCAAGGCATTTACTCGCTTCTCTCAATCTACATTCTACCTCCACCTTCACTCCACCTTTTCCTGCCACATTTGCACCCAAATATCTAAAACTATCCACTTCCTCCAGTTGCTCTCCCTTAATGCTCACTTCCAGATTACTGCCACTTTCACCCCTTGTACATCTCATCACCTTACTTTTACCCACATTTATCTTCAGCTTTCTTCTATCACACACTCTCCCAAACTCTGTCACCAGCTCCCTCAATCCCTCCTCCGATCCTGCCACAAGCGCAGTGTCGTCCGCAAACAACAGCTGGCTCACCTCCCACTTTTCTCCATTTTCTTTAACCATCTCCAATCCCTGACCCACTACCCTTGCATTCACCTCTCGCACCACCCCATCCATGTATAAGTTGAACAGCCAGGGTGACATAACGCATCCCTGACGAAGTCCCACCTTTACCTCAAACCACTCACTCTCTCCATTTCTAATCCTGACACAAGCTCTACTACTCTCATAAAAACTCTTGACAGCTCCTAGAAGCTTTCCTCCTATCCCGTATATCCGCATAACCTCCCACAGTGCCTTTCTGTCTACCCTGTCGTAAGCCTTTTCCAGATCCATAAAGGCCCAGAAAACATCCTTCCCCTTACCTATAGCTTTCTCACATATCTGTCTTACCACAAAAAATCTGATCTACACAACCTCTACCTGTCCTAAACCCACACTGTTCCTCACCAATTACTCCCTCTGTTCCTCTCCTAATCCTCTCAATCAAGATCCTCCCATAAGCCTTCCCAACTACACTTAACAAGCTAATCCCTCTGAAACTACTACATTCACACTTGTCCCCCTTTCCCTTGTAAAGTGGAACTATACAGGCACTCCTCCAGTCCTCTGGCACTCTACCTTCTCTCCAGCAAACATTAAATAACCTCACCAGTTATAAAAGATTTCTATTCTTGCACTTTCCAAAGATCTTTCTCTCATATATATAAGCTTTCCCATCAACCTTAGCTTGCGTGGCTCTGGTGTTTGCATGTGTATGTGTAAATGCTCACATGGTATTTATTACGATATGTGTAAATGCTGCCATACAGATACGTGAACATGAATGCTTTGGTAAGAGAATGAGTAAACGTCAGTATGCATATCTCTCATTTGCATGTGTAATTTCCCAATGCTTCACTTTTGTTTATTTATCTATTTATTTATTAACTGTTTGTTTATTATTCCTTCATTTATTTGTTTATTTATTTGTTTGTTTTTAATTTGTTTGATTATTGATTTATTCATTCGTATATTTATTTATCTACCTATTCATTAATTAACTGATTTATTTATTTATTCATTTATATATCTATGTATATTTATTTATATATTTATCTGTATACTTCGGTTTTCGATTTTTTGTTATTCATTTATTCATCTATTTGTTTATATAGTTATCTATCTTTTTATCTGTTTATTTATTAATCTATTTTTTATTTACTTGTTTGTATTTATTTGTTTGATTCTTTATCTATTATTAATTTATTTACTTATCTACCTATTAATGAATGAATGAATGAATGAATGAATGAATAAATAAATAAATAAGTATATAAATAAATAAATAGATAAATAAATAAATTAATTAATTAGTTAATTTGTTTGTTTATATAGGTATTTATCTGTTTATCTGTTCATTTATTAATCTATTTCTAATTTATTCATTGACTTATTTATCTATTTTTTATTTACTTACTTATCTATTTATCTATTAACTAATATATTTATCTATATGTTTATTTGTTTATTTATTCATATATTAATTTATTTATTGATTTGTTTATTTATTTGTATACGTATTTATTTATTCATTTACTTCTCTATTCCTTTATCTGTCTATATGTTAACTCATTAATTGATTAACTAATTAGTGTTTTGATTGATTGATTTATTCATTTATTTATGTATTTATTTACTTATTTATTTAGCTATTTAATTGTTTGTTTGTTTATTTATATGTTTATTTGTTTATTCAATTATTGATATGTTTATACATTCATGCATTAATTAATCTATTTATCTATATGTTAAATTATGCAATTACTTGTTAATTTTGTATCTGTTCATTAATTAATCAATTAATTTATATATTCATTTACTTATTTTTTATATTTATTTATTCATTTACCTATTCATTAATCCATTTATTTATTTACTTATTTATTTATTTATCTATTCATTTATCTATCTATTTATTCACTTATTCATTTATCTGT
>NC_134787.1:37944289-37949289 GCF_046742065.1 Oratosquilla oratoria
TTTCCAAATCCATAAAGGCCATAAAAAACTTCCTTACCTTTACCTAAAGGTTCCTCACATATATGCCTTACCACAAGATTTTTATCCACGCAACCCCTATCTGTCCTAAAACCACACTGTTCCTCGCCATTTACACACTCTGTTCCTCTCCTAATCCTCTCAATCAAAACCCTTCCATAAGCCTTCCCAACTACACTCAACACACTAATCCCTCTGAAACTAGTACACTCACACTTGTCCCCTTTTCCATTGTAAAGCGGAACTATACAGGCGTTCATCCAGTCCTGCGGCACTCTACTCTTATTTAGACAAACATTAAACAACCTCACCAGCCAGTCCATCGTCATTGTACCTCTCTTTTTTTAGACACACCGCATGACACCCATCCAACCCTGGTGCCCTACCTTTTTTCATAATCTTATTAACTGCTTTCACCTCATCTCTCCTTATTTCTCCTCCATTTTCCTCATTCATCACTCTCATTTCCTTAGCGCTTCCCACTGCAACTACTTTCCCCTCCCTATCCTCCTTCACATTTAGCAACTCCCTAAAATACTCTGCCCATCTTCCTATTACTGCAATTTCTTCCAATATCATCTCTGCATCTGCACCTTTTACCTTTTCTTTTCTACTTGGTTCGCTTCATATTCCTCCCTTAATTTCCTTCCTTTTTATTACTTTTAAATTTTCTGCATACTCTTAGCCCGTTTTACATCTACTCTTTCCTCTGCCACCTTTATCTTATACTTTACTTTTCTTCTTTTTTCTTTGTATCTCTCATATCGTCCTATTTTGTAACCAATCTGCGAATGTTCGTTTCTTCTTTTCTACAACCTTCTTTGCTTCATTATCCCACCACTCACTACCCTTCCTTCTATTTTCTCCTGTCCTCCTTGTTCCACACACCAACTTTGCACAACTTGAGTCTCTCTCCTTGAACCATCCCCATTCCTCCTCTATTCCTAGTTCTACTTTATCCTTCACTCACTCCCACTCCTCTCTCAGCTTCTTGTACTCCATATTTTTTTCTTTCTCATTTAAATAGTTTAATTTAAGCATCTCCCTACCTTCTGTCCTTTTCCTCTTTCTCCACCTATTCTCCACTCTCAACTTACTTTCCACCAAAAAATTATCCGATATTCCCCCAGTCTCTCCCCTTAGAACATGTACATCCAAAACTCTAACTACTCTTCTTCTGGTCACCACTATATAGTCCATTAAATCCCTGTCTACCACCCTCCTATCCACCACCCTCTCCCATGTGTACTTTGTTAGGGGCTTCCTTAAAATGCGCTTAAGTACTCCAGGACTCGGGAGTAGTGGCCAGTTCTATATAGGGTGGAAACAGATATTTCACGAAGGCACTAAGCAGCCGTAACAAAAAATGTGTGTTCGCAATGGTTCTTGGATTAAATGTACACACGTAAAGGCAAGTCGAGAAGTCTAATACCGTAAAAACATTTAATATTCAACATCATCAATACAATATAAATATAGGTACTCGTACATAGATACACTTGGACAATAATAAAAAGAACATAGAATATGCAGTTGTAGACGGAATGAGGCTTGTCCTGGGAGAGAAGGCCGGTGATCGGACGGTTGGTGAAACAGGCCGGAACGGAGCGTGTGGAGATCTGGGGATGCCACGATTCTTTGAGAGCGGGTCTCAGAGAGCGAGTCTGGGAGAGTGAGTCTCGGAGAGCAAGTCTGGGTTCTGATGGGGGTGACCGCCCTTAAGTAGCGGGTCGAAGTGGAGGGAGCTATGACGTGGCCAAGTCAGCTTCGAGTCCAGCTTGAAACAGGATCGAACCAACAAACCATTTAAGCTGGTAGCAACTTGTTTACCAGGACGAAGGAGGTGGGGTTGATGGGTCGTTTGTGAGAGCCGTTGAATGGTCGTGGTTCGAGGGGTTGATAGAAGAAAAATGACGGTGGTGACCAGTGACTATAACAACTTATGCTTGCCTTTCTTCCTAAACACTGTCTCTATTGCCATCAACTTTCTTTCTAGACACAGCTCTACCATCATCTCTCCACTACGATTGTTTCCTAGAACTCCACACTTCCCAACCAATCCATCTATTGGTTTGTTTCCTACCCTAGCATTAAAAGCTCCCAATAGCACTACATTGACATTTTTCATTACAAAGGATTAAAAAGGAGGAGCATGCCGACAGGAGACCTTTTGGTCCATAACTAGGTCGGATGCGAAAAATACATATATATATAAAAGATAAAGAAAATAGATAAAATAAAAAAAAATTATAATGATATAAATAATAATGAATAAAATAGATAATACATAGGTATAGTTAAATAATAAAGAAACAGGTAAATAGAAAATGATAATAAAACTGACAGATAATAATAAGTGGGAATTAAGCAAATAATAAATAAACAGAGAAATAATAACAAACAAATAATCAAATAATATAAAATAAATGGCAGTCATTACAGCATCTTGCTTAAATGTTTATCTAAACGAATTTTAAAGCTTCGAACTGAACTACATTGCACTGCCTCTGCAGGAAATTTATTCCATTCACTAACTACATGGTTGGCAAAGCTGTTTCTACCCACTTTCCAATTAAATCTATTTCCTGACAGTTTGAGGCCATTATTTCTTGTCGGATTCTCACTCAGTGTAAGAATTTTGGCATTTTTTATGTTGTCAGTCCCCTTTAGAATTTTAAATATCTGTATCAAGTCACCTCTGAGTCTACGCTTTTTTAGGGAAAGCAGATTCATATGTTTTAGTCGATTTTTGTAGGATTTGTTTTTTATATTTGGAATCAGTTTTGTGCCTCTCTTTTGTACTTATTCCAATCTGTCAATGTCTTTAATGAGATTCGGTGACCATACAGAAACAGCATATTCCAAATGTGAACGAACTAACGATTTATAGAGTTTGTTAATGAGAGATAAACTTTTGCAGTCAAAAGATCGCACAATCAGTCCTAGAATCTTATTTGCTTTTTCAAAGGCTGAAATACACTGCTTAGATGATTTGAGATCGTTACTGATAATTGCGCCGAGATCCTTCTCACTATCCAGTTTTGTTAACGAATATCCAAATAAATTGATTTAAGTGATCATTTGCCATTCCGCACAATTTTCTATCACCAACAAATTTGGAGACAATAGATTTTAGTCCTTGGTCTATATCATTAATATATACTATGAATAGAAGTGGCCCAAGAACGGAACCCTAAGGAACTCCACTCATAAAAATTTTCCATCTAGAAGTTTTGCCATTTAAAACAACTCTCTATTTTCGATCATTCAACCAATTTCTAGCCCAACTTAATAGGCTGCCACTTACTCCGTGTGAAGCTAATTTAATAAGTAGTCTTTCGTGGGGGACGGTATCAAAAGCTTTTGCAAAGTATAAATGTATTAAATCTATATTGTTTCTTTTGTCATAACTCGAGATGACTGTGTTGTAGAACTCGAGTAAATTAGTCACGCAAGAACGTTTCCGTCTGAATCCATGCTGGCTCTCATTTATCAAACAGTTACTTTCTATATGATGTTCGATAGCATCTCTGATGATAGTTTCCATAATTTTTCCTACGATTGAAGTCAGGCTTATAGGCCAGTAATTATTTGGTTTCTTTTTGTCACCTTTTTTGAATATGGGAGTGACGTTAGCTAGCTTCTATTCTCTTGGGACATCTCCGGATATAATGGATTTTTTTTTTCTTTTTAATAATTTCTAATGGAACAACAATCTCATTTTTCATATCTTTTAAGATTCTTGGATGCCAACCGTCAGGCCCAGGTGTTTTATTAATTTTGAGTTTCTCTACACACCTTCTAATTTTTTCTTTTGTTATATTTACCGAAGTAAGTTTACTCTAGACTTTTCGCAGGTTTCAGTTTGGAGTTCACTGAGCTAAAATAGTTGTTTAGAAAATTACACATTCCTTTGTTTGAATACTCAAGTTGACCGTCAGCAGATAATAGTGGGCCAATGTGATTCCTAGTAATCTTTTTATCTCTAATGTAACTGTAGAGTTCTTTGAGATTCTCTTTGGATTTATCAGCGATATTCATTTCATATTGTCGTTTTCGTTTTTTATTGTCTTTTTTAAATCTCTCTGTATTATTACATAACTTTGATAGTCGTTAGGTGCATCCGAACACTTGTGTTTCTTATAAGCCTGTCTCTTTTTAGCAATAATTTTTTCAGTTTCTTTGTCGAGCCATTTTGGGCGAGCCTAATTTGGGGGGACGTCTGTCCTTAAACGGTATGTAAGTATGAATCATCTTAGTAAGCGTATTTTGAAATATTTCCCTCATCTGATCTACAGGTCCTTTGCTTAAAATTGCCTCCCAATCTGTAAGCTGAAGCTCCTGACCTAGTCCTATGAACTGAGGTTGACTAAAATCGGGTATTTTAGATGCACATGTATCTATTCTATTTTTTTTTTTTTTTTAGCAGTTTGAATCTAAGTAGGTTGTGGTCGCTATTTGCAATAGTTTATCCAACTTCCACACCAGCTATCATGCTTTTACGGCTAGTGATCAATAGATCGAGAAGTTTCCATGTCTTGTTGGTTCTTTTACATGCTGAACTAAGTAATTGTCACCGAGAAAATCTATCAAGCGACTACCTATATGGCCATGTTCAAGGGTTATTCAATCAATGTCAGTAAAATTAAAATCACCCATTATCAATAAGTCCCGGTTGCAGAAACTAGACAGTTCTTGAAATAACAGTTTGTCGTTTGCCAATGATAATGTTTTTGGCCTATATATTACACCTACATTCATTTTTTGTCCATTTGTTTAGTTTGATTATACCCACAAACTATCATATGCATCCTGTTTTACTTTCTCTAAAACACAGGCATGAACATTGCTTTTAACGTATAACAGAACACCCCCACATTTCTTGTGGTTTCTATCCTGATAAAAGTGTATCCCACAATATTGAATTTAGCTTCAAACTCTTTACCATTTAACCATGTCTCGGTTATTCCTATCATATCGAG
>NC_134787.1:37959289-37976789 GCF_046742065.1 Oratosquilla oratoria
GGGGAACTGCTGATGGTCAGAAGGTCTTCTTGCTCCTCGTAAAGAGAAGAAACAGGAGAGATGACTGTAACGAGGGGTTGCTCACTTGCCAGTGATTTATGGGTTGCTACGGACCCGTCTTTTCCGACACCTTACTGGTGCGGCGTCTTGTCTCTGAAGTTAAGGTGAGTTCTTTGGCGTTCATGCAGCCTCCTTAAAGTGTTCTTTGGTGTTTTTGTAGACTCCTTGGGGTGTTCTTTAGTGATCATGCAGACCCTCTGGGAACGTCTTTTCCGAAGGGGTGACGTCTTGTCTCTGAAGCTAAGGAGAGTTCTTTGGCGTTCTTGCAAATTCCTTGTGGTGTTCTTCGGCGTTCTTGCAGGCTCCTTGAGGTGTTCTTTGACAATCTTGCAGACTCCCTGAAATGTTCTTTCGTATTCTTGCAAATTCCTTGAGGTGTACTTTAGCGTTCTTGCAGATTCCTTGAGGTGTTTTTTTTAGCGTTCTTGCAGACTCTTTGAGGTGTTCTTTGGCGTTCTTTCAGGCTCTTTGAAGTGTTCTTTGGCGTTTTTGTAGACCCCTTGATGTGTTTTTTGGCGTTCTTAGACTCCTTGATGTGTTCTTTGGCGTTCTTTCAGACTCCTTGAGGTATTCTTTTGTAGTCTTTCAGATTTATCTAGGTGTTCTTTAGCGTTCTTGCAGACTCCTTGAGGTGTTCTTTAGCGTTCTTGAAGACTCCTTGATTTTTTTATTATTATTCGAGACTCCATCAGGTATTCCTTGACATTCTCGTAGACCCTTGTCTCTAAAGTTCAGAAGTTCTTGGAACCTTGTTGATTCTGAGGTGTTTTTGGGGTTCTTGCAGACACTTTGGGAACGCCTTTTCCGATATCTTACGAGAAAACTCTTGTCTCTGAAGCTGAGATATTCTCGGGTTCTTGAAGACTTTTTGAGGTGTTCTTTGGCGTTCTTGAAGACTCTTTGAGGTACTCTTTACCGTTATTGCAAATTCTTTGAGATGTTCTTTAGCGTTCTTGCAGACTTTCTGGGAACTTGCCAGAGACATCTCAAGGTCTTTAAGTCTCAAGAGTGACGTGTGACCCTCTGTTAGTGACGGTACATGGTGGGCCTTTTATCAGAGCGCAGGGTCTTTGTGTTGAATGGGATAGATATACAAAAATAAACGTTTTAGCCTGTTTTATACCATAGGACTGACTACTTCATAGAGTTTAACCTTTATTTAAACATACTGAATTCCTGTGCAACTTATTTTTTCAAGGTTTATAGGAAGACATAGCAAATGGATTAAGATAAAAATTATCGATAGATTAAAATTGAAAGTATACAAAAGTGCATTTGTTAACAACTCAGACTTAAGCCAAGGATTGTACAAATTGAACAATATTATATTTAAAAGAATGATGGCGGGAAGCAAAACTGTAAGCCATGGTGAAAGATTTCCCAACAAACGTTCCCTAGTTCATTTTCCTCATCAGCCTTTGTGTATATACTCTTGTTTCTTCTACTAATATATCTTGATGATGTCTGAATAGACACAAGCGCTCGGTCCATAGTTTATTATTTTCTTTTGCAGTTTTCCGCATATAAATATATATATATATATATATATATATATATATATATATATATACATATATATATATATATATGTATATATATATATATATATATATATATATATATATATATACTCGTATATATCAACAAAGTAATGTCGTAGCACATATGTAAAGTAATACTAATGACCCACTTTCGGAGAAGAATAGGCGAAAGAAAAAAGATCTGTATATTTCGATCACTAACTGTGATCCTCTTCAGCAGATGTGATTACAGACTGGAGAAAAGCATATATTTATACAAAAGTAGTGAGGTAAGCAGGTAGGGACGGGGGCTCAGGTCACGTGTCCAGCGCTACGTGGACATTGGTGGATTTTGTCCGCTGTTAGTGAAGAGGGTAGCAGTCTATTTATAGGTAAGGATGTTATACAATCTGGTGACTATTGGCCATAGGAAGTATCATAATTAGGAAAATTATTAATTTAAGAGGATTCTATTATTTTTCTTCTAAAACTGCACTTAGATTTGTAACTTATTTCAGCATCGTCCCAATTTATTCGATGGTTCTTATTGGCGACATGCTGAAATACAGCGGAATTTTCCTGCCCATATTTAACAGAGTTGTTATGCTCTTAGATCCTAGTGGTGAGGTCTCTACCCGTTTGTCCCCAATATACATCATTGCAATCCAAACAAGGTAACTTATAAACTCCAGGAGTTGTATTACTCTTTGTTCTGTGAAGTACATTGACAATATCATTAAACAAATTATTGGGATAATTGAAGATAGAATTAACTTTATGTTATGCTCTTTGATCCTAGTGGTGAGGTCTCTACCCGTTTGTCCCCAATATACATCATTGCAATCCAAACAAGGTAACTTATAAACTCCGGGAGTTGTATTACTCTTTGTTCTGTGATGTACATTGACAACTTTATTGAACAAATTATTGGGATAATTGAAGATAAAATTGACTTTGTCTTTTGGTAACAATTGAGACCTATCACTGATTGATTTATTATATGGTGATTTTATGCAACAATTATTGCACTTGGAATGGGAATCAGATCGATAAAAAAACAATTTTGGCCTTACTAAGGGCTTTTTGTAAAAACCACGACGGGTATCCTAATTTTGTTAATTGATTTCTTATTGAAATTAGTTCCATGTCTAAATATTGTGAACTACATATTCTCAAAGCACATAGAAATAGGCCAGAAGCGACACTATATTTTCGCCTATTCTTCTCCGAAAGTGGGTCATTAGTATTATATATATATATATATATATATATATATATATATATATATATATATATATATATATATATATATATATATACCAAGGCTTTTTCCCCCATACCAGGGAGGTAGCCAAAAAGGAAAAGGTATAAAATCATTCCCACCCATTTCATCCCTGAATACACTCCACACCCCTCCACCCTCCCTCTTATCTTAGCACCTCCTGGATGACGGGTCATCCCTGCACCTTGTCCACTGCCCTGGGTCAGAAGCAGTGTCGCAAGACACAGCACATCCAAATGGTCTAGAGTCGAATATCCGCTCCTAAAGCCTGCCTATTCTCTCGATTTGTTTCCATCTAAAACTTGGAGAATATTTTATATACATGTGATAGCAAGCTAATCGGTCGATAGTTACTAAGGTCCTTCTAGTCTTCTTTTTATGAAGCAAAATCACTATAGCATTGCACCACGACGTAAGCACTGGGTGTACAACTGAGCTAACTTAATATGAACTTCTTTCCCTGCGTCTTTCAACAGATCTATCGATATACCATCTTCCCCAGGTACTTTTCCATGTTTCATATTTCTAGACCAAATTCTGCCTCTTCCTTTGTAATATCTGGCACACTATTAACGTCTACAAATTAATTTACTTACTCAACTACGGTCTTCGACGAGTAAAGCTCCTTGTAAAATTCTTCTACTCTCTTTACCATTCTGTCTCTGCAATTAATGATTTCTCCATTTTTATCTTTCAAACATATCCCAAAGTTGACACTTGGACATAGTGGATAGGCTTTAAAATCATAATGATTACAAAAGTAATGTCGATAGAGAGGATATCTCTGCAGGGTCACCCATATCGAATAGGTTTTGAAAGAAAGATCAAACAGAGAGCAGATCACACACACAGTCGCAGGCCCACTGCTCTCTGGCACGTCCCTGATGGCGAACAGGCAAATTACTCGTAGATATATGGGGTACCGTCATAATGACGGCGTGGACCATTGGGCACCCAATAGATATAGGGCTTCATCGAATATAATGAATAAGGTGACACAAGAGAAATATCTCACCAGAAACCAGTTGGCAAGGTGAGACTACTGCCAAAAACCCTTCATAGCAACCATGAATAGTACAACCAAAACAAAACCGGGCGTTTCTGTTGGATTATCGGTTCCTAAAAGTCCAACCGTATTACCTCGTGTGCTTACGGGCAGTGTGCCACCGAATGTGAGTAAGCACTGTCCAAGTAGATCCAAGTCTTGGACTTTAAACAACACGAAGGAGAGTTTAATAGAAGAACTAGACAACATCAAGTGGGACATCGTAGGACTGAGCGAAGTCCGAAGAGCGGAAGAAAAGCTGATACAATTACAAGAGGTAAGGACAAAGAAAGATCTAGTGGAGTAGGATTCTTGATAAACCGAGAAGTTGTTGGTAAAGTAGTCAAGTTTATCAGACAGGGTAGCTTGGATTGTGATAAGGCTGTGCAAAAGGTACACATTAAAAATGTTTCAGGTTTATGCACCAACTTCACAGAGTTCAGGCAATGAAATTAAGTTGTTCTATGATGATTGAAGTCAGGTAATGGATCAAGAAAAAAGTAAGTACACGTTGGTGATAGGCGACTTTAATGCTAAAGTGGGGAAGAAGATGGAGTAGGTGAAAGAAATGACAGAAGCGAGATGTTAGTCAATTTTGCAGAGAACAACAACATGAGGATAATGAACACTTTCTTCCAAAAGCGTGTAGGTCGTAAATGGACCTGGAGAAGTCCAAATGGAACAACAAAAATGAAGTAGAGTTCATATTAGGAGATGAGGGCAAGAGCGTTTGCAATGTTACGGTTATGAATAAAGTCAGCATAAGTAGAGACCATAGAATTGTAGGTTGCACAGCTAAATTAATTTTCAGAGCCGAGAGACATACACTAGTTTTAAAAAAGAAAATCAGCCTTGCAAAGATTAAGGATAATGATAAGATATTTCATTCAAAAAACAAAAATAGATTCGAAGTTCTAAACACTAACGAGGACACCGTGGAATATATAAATTTGAATTTAGTGAATACAATTAGGGAATCATCAGAGAAAGTAGGAAGTACAAAAAGTATTAGAGAAAACAAATACTCCAAAGGTACAAATTACCTAATTAAAAGAAGGACCACGCTGACACACACACACACACACACACACACACACACACACACACACACACACACACACACACACACACACACACACACACACACACACACACACACACACACACACACACACACACACACACACACACACACACACACACACACACACACACACACACACACACACACACACACACACACACACACACACACAAATACATATATAGTCAGTATATTAAATCAGTGGTAATGATCGTGCTGTTTTATCATTCGAAATCTTTATTCTGGTTAAGACTAGAATGGTTGTAGTGTGATGCAAATATTTTGTCATGGTCACCACCACGTGATTTTTGAGATATGTTAACCTAGTTATGTTATCTAAATTAACATTTTACATTATCTTTATTGAGCTGAAGTACAATGGGGAATGGAATTGATCCTACTAAGTATATATATATATATATATATATATATATATATATATATATATATATATATAGATATATATATATATGTATATATATACATATATGTATATATATATATGTATATATATATATATACATATACATATATACATATATATATATATATATATATATATATATATACCTATATTAGATTTTGTCATCATCGTTATCATCATTATTGTTGTTATTGTCATTGATATCGGTATCACTGTTGCTGTTATTATTATTGTTATTAGACTTATCTTTACTATCATTATTATAATTTCATTATCAGTCTTGTTATTATCAATATTTGTCTATTGTAAAAGAAGTCAATTTTGTGGGTGTTTGAGATTTTTTCTTTTGTAAATAACTTAAAGAGCAACTGTCTTTTGGATTTTCGAATAACCATTCTTGGAAAAAAAAATGTGTTTATGGTCCCTAAACATTGGAGTCGCCACATTCTTGGCCCCTTGGGTCCCGATTCTCCAGAAAGTCAGTACCAAGCCAGTCACAGAACATTTCAGCCGCTTTACATTCGCCGTGGCACACGGGGAGTCAGGTTCTCTTGCTTAAACATTCACAGTTAAAACGATTTACGAGAACACTCCAGTTGTTGTTGTTGTTGTTAGTACTGTTGCTGGTGAGGTGGTTGTCCTACTGCGAGAACGAGGAACCTTGGGAAGATGACCAAGAAGACGACGAAGACAACGACAACGACGAAACAGACAACAACAACGACGGCGACGACGAAGGTTGATTTGATTTGATAAATTTATTACGCCTAATGGCGGCAAGCAATTTACAAACTGAAGCAGTTACAGTGATGAATGTCGCGCAGGACATTGTGGAATATAAATAAATCAAAAGTCACATAACATATACAATACAATATACTATTTATATAATCCTTATGTAATTGTGATAATACTTAATTACATAATTATACGGTGCACCACCAAGATACAATACTAGTATGATATATGCATTGGAATTTGCATAGTTAGTAAAAATGCTTTGCTCAGTGGCGGTAAATAAAATATAAACTTATTGAGTTACAGAAAGAAACGTGTTGCGTGGGACATAGTAGAATTCAAATTGATTAACAACCACCAAAATATGGATATCTCATTAGTAGTACATCTAAATTTTCATTCTGTAAGAGATATTTACAAACATATATTAGATCTTGTCCCTGTGGTAGTAAGTCTTTTACTGTGGGACATGCGAGACAATAATGTTCGAGTGTGTTGGCCTTGGCGAGGTGACACAGCTTGCAGGTAGAGTAGTGAGACACATCCTCAGTCTGGCAGACCTGCCACACTGGTCGGTAACCCAGCCGGAGTCTAGCACTCACTATATTGTGTCTACGGACCAGTAGTCCGTGTCGACGATATTTGTGTGAGGTGTCAATGAAGTTATCATAGTGCTGTATGGAGACACTGTGAGCTCGCTCGGCGTTTCTACGATTCGCTGTTAGGGTATGCATGGCTGAACACAGGATAGTTTTGTAATGACGTAAGGAGGGCGGGGTACGTATCACTGGTAATTCGAGATCACACGCAGCCTTTGCGAGACTGTCCACAGTATCGTTACCCGCGATGCCTACATGAGATGGCACCCATAAAAAGGACACAACCAATGTATTATCATGTGCATAGGCCAATCGACACAATATATCTCGCACTATATGGTTATCAGCAGGTCTTGGAGAGGAAAGGGCGTGAAGGGCAGACTTAGAGTCGCAGATGATTACCCCATTTAAACGTCTCTCAGTAAGGAGGGTAACAGCATCTAACAGTCCATTTAGTTCACAGTAGGTGGAACTTGATGTGTCGGGCAAGCGACGGCCAATCCACCCATCTCCCCCTGGTGGTTCCAGAGTGGGGGAGAATACAGCACACGCAGCACTCCCGTCCGCCTGCATTGAGCCGTCAACGTAGAGATGGTGTGCCGTGGGAACTGAGGCAGACACACAGGCGATGGTCTCTAGGGCCAACTGTTTCTGGAGAAGGGGATGGGCCGTTTTAGACGTGGGAGTAAAGGAGACGAAAGGGAGAGGTTCTCGCCAGGGTGGCAATTCAGGTACAACCTCAGCAGCCGGAACATCAATGGCCAATCTCTGGAAGTCAGCACACACGGTACGTATAAGGTTACGTCCACCCGGCCGAAGGTGAGGCCGAGGCATATCAGGGTTGAGTGCCGCCAAGATGACGTTGGAGTAGTGAGGAGCCAGATGGGGAGAGCATAGACACTTGATGCTAAAGTAAGTGACATTAGCGTATATCCTGTCAACAAGTGGGTCAAGTTAAGCTCAGTTAGCATGTTGACTATTCTGGTGGAGGCAGGACAGCCCAGGATAAATCGCATGACTCTGTTTTGAAACTTTTCAAGGGGCTGCAGTGCTGTCTTAGGGAGCTGACAGAGTGCAGGAGAAAGGTAGTCAATTACTGATCGTAGGAACATTATGTAGATGGTCCTAGCGACAGGGATAGAAACTCCTTTCACGTTGTTGGCAAGCCACTTGACAGGGATGAATCGTCGCTCTAATCTATCCAGCAGGTCTGTAACGATTGGATGGATACGTTGCCGTGCGGGTATGGTTGGGGTGACACGCACGGGGGCACCTAGGTAAGTGTATTGTGTGCAGTGTGGTACAACATTCCCTCCCACGGTGAAGACTGGCAATGTTCGAGGTTTGTGTGTAGAGAATATCCTACTCTTGTCGGGTGAAATTATGAGGCCACAAGCAGCTGATGAATCATAGAATGAGTGAAGGAGGACCTGAAGATTCTGGGGTGAGTCGGTGTGGATGCAAATGTCATCAGCATAACACGTGATTGTAGTGCCAGGGATGTCAGGTAGTATAGCAAGAAGGCGGTGAACTAGGACATTGAAGAGAAAAGGACTGAGAACGCCACCTTGTGGAGTACCTAAGTCAAAATTTCTGGAGGTACTGCATGCGCCCCTAAAAAGGACTTGAGCAGTTCTGTTGCTAAGGTAGCTTCTTATCCATCTCAACAAGTTACCCTTGATACCAAAAGCCACGAGTTGATCAAGTATGATGTCCCTGTTTGCAATATCAAAGGCACTCTTGAGATCGATGAATGCGACCACACTGGTGGGTGAGAGGCGGGTATAGAGATCGAGAAGGCAGTGGTGTGTACCTCGCTGTGGCAGGAAACCATACAGTCGCGGTGAGAGCTTGGATTGGAGACGAAATATCAGACGGTTGAGGAATATTCTTTCAAGCACCTTGCAGAAGCACGAGGTTAGGGAGATGGGACGAAATTTATCAGTGCCGGGTTTAGGTATGGGTACTATAATACTGGAGGTCCACGCGCTGGGTACGTAACCCCTCTGAAAGCACATATTAAAAAGCTGTAAGAGTGGGTTATCTGGGACCTTGTGGAGAAGACGTAGGACAGAGTATGTGATCCCATCTTCACCGGGAGCCGTCGCCGTACCTCGAGTGAGGGCACGCTGAAGCTCTTGTGGTGTGATGGGTACGTCATCCTCTTTATCTGACTGCAACAGGGCATCTACCAAACGGAGAGTACGAAGGTTCGCCTGGGAAGAGAGGGCTTCTTGAACAGGTGTTGGGAGGTTATCAAGGCTTGATTGTGTAGACCAGGTGTCAATTAGTGTCTGTGCATATTCCATCGGACTATGATGGAGTGCAGTGCGGGGTCGTTTCTTTACAATTTTTTTAATTTTTTGCCACATGGTTCCTACGCTGGTAAGATGATTGATGCTGTCAGTAAGGGCAAGCCACGAGTCAGTTTGGGCACACTGTTGTAGACCTATCAATTCGTCACGTGACGTCTGATATTGTTGAAGATGGGCAGGAGATGGTTGTCTTTGGAAGGTAAGGCCATGTTCCATCGCCTTCCTTTCTGCCTGAAGTACACGGTCATTAAGCGACGTTGTGCGAGGCCGAGGACTACGGGTGAGATGAGGTCTGGTGACATATCGGGTGTAAAAGTTGTGTGTTGATTTCACCAGTGAGGAATATAACTCATCAGGGGAATGAATGTTGAAAGTAGGAAGCAGAGTGGTCATGTAGGAGATATACGTCGGACAGTATTTAGGAGGTATCCGGATGCAGGTGCGGGCATAAGAGGAGGAGGGTGTAGCAGGTACTGTGTAGTGGAGGCCAAGGGCAATGTGGTCAGAGAAGAGCACGGGGATGGGGAAGCACTCGACACGTGATGCTACAAGTCCTGATGTGAATATGTAGTCCAGAGTACCTCCACGGGAGTGCGTGGCACCACCAGTATCCCAGCGTGTGAAACGACGAAGGTGACGACGACAGCGAGACCAGGAACCGTTTCTTGTCCAACAAGGTACTTTACACTTTTTAGCACAGTAATGGTTCTAACTACTACTAAGTAGTAAACACTTCTTAGAAAACTGCATTATATTGAGCCAGGTGGTTGGTTCCGTCCTTCTACTCGAACAAGCATACATTCCACCGACCACTACAGTACTGGGGAGCAAAAGCTTCTACTCTGGCTGTCGCCAAATTATTTCGTTTATACATGATAATCACCCTTAGTAGTATTTTCAGGTTTATCAGTTTAAGGCCCTGTTCACACTAGCGGTTTGAAACGCACGGAAAACGCGGGGGGTACCGCATAGTCAGACAAAAACCTTGCGGTTGTGTTTCAATGCCTCCATTGACGTACACTGTAATTGAACCGCGGCGGTTGAAACCGCTAGTGTGAACATAGCCTAAGGCTTTTGGTTACGTATTACAGACGCATATAACTTCCTGATTGCAACTTACATCTGGTTGTATAGCAGAATAAGGAATTTTGTGAAGATTGACAAACCCAAATTAAAAAAAAAAATTATTGCAAAATTTATCTTTGTATTAGATATTTTATAACCTGCAAGTAAAGCTAATTAACCTAATCTAAGCTTACCTAACCTAACATAATTCAGTTGAACAAGGATACATTTTATAATCATATTAAAAAAGAATTGGATTCGCTAATCTTGACAAGATCCCAGAATAACTATTTATTTGATTTGTTTGATTCTAATCTTCATTTCAGCTAAAGAATTAACTTGATACTATCCAATAGGGATTGGAAACTTCTGCAGCCTAATGTTGAAATATGTGAAATTACAGCACGAGGGTATGGTGTAAATCACACACACATATAAGTATAGGTGTTAAGATTTTTCTTAATGGATCACTAAATCGACATCATCGCCTAGCCTGCTGGTACAGAACTACAGCCCCCCCTCCACAATATATATATATATATATATATATATATATATATATATATATATATATATATATATATATATATATTTATATATATATGCGTAAGTAACCACTAGGAAAAGAAAACTAACGAAGCAGAGCGCTTTCGTATAATTACATCTTCAGTGCAGATGCAAAGAAGGAATTCTTTGTATCTGCACTGAAGATGTAATTATACGAAAGCGCTCTGCTTCGTTAGTTTACTTTTCCTAATGGTTACTTATGCATTTGTGAACACACGCTCCTAGTGTTTTTATTGCATATATATATATATATATATATATATATTATATATACATCCATATATACATATAAATATGTATATATATACATACATACATACATATACCAAGGCTTTTTCCCCCTTACTAGGGAGGTAGCCAAAAAGGAAAAGGCATAAAATCATTCCCACCCATTCCATCCCCGAAAACACTCCACACCCCTCCACCCTCCCTCCCATCTTAGCACCTCCTAGATGACGGGTCATCCCTGCACCCTGTCCACTGCCCTGGGTCAGAAGCAGTGTCGCAAGACACAGCACATCCACAGCAAGGCCGCTTCATTAAATCGGTGACCCCCCTCTCCGTCCCCCCATATAAAGGAGAGGACGGGGAGAAATCCCTTCGGGCTGCATCAAAATTTTGCTCACACACACTACCTCACCCCCCCATCCCGTCCATTCCACCTCATGCATCACAACATTTTCCATATACAACCATTCTCCATTCACCCCTGTCTTCTGTCCTCTCCCGTCCTTCCTCAACAGACATTCCCCTCTTCCCCAAAGCCCCTTCACCCCATCCATCCATCTCATCCTAGGACGTCCCCTCATGTTCACTCCCTCCACATCTGCCTTCCATACCTCCTTTACTAGTCTTTCTTCACTCATTCTTTCCATGTGTCCAAACCATCCTAATACTCTTTCATCAACCCTATCTCCCAACTCCCTTTCCACCCCTGTTCTCCTCCTCACCTCCTCATTTCTCACTCTATTTAGCATATATATATATATATATATATATTTTATATATATATATATATATGTAATATATGTATATACATATATATATACATATATACATATATATATACACATATATAAATATATATATATATGTATATATATTATATATATATACATATATATATATATGTATATATATATATATATATATATATATATATATATATATATATAAGTAACCCCACTGGCATTATCATTATCATTACTAGAGCAGAAAAAGGGGGGAAATTAGTACTTCTCAAGTAATGTGATTATGAAGCTAAAACCCTTAACTTGTTAGCAGATAGGGATTCTTATAAATTACTTACCAAAAAAATTCCCTAAAGTCCACTGCAACAGAATTTAATAAGCAAACCTGTAAAATCATAGTAGACAACTTATTCAGCAAGTTAAAAGTCATCAGTCCTCACTACCTAATTTCTATGGTCTCCCTAAACTCCACAAAGAAGGTATCCCCCTTAGACCCATCATCTCTAACAGGAATTCTTGCACTAATAAGACCTCCAAATGGCTCACAGGAATTCTTTCACCTTTCGTAGGGAGTTTCTCCAATTCCCACATTAAACATTCTGAAGACTTCATAAACAAAATTAAGAGACAAAAAATCCCAGAACACAGTAGATTACTCAGTCTCGATATAGTTTCTTTATTCACTAACATAAATGTAGATGATGTTCTCAGTTTTTTGGAAACCAAGTTGCAACCGTTTCAAGATAAACTTCCCCTTTCAGTTCCAAAAATAATTAATTTAACACGTCTTTGTATCACCTCCAATGTTTTCTCCTTTAGAAATACTTTTTTCATGCAAAGATATGGATGCAACATGGGTTCTAACCTTTTCCCGGTGTTGGCGAATTTTTTATACTTTGAGCGCGTTATGTTACCTGATATTGAGCCAGCCGACATGTTCTGGTTCAGATATGTCGTTGATGTATTCACCATCTGGGATGACAATTGGGGCCCTTTCCATGTTTTTCTTGATAAGCATAATAACTTATCACATAACATTAAATTTGAAATAGAATGGGAAAATTGAAGGAAGAATACCCTTTCCAGACATATTAGTGATCAAATGTCCAGACCATTTGTCCTTTTCGGTTTACAGGAAGCCTATCCATACGGGCAATTATTTACAATTTTTTTTAGTAATCATCCAGATAATATCAAATACAGTGTTGCTTCGGGCCTTTAAGAGCTCTCAGGATCTGTAGCTTGGAATTTTTCAACTCAGAAATTGAATTAGTACGCACTCAATGACTAAGAATAGCTTACCCGGACTGGTTTTTGACAAAAGCCCTCAGCAAAGCCAAAGCCAGTACATCAAACACTTGTACTAAATTTGTCTGGAATAACTCAAGTATTAAGCTCCAATATAATGATTCCATCCATGCCGCTTTAAAAGTAACACCCAGAAATCAAATTAAAATCACATTCAGTTACCCAAATAGAATAAAAAAAAAAGTGGTAAATGTCCATCACAGAACTAAGAATGACAACACCGAAGTGTACAAATTACCATGTCTTGATTGTGACGAGGTGTACTGGGGACAAAAGGGACGTGACCTACCCACAAGAATAAAATAGCATAAAAATTCTGTAAAATACGGACAAGAGAACTCAGCTGTATTCCTCCATTCAAGTCTCTTAGATAACCGAATAGATTGGAAGAATGCAGGTACAGTTATCATTCAAATTGTAGTTTCAAAATAAAGTGTTGAATCGTTATTTATTAAACAATTTCCTAATTTCAACACATCTAAAGGTCAATGGTCAGCCGACGCTATTACTAACTTAGCAGTAACCAAACTTATCTGAAGAAGCACCATAGTGTGAAACTAGTTAAAGAATAAACTTATTCTATTTGTGTGTTTTCCCTCTGCCTCTCTCTCTCTCTCTCTCTCTCTCTCTCTCTCTCTCTCACACACACACACACACACACACACACACACACACACACACACACACACGCACGCACGCACACACACACACACACACACATGTATATATATATATATATATATAAATACACATATATATAATTATAAATATATACATAAATATGAATGTACATATATGTACATTTTTATCAACCACAGTGCACTTTAATTCTAAGCCATCAACATCGGAAGAACCGTGGGGACACATGCAGAAATTGAAACGTGGTACGCCCGAGGACTCGAAACAACGGCCAGCACGTGACCAGTGCTTGTAGTGACTTGACCACTACATCTTGATGGTGTAGTGGTCAAGTCACTACAAGCACTGGTCACGTGCTGGCCGTTGGTTCGAGTCCTCGGGCGTACCACACTTCAATTTCTGCATGTGCTTCCACGGTTCTTCCGATGTTGATGGCTTAGAATTAAAGTGCACTGTGGTTGATAGAAATGTATCTCTAGTCACTGGGACCCATTCAGTGTTGTACAATTACATGTATATATATATATGTGTGTGTATATATACATATATGTATGGATGTATGTATATATACATATATATATACATATATATATGCATATATATATGTATGTATATATATACATATATATATGTATATATATATATATATGTACATATATATATATATATATATATATATATATGTGTGTGTGTGTGTGTGTGTGTGTGTGTGTGTGTGTGTGTGTGTGTGTGTATATATATATATATATTATATATAGATACATATATATAGATATATGCATATATACATACATACATATATATATATGTATATATATATATATATATATATATATATTTATATATACATACACACTGAATGGTTCCCAGTAATCAATCAATATCTTTTTCAACCACATATCACTTTTAATTCCATACCATCGCAAACGAGACTGAGAATCGCTCGAAGGAGGTATCCGTTGGAAATTGAAACGTGGACGAGCCGAGGATTCGAACCCAGCTAACCCGTAACAAAGGGTTACGTCAATGTAGCTTTGTTACGGGTTAGCTGGGTTCGAATCCTCGGCTCGTCCACGTTTCAATTTCCAATGGATACCTCCTTCGAGCGATTCTCAGTCTTGTTTGCGATGGTATGGAATTAAAAGTGATACGTGGTTGAAAAAGATATATATATATACAGTATATATATATATATATATATATATATATATATATATATATGTATATAAATATATATACGTATATATAAATATATGCATTTATATACATATATATATCCCGTTGGATCATCGTGTGTTTATAGGCAGTGTGCCACCGAATATGAGTAAGCACTGTCGAAGTAGATCCAAGTATTCGACATTAAACAACATGAAGAAAATGAAGATCTATACCTTCAACGTAAGAAGTCTCTCAGAAGACCACAGACTGGAGAGTTTAATGGAAGAGCTAAACAATATCAAATGGGACATCGTAGGACTTAGCAAAGTCCGAAGAATGGAAGAAAAGCTGATACAATTACAAGATGGTCACCACCTATTTTACTGTAGAGGTAAGGGCAAAGAAAGATCTAGTGGAGTAGGATTCTTGATCTACCGAGAGGTTGCTGGTAACGTAGTCAAATTCAGTAGTTTATCGGACAGGATAGTTTGGATTGTGATTAGACTGTGTAAAAGGTAGAATCTAAAAATAGTTCAGGTTTATGCACCAACTTCACATAGTTCAGACAATGAAATTGCGTCGTTCTGTGATGATTTAAGTTAGGTAATGGATCATGAAAAAAGTAAGTACACTTTGGTAATAGGCGACCTTAATGCTAAAGTAGGGAAGAATATGGAAGATGAGACGTGCATTGGGAAGTTTGAAGTAGGAGAAAGAAATGAGAGAGGAGAGATTTTAGTAAAATTTTCAGAGAACTACAATATGAGGATAATGAACACTTTCTTTCAAAAGCGTATAGGTCGTAAATGGACGTGGAGAAGTCCAAATGGAACAACAAAGAACGAAATAGATTTCATATTAGGAGATGAGAGCAAAAGCGTTAGCAATGATACGGTCATAAATAAAGTCAACATAGGTGGTGACCCTAAAATGGTAGGTTGCACAGCTAAATTCATTTCAGAGCCGAGAGAAATAAACTAGTTTTAAGAAAGAAAATAAGCCTTGTTAGATATTAAAGATAGATTCGAAGCTCTAAGAACTAACGAGGACAGCGTGGAAGATATTAATTTGAATTTAGTGAATATCATTAAGGAATCAGCAGAGAAAGTAGGAAGTACAAAAAACATTAGAGAAAAGAAATATTCCAAAGCTACAAATAATTTTAATTAAAAGAAGAAGGACCATGCAGATTAAAAGCAGGAGAGACGAAATAGAAAAAGTAGAACTAAACAAGCCTATCAACAAAAGGCAGAGATTAGAGGAAAGAAAGAGAATCATGGATGAAATAGCGGAAACTATTCGGAAAGGTAAAAGTATTAAAGTGACCGAGCGCAGACATACTTTAGGAAGATAGTAAATGATATGTTTGAAAGATAGAAATGGAGAAATAGTTAAATGTAGAGACAAAATGGTAAAAAGAGTAGAAGAATTTTACCAAGAGCTTTACTCGTCGAAGACCATAGTTAATTCAGTAAATTCACGTGTAAACGTTAGTAGCATACCAGAGATTACAAAGGAAGAAGTAGAATTTGCTCTAAAAACTATGAAATGAGAAAAGGCACCAGGGGAAGATGGTATATAAATAGATCTGTTGAAAGACACAGGTAAATTAGTTTATGTTAAATTAGCTGAGTTGTACACCCAGTGCTTACGTCAAGAAAGCGTTCCCGATGTGTGGTGCAATGCTATATTGATTTTGCTTCATAAAAAGGAGACCAGAACGACCTTAGTAACTATCGACCAATTAGTTTCAATACCTCAGATTGTTTGGATAAAAGAAATGGACTTCCCATTAGGTATCAAAACAGTTTGGAAGCAATCAGGAGCATGGATAACATTATTATTACAAAGGCAGACAAGGGTAGTAAAATAGTTATTCTTGACCATGACAGTTACGTAGATAAAGGCCCTTCTAAATGACACGGATATATATGAGCAACTTAGTAAAAATCCACTTAAAAACATGTCTGCCACTTTCAAAAAAGAAGTTCGTAACATCACTAAAGACGAAGAGGTATTGAAACTCAAAGTGATTAATCGTAAGTTGCCTTATTTCTATGGCCTTCCAAAATTGCATAAAACTGATATTCCCCTCAGACCTATCATCTCCAACCGGGGATCTTGTACCAGCAAGCTTTCTAAATGGTTAGCAAACATTTTATCCCCGTTTGTTGGTACTTTTTCCGATTCTCATTTAAAACACTCAGAGGATTTCATCACAAAATTAAAAAAGTGAATTTTTCTAGTAGAAAAATGCTTAGCCTGGATGTAATTTCTCTTTTCACACATGTCTGTATTGATGACGTCCTATCCTTCCTGGAAACTAAGCTACAACCATTTCAGGACAAATTACCACTCCCCGTTTCAAAAATCATTGCGCTTATTCGCCTGTGTGTCACATCAAATGTTTTTTCCTTTCAGAATTCTTTTTTCAGACAAAAATTTGGTTGTAGCATGGGTTCAAATCTCTCTCCTGTATTGGCCAATCTGTACATGGAATACTTTGAGTCTGTTCTTCTGCCCACCATTAAACCCGCAGACATGGTTTGGTTTAGATACGTAGATGACATTTTCACTCTTTGGGATGAAAATTGGGGTTCATTCGATAACTTCTTTGCTAATTTAAATTCGTTAGCCTCCAACATTAAGTTTAAAGTTGAATGGGAAGAACAAGGTAAGCTACCCTTTTTAGATGTTCCCATTGTTCGTGACGGAGACAAGCTTG
>NC_134787.1:37989289-37992223 GCF_046742065.1 Oratosquilla oratoria
AACAAGGGATATAGAGAAAAAAGGAGGAAAAAGGAGGAGGAGGAGGAGGAGGAGGAGGAAGAGAAGAAAGAGTTGAATGAAAGTGAAGTGGGTGGATGAGGAATTGGTTTAGGAGTTGGATAAGAATGAGATGGAAGAGGATTTGGAGGAGAGAATGGGGAGGAAGAAGGGGAAGGAGGGAAAGGATGAGTAGGAGAAAGGAAGAGGAAGGAGTTGCAGGAAGAGGAGGAGAAGAAAGAAGAGAAGGTCGAGAAAGAGTTGCAAAAGGAGGGAGGAGGAGGGAAGCAGGAGGAAGGAAGAGGAGGAGTGGCAGAGAGCAAGAGAATTCAGATTAAAAAGAAAAGACTAAGATACGGCCACTATCACACGAAAGCCGAGGCGATGTGGGGCGAAGGAGAGTCAACTTCGAGGCGCAGATTTTTCTTTTCTTTTCTTTTCTTCACTTTTCGATTTCGTGCCCTCAGGAACAATGGGAGGCTTTGATCAGGCTTTGTTCTCCTTTTCTGACGAGTACAGCAATGCTGCAAATTAAAAATCACTGCTGCCAAAGAAAGCAAGAGATTAAGTGTGATGGTCTTATAGCCACAATGAGTTGAAGATTGGAGAAGAAGAGGAGGAGGAGGAGGAGGAGGAGAAGGAGGAGGAAGATGAAGAGGAGGAGGAGGAGGAAGAGGAGGAGGAAGCGAGCCTTGCAAGTGGACGATAAGGACTTCGGGTCTTGTGCAACATGCGACTATCACCCATGAAGGATCCTTCGACGGCAGGAGTTCTTCAGCTGAAGGCAGGGAAGGAAGTGTGGGCGCTGGAGAATGAGGTCTTCATGTCTAAGAGTCTCGTTCTGGTAGACTGATGTCGACTACGACTTGGCGCTGGATTAGGAAAGAAACATTTTCTTTATTATTATTATCATTTTCTTTTATTTGACCATTATTATTATTACTAAATCTTTATTTACTTTATTTTCTATTTATTATTTTTATAAGTCTATCGCATTTTATACTCTAGTGTTGTTGACAGGACTGAAAAGAAAATGTCGATATTATTCTTTTTTGAGTACCTATGTATTTCAAAGAACAGGAACAAGCCCCCTCCGCCCCCTAAATAGAAATGCTGACAGAAGGTCGCTGATAAAAGTGAAGAAAGAGCGGCATATCCATTTGAAGGCAAGCGTCACTCGATCAAGCCCTAGGCCTACTTGAGGCATTATCAAAGCCCCTAAAGCAGCATTTCTCAAACTTTTACCCTTGTGTAACCTTTAAAATAAATTGCATGTGTTAAGGAACCCCTGCAAAAAAAGAAAAGAAATATATATACCATATCTTTCTCATGTTATTTTCATCGTAATAATAGATTAGTAGGATGATGTCTATATTACATTATTACAATGACCAAGAATATGTCGTGCGTGTTTAATAATATTACGTACATGAAATTAGATAAAAAATCAAAAGCTTATCTTACTTTTTTTCCCTTAGGGACCTTTTGTGGAACCTTAAAAGTTTCGGGGAACCCTGGTTGAGAAACGCTGCCCTAAAGGTTTGAGAAGGAAATATGTAATAACGGGTTTACCAGCAGAATGGTTAATGAATGAAATAAATTTAGTAACTATATAGTGAGCGCTGAAATTATTGGCGGTTTTAAGAGAACATTAGATAATTGTATGGATAGAGATGGTGGTGAGGGACATGGAACTGCCTAGTGTAGTCCTTATGGCTTCTTGGAGTCTCCTCCATTGTCATGTTCTTGTGTAAAAGATTGACCATAGAAAAACTACGGAGTCAGTACCTGATTCAAGGTAGCAAAGTAAATTCAAGGAGGGTAATAGCCCAGTAGATACTGTGTCGAGCTCATGAGTGGTTGTGAGATCGATTCCCGGGACCCGCTGCCGCCCTTATCGCGTTGGTTCCCGACAGCCATGGCCATGCGGGGAGGCAACCCAACATCGGCCTTAAAAAAAAAAAAAAAAAAGCATGCCACAACTGACAGGGTTAGCCCTACCAAGGATTTCTCACTTCCCACTACGTGGGAGCGGGATGGTGAGTGGTGAGTAGAACAGAAGGATAAAACAAGTTAAACCAACAAATATCATAATTATTATTCTTATTCTTATTCCTATTCTTATTCTTATTCTTATTCTTATTCTTATTCTTATTCTTATTCTTATTCTTATTCATGTTCTTGTTCTTGTTCTTGTTCTTGTTCTCCTTCTTCTTCTTCTTCTTCTTCTTCTTCTTCTTCTTCTTCTTCTTCTTCTTCTTCTTCTTCTTCTTCTTCTTCTTCTTCTTCTTCTTCTTCTTATCGTTGTCACTATTATTATTATTATTAACATTATTATTATCATTATTATTATTATTATTATTATTATTATTATTATTATTATTATTATTATTATTATTATTATTATTATTATTATTATTATTATTATTATTATTATTATTATTATTATTATTATTATTATCATCATCATCATCATCATCATCATCATCATCATCATCATCATCATCATCATCATCATCATCATCATCATCATCATCATCATCATCATCATCATCATCATCATCATCATCATTCATCATCATCATCATCATCATCATCATCATCATCATCATCATCATCATTATTATTATTATTATTATTATTATTATTATTATTATTATTATTATTATTATTATTATTATTATTATTATTATTACTATTATTATTATTATTATTATTATTATTATTATTATTATTATTATTATTATTATTATTATTATGTATACATTGTGACGAATGTGGATAGGACCTGACACTTTGCCACGTTCCTTCTTTTGCCATATATATTGACCAACTTGACTTCAAACTATGTTCCTCTGAAGAAGCCACTCAGGCGAAACTAGTCAGGAATAAAAGTATTTCCCTCAGCCCGTGTTCCCTTACCTCCTATCCACATTA
>NC_134787.1:37995223-38005223 GCF_046742065.1 Oratosquilla oratoria
TATATATATATATATGTGTGTGTGTGTGTGTGTGTGTGTATTCATAATACGACTATATGATAGGAATAGCTTGGATTTTGAAGAAAAGACAACGAATCTGTAAACTTTCTATTTCACTTGACAACGTGACTCATGTAATATTGCCGCTAGAGATATATTTAAAGATATATAAAGAGAGAGGGAGAGGTAGCGAGCCCCTCTGAGGAGACTGGAGTGATGTGGTGGCAGCACAGTCTCACCGATCCGCGCTTAGGACTCTAGTTACAATCGATAGAGTACAGCAGACCGGAGGAATAGTAGAGGCTAAAAGTGGTCAGCATTCTTTCATGACTAGACTAGTCTCCAATCGTAAAAGAAGACTGCGTAACTCTGTTCCTCCATAGCATTCCATGATTCACACGACCGCGTCAACCTCTGCCACGTCACTCCTGCAAACTTCTCAATCTCGTCTCTCCACCTTCTGTTTGGTCTTCCTCTTCCACACTTCCCATCTCGCGGCGTCCACTCAGTAACACACTTGCTCCATCGCTCATCAATCGTTCGCACTAACTTACCTGTTCAATTCCACTTCCTCTCTTTCACCGCCTCCCCAATTTCTTTCACTCTAGTCTGCTCTCTCACCCAACTTGCTCTCTTTTAGCCTCTCAGCTTTATTTCCATCATTGATCTCTCTATTCTCCTTTGTGCAGTCCTTAGCTTTATTTCTATCGCCTTCATCAATTTCCAAATCTCACACCCATAGATTATTGCTGACAGAATGCATTGATTGTAAACTTTATGTTTCAAATATAAAGCTGGGTAGTGGTTGTGTTACCATGTTCAGCGCCGATGAGGCACAATCTCTTCTTAGTAGAATTGAAGCCTTGGAGGATGCTGCAAAGTGCCTTAAAGAGGAGAATCAAGTTCTCCGCTCGAAGGCCCAAAATACGGAAGACAAAACTAGCTATGAGCTTGGATGGAAAACGACGAAAAACAAGATACGGTATAGTGGAAAAAAGTCCTCACCAGCCCCGCTCGCTTGCAAGAACTCGTTTCAAGTTCTAGCGAATCTGAATGAAGAAGAAGCAAATGAAACTCAAGAGAAGAAGGGAAGGGCAGACGCTGGATCCCAGCCCACAGGTAAGATTTTGGTTGTAGGAGACAGTCAAGTGAGGTACTTATACAGGACTTTCTGCGATAAAGATAGGAAACATAGGACGCAGGTGTGTTTCCCCGGCGCGGGGATAGGAGATGTTAGAGATAGGATTGAAGAGTATTTAGTAGGGGAAGGAAAGGACCCTATCGTTTGCTTAAGTGATGGGGGCAATGATATAGGTAAGTTGGGAGTGAGGAATTGTTTGCGATGTTCCAGGATGCGCTAGACAAGATTAAGAATAAGGGAGGTGTTCCTGTGTATGTGGAATCCTTCCGAGGCGTAGAGTTGGAGGCATGTGGCATTCCAGGGCTATTGCAATGCATTGCAGGCTGGCAAAACATTGTAAGGCCAATGGATGGGCAATTGTCGACAACTAGGACCACTGTTACGGTAGGAACCATCTGTATACAAGTGACTGGGTACACTTGTCGCCCAGAGGATTTCGGCTCCTTGCTGAATCTCTTGAGCGAGAAGTAGGCATCCCACAGGGTTTTTTCGGGTAGATTACGTGGGAGTAGGGGGGGGGAGTATCGGAATATAGTTTAGGCAATAGAAACAACTTAGAGATGGACTGTGAAAAGAATCACCAAAGCAGGTGGAGGGAAGATAAAATTAAAGTTTACTATACAAATAGCAGAAGCATGATTAACAAAATTGATTTGCTGCGAGGTAATGCATGCGTAGAGAACTTCGATATTATAGCTATTATTGAGTCCTGGATCAACATGGCTGATAAACATTTCCTTCTAGAAATCGAAATAGAAGGATATAAGTTTTTTTCACAAGGATAGGGTTGGCAAGAGTGAGGGAGGTGTAGCACTTTTCGTTAAAATACAATAAACTGTATTACCAACAATTCGATTAAGGAAGAGGACTGTACGGAATCCATTTGGGAAGAGATTATAGGCAGGAATAAGAAAGTTATTATTGGCGTCTTGTACAGACCTCCTAACCTCAGCATTGATTCCCTGATTCATGACATTCACAGAGCGTCCCAGTACAAAATCGTTGTGATCATGGGAGATTCTAATTATAGAAACATTGACTGGGAAACTTTAATAGGAGATCAGGAAACAAAGAAATTCCCAGATGTGGTGCAGGATAATTTCCTAAAACAAGTGATTACCGATCCTACGTGAGGAGTAAATACTCTGGACTTAGTTTTAACTAATAACGAGCACCTAATGAGTAACGTAAAAGCGGGAGATAGTCTAGGCTCTAGCGATCATCAAGAAATAAGGTTTAATATTATTTGGGAAGAATTAAAAAGTACGAATAACGTCCAAGTACCAGACTTCAGGAGGGCAAACTTCGACAACATGAAAACCTATTTGAAATTGAATATGAAATGTCATGCGGACGTTTCAGACATTGTCGAGTCTCCGTGTGTGTCCGGGGGTCAGGTCATGACTTGAGGTCGGGTCACGGAGAGTAATATGCATACCTTGGATCAGGTCATTTGGGGGCGAGGGCTCAACAGACAGGTCAGCGATTTGGATGAAATGTATAGCAATCTAATTGATTTAATCATTAATACACAAAATGCATTTATTCCCCCTGAAGTCAATACGGAAAAATAGTAATACTCCCAAATGAATGACGGACAGATTGAAACATGAGATCAGAATGAAAAGAGAACTTTACGTAGAAATAAAAAGCGAGGAAACACACCTTAGATCAAGATATAACGAAATGGCAAAGCTGGTTAAAAAGAATACACGTACAGCGAAACGTAATTATGAAATTAAGGTTGCTAGTCAAGCAAAATCCAACCCAAAGGGTTTCTTTCATCTCTATAGAACAAAAAATAAAGAAAGAATAGGACCAATTAAAAACGATGAAATTGTCATGATAGAATCGGAGGAAAAAAGGAATGAGGAGTTTAACAATTAGTTTCTATCGGTGTTTACTAATAAGAGGTTAGATAAAGTACCTGAATGCGATCCGATTTTCAGAGGGGATGAAGAAAGTAGTCTATCTAATATCAGCATTAATAAAGTAGAAATAGTCAAGCAGATTGAAAGACTTAAAGCTACAAAATCCCCGGGTCCAGACGAATTTTTTCCGAGAATGCTAAAGGAGTGTAAATTTGAAATCTGCGACCAGTTAACTGAAATATTTAATAAATCAGTAGACACTGGTTTTGTGCCTACTGCTTGGAGGCAAGCAAATGTTATTCCTGTTTTTAAGAAGGGAGATAGATCGTCTATATGCAACTACAGGCCAATCAGTTTGACATCGGTTATAGGAAAAATGCTTGAATCAATAATAGTAAATAGACTCAGAGAACACATCGAAAGACATAAATTAATTCGTGATTCACAGTATGGTTTCTCCAAGGGTAAGTCATGTGTGACTAATCTTTTATCCTTTTACACTAAAGTATGTAAGGTATCAGATAACAATGATAACTACGATATTATCTATTTTGACTTTAGCAAAGCGTTCGATAAGGTGCCACACCAGAGACTACTAGATAAAATCAAAGCCCATGGCATAGGAGGAAAAGTGTTAGAATGGATTAGAGCTTGGATTAGTAACAGAAAACAGTGGGTCACCATAAATGGAGTAAAATCTAGGTGGAGCAATGTTACTACTGTAGTGGGGTCCCCCAGGGCTCGGTTATGGGTTCCTTGTTGTTTACCAGAGACTACTAGATAGAATTAAAGTCCATGGCATAAGAGGAAAAATGTTAGAATTGATTAGAGCTTGGATTAGTAACAGAAAACAGCGGTTCACCATAAATGGAGTAAAATTCAGGTGGGGCAATGTTACTACTGTAGTGGGGTCCCCCAGGGCTCGGTTTTGGGTCCCTTGTTGTTCATTATGTACATAAACGACTTAGACGACGGGATAAATAGTGATGTTAGTAAGTTTGCAGACGACACTAAAATAGGACGCCTAATTAGGTCAGGAGACGACGCAGAGATTCTGCAGGATGATCTTAACAAATTGTTCACATGGTCGGTGAAATGGCAAATGAACTTCAATATCTCTAAGTGTAGCGTGTTAAACGTAGGGCTACACAACCCCGAAAATAGATACAGCTTAGATAACACTCTATTAGAGAAAACTGAGTGCGAGAGAGACTTGGGAGTTCTAGTGAGTCCGGACCTTAAAACCAGGAAACAGTGCATTAGCGCCAGAAATAAAGCTAACAGAGCATTAGGTTTCATTGCTAGGACGGTAACGAATAGAAGTGCAGAGGTAATTATTAAACTCTATCTAGCGATAGTTAGACCCATCCTTGACTATGCGGTACAGTTTTGGTCTCCATCCTACAGAATGGATATCAATTCACTAGAATCAGTACAGAGAAGAATGACCAAAATGATACATGGACTCAGAAATTTGCCTTACGAAGAGAGGCTTAGGCACCTTAACTTACACTCTCTGGAAAGACCCAGAGTGCGGGGTGATCTAAAAGAGGTGTTCAAGTGAATCAAAGGTTTTAACAAGAGTGATGCAAACAAGGTCATCATAATAAAACAACAGGGCAGGACTCGCAGTAATGGTTATAAACTGGAAAAATTTAGATTTAAAAAGGAAATAGGCAAGAATTGGTTTACTAATAGGGTGGTCGACGAATGAAATAAACTTAGTATCCATGTAGTAATCGCTGAAACTATCAGTTGTTTTAAGAAACGATTAGACAACTTTATGGATGGGGAAGACAGGTGGTGATGGATACGGAGCTGCCTTGTGTAGGCTTTATGGTCTCTTGCAGTCTCCTTCATCCTTATGTTCTTATATATATATATATATATATATATGTATATATATATATATATATATACATATATATATACATATATATGTGTATGTATATAAGTATGTATATATATATATATACATATATATATATATATATTTAGTGCATGATAATAGTATGACAGTGTTAGAGAGTATTTGTGATATATAGAGAAAGACTACTTAATAACAGGACGAAATTAGTCATGGAAATGGAAATATGCCTAGATCACGATCAGTTGTCATGAATGTAAATAATGCATCAAAAATAGCTTTTGATTATTTTACGTGTTCCATGGATACTTATAAATGCGGTGAGATACGTAGGGTCGTAGTCAAGAACATGTGTCGGGTTGCCCCACAAAAGTCATCGGATAAGAATGTCGGGTTCCCCACGAATTCTTATAGGAGTGTCGGTTAATTTCGTCGGTCACCTACTTCCTACCGACAAATATGCCCGACTACAAAAAGGGCCCACTCTTAGAAGAAAATCATGTTCAATTACACCTCGGAAAAAAAAATTGCCCCGAGCCGCATGCAAAATATTTACAAGGCAATTTCTCAAAACTTAAATTTTGAGACAATAGTTATAACTTTTTAATATTGAATTTCTTTACTTCTTTCATCCTTCAAACTTGCTTCCTTCTTTCTCCTTTTTCCTTCCTTCATGTTAATGCATTTTTTATTTCAGATTATTGTCATTGTCTTTTCTAAAAGAAATTATAAAAAGGCCTTACATCATGGCAAGCACAATCAGAGATCGAGACAATTTAAGTGGCAACCAGAAACAAGCACTGGCCAAGGCTAAGGTACCTGAAAATGAAAAGTATAGAGATGCTATCAACAAATACTTTGTCACTCCATCTTTCAAGCGCCCATGTATTAAGGATGAAGAAAACAAAAACTATTCAGAAAATTATGATATAGCCTTGAGCCCAATTACTGTTGATAAATACAATGATGACATTGATAACAAATTAGAAAAGAACGATGAGGTTGTGAATCAAATTGAAGACGATCCCAATGCACCAGAAGACAGTGCCAAAACAGAAAGCTTACTTATGACCGGGAAAAAAAACAAGCCCAAACATCATGCAGTGATCCATGAATACAGTTGTAATTAACATGTATGATGACCCAACCAGTTGTCTAGCAGATATAAATAAAAATGTAAGAAATTGCTTAACAATGAAAGGTAATTTTAATATTCCGGTGATCATCTTTCCGAGCAATGGAAATGGACAGTATTTTTCAAAGTTCCACTATAACAGGAAATTTCCAAATGGGGAGAGTAGTATAAGACCTTGGATTAAATTCTCTGTCTGCTGATAGAATTTATCGTTTTTATTGCAAAATCTTTAGCAGGAACACAATCAATGCATCATTAACAAGTGGATTCAACAACTGATCTAATCTTCATACAAGGTTTTGTGAGCATGAAAATTCAAAGAACCATTTGGAAGCCACATGGAGTTTTTCTAGGAGTTATGTAGGTTTGGATACTTAAAGCTTTGTAGAGATGAATGAGACTAATTTTGATATCTCGGAAACATCTGGCAAGATCAATTTATTGTCGAAGGTCACTACATCATAGTGAACACCTCCATGTGGATGATGTAAAGATTATATATGCAAATATAGTCTTACATGTGTAGGAGTATGTACATAGGCTTGATTAATATACAAAAATAGATTATAATAAATATGATGAAAATAGATAGTTTTATATGGAGTAATTTGATGATGTTGGTGAAATACAATTTTTACAATAAGATTGGCAGAGTAAAGACATCGGAATACGTAGGAATGGAATAGGCTGGAAACTTAACCACAGAAAACGGAGGTATTGACGTGTCACTACAATACTCCCCCACTAGTGACGAGGTAGGAGGAACGAGATTTTTGTCTAGAGGCGAGGCGAGTTGTCAGCAGGATCGGATGTCACATGGCAGGAGGTGTTGAGCCTGGTGTTAGCGTGTAGGCTGGTAAGGGTCCGTGGAGGAGCAGGAGGTCCGGCTGGCAGGGGTCCGTGGACTGGCAGGCGGTCCGGCCGGCAGAGGTCTGTGGACAAGAAGGCGGTCCGGCTGGCAATCTGGAAACGGCTGTTGGCGTCTGGCGTTTGGCGTCTGTCCGGTAGGGCAAGCTGCATTCCAGTAGGAGTGGCCGGCATTAGTCCGTGGACGAGGGGGCGGTGGGCTCTCATGCATTGGTCCGTGGCAGGCGGTGGCGGCGCAACAGGCATTCCGGGGCAGGCGGCTGCGGAAGTGGCGGGCAGTCCGGCGGCGGCAGCTCGGGCGGAGACAGTAGCGTCGGCTCGGGGCGACGTCGGCGGTTGGAGACGACAACAGCAACAGCTCTGGGCGGTGGTGGTGGCTGGAGGCAGCGTTGTCGGCAGGGCGGTGTGGGACAGGCGACAACGACAGCTCCGAGCGGCGATGGTGGCTGGAGACAGCGTTGTCGGTAGGGCAGGGCGGTCCGGGACTGGCGGCGACGCCGGGTGGCGACAGCTCAGGGCGGCGACAGTTCGGAGTACAGCGACTGGAGGAGGCGGTGATGACAGCAGGTGTCGTCCGTCAGCAGCACCTGTAGAGTTCACTTTCACGTGTCACCATTGTAGGATTGAGATATCTCCGGGGTCACCAACTGTTGGTTTGGATGATAACAGCTCGGGGCGGCGGTTCACACGGCAGTGGCTGGGGTCGGCGGCGTTAGTGGCGACGGCTCGGGGCGGCGATAGCAGCTCGGCTTGGTGACTCACCAGACAGCGTCTGGGCAGGGCAGGCCGAGGTGGCGACTCAGTATGCGGCGACTGGGCAGGGCAGGCCGGGGCGACTCAGCAGGCGGCGGCTGAGCAGGACAGGGCGGGGCGGTTCTGCAGGCGGCGGCTGAGCAGGGCAGGCCAAGGTGACACCTGCAGGCGGTGGATGAGCAGGGCAGGACGGCGACTCAGCGGGCGGCTGCTAGGCAGGGTAGGCCGGGGCGGAGACTCAGCAGGCGGCGACTGGGCAGGGCAGGCCGGGGCGGCGACTCAGTAGGCAGCGGTTGAAACGGTCACTCCGGGGTTACCAATTGTAGGTTTGAATACCTACGTAGTCTTGTAGAGGTGAATGAGACTAATTTTGATGTCTCGGAAACATCTGGCATAGTCAATTCATTGCCGAAGGTTATTACATCGTAGTGTACAAGCACGACTGTTGAAGGGTAGTTCAAGAGCATTTTTTGTACCCTGTGTATGTCACAATTATAACATTTTACTCGAAGATGTAGCCAAGCGTTGTCCAGATGCTATAACACTTTCTGTGATTCTACAAACGATGTACATACTGTTCTCAGCATCAACAAAAAGTTGGGCAACTTTTAAAAAACATGTGCCAGGATTATCAGTTAAACTTTTGAGCAATTCAAGGTGGGAGTGCCGGATTGATAGTGTTAAAGCTATTCGTTATCAATTTGGAGAAGTATATGATGCACTTGTGGAAATATCACAGATAACATATGAACCCAAGGTAAAAGCAGAGGTTGCATATTTGGTAAACCAGCTAAAAGACTACAAGCTTTTATTTTATTTTATAATTTGGTATGAACTACTTTTTAAAGTTAACTATGTAAGCAAGGAACTACAAAGGGAAACAAAGGACGTTGATGAAGGCTTGGAACCATTTGAAAAACTATTATCATGGTTAAGAATTTATAGAGAGGGAAGTTTTAATGATGTTCTAGTAGTTGCAAATGAATTGGCTGAAACTATTGAATTACCACTGGAGTTTAGACAATTAAAAAAAACTAAGTAGAAAGATGACAATGTTTCCATATGAGACAAAAGATAATCTTTTAGATGATTCAAAAGAAACATACAGAGTTTAATGCTTCAACTTAGTGCTATACAAAGCTATTCGGTCAATGGAGGGTATGTTTGAACAACTTAAAAGCCATGTAAAATTATTTGGGTTTCTAAATTACTTTCAAAGTATACAGAAGGCGGAAATGATGAAACACACAGCAGACCTTAAAGCAGCACTGACAGACACAACAATAAAATAGAGCACTGATGGAGAGGTAGTTGCTGAAAAAAAAATAAAGACGTTGATGGCTATCTGTTGGCTGAAGAACTCGAAGCTCTGAAAACTTTTCTTCCCTCCAGTATCATTAAGCCTCATGCTATGTTTGAATACCTGGTTCTAAATAATCGATTCACAGCATTTCTTAATGTTTTCATTACTTTGAGGATTTACTTAACAATGCCCGTAACAGTCGTATCAAGTGAAAGAAGTTTTTCAAAACCAAAATTGATTAAAACATACTTACGGTCAACAATTTCAAAAGAGAAACTAAATATTTGGCAATGCTTTCTATAGAAAATGACATTGCTAAAACCATTGACCTTGAAAATATTTTGAGATACTTTGCAAATAAAAAACATGAAAAGACTTTTTCTAAAAGACCTTTGTATAACTAGTTTGTAATTGCCTTACTTTGTATTAAAAAAAGATAAAATTTTCATATTGGCTTTCAAAAATTTTGAATATCAAGCACTTATTTCTTAAAGACGAGCATACTACACAAAATATAAACATACATTTCTGCTTTTTGATGACACAAACTATGATAGACTTTGTAAGGAGAAAGCATGTAAATATAAAATGATTGTATAATTTTACCAAATGCTTAAATATTGGTTATTTTATTTTACTTTTTGGCTGGGGGTGATATATTTGAGTTCATAGAAGAAAACAATAAGACGCAGAGACTGAATATCTTCACACCATGCTCAATGACCCCCTTATGGGTCGATAGCCTTAAAAATAATAATAATAATGATAATAAAATCTCGAGTTCATCACAAAGAAAAAAAAGCGTAGAAACTGAAAAACTTCACACCAGGTATATAGCCCCCTTATGGGTCGATAGACTTAAAAAAAAAAAAAATTACCATGAAACTCTTCATCAAGGGAATGCATGAACATTTAGCTACATACCCTTATTAGGTTAAAAAAGAAACAATTAAATAAAAAAGAAAATGATTTGTTATTTTTGTAAAATTGATTTACAAGATAAAAATTATCATGTAATTTTGAATTGATACATTTGAAAAAATACTGTTTTCACATTTTTCAT
>NC_134787.1:38022723-38025223 GCF_046742065.1 Oratosquilla oratoria
ACAATTAGACTAAGCATCGGAACCAATGTGAGCCTCTTCTTCTCTAGCCCATTCTGGACCGGGCTAGAGAGGAAAATAAGAAGGCTGTTCGAGTCCGCATGCATAACACTGGGAAAGGTCAGCAACCACAGAGAAGGATTTGTCAATCTGTCATTTGCAGCCGGCAGATTGGTTATGGAGGAGGGAGTATCGAGCCAATCAGCATGCGACACTCTGAGACGTCCAGCGGGATGAGCCGTAAGGAGAGTATATATGCTGTATACATACGTGATGAGAATACGTACATCACATACGTATGCACATCTAGTGAATGTATGAGTGGGCGTGGCCAAGGCACACACACTCATACATTGAATCACCCCCCCCCCCTTTAGAATATCCTATATCAGTTGTTACACTTATTATTATCAGCATACACGATCATATTAGGAAGGGTGCATTCACCGGAATGTGCATACGTGTATCACATACGTATGCACATCTTCTGAATGTATGAGTGGGTGTGATTAACCCACACACACTCATACATTAAACACCCTATAAACGGGCTAGTTACAAAAGCCCGTGGGAACTTAAAGTTGTCTGTCACTCTGAAGAAAACTTGTAGTCGAAACGTCAGGAATATAGTGTTCTCGCTCCAATCCACGTTTCTCTACCACCTTTTCCACTCATATATATATATATATATACATATATATATATATATATATATATATATATATATATATATATATATATATATATATACATATATATATATATGCAGAAGAAATCACTTGAACGCGTGATACTAGTATGCAGACAAAACACTGGGAAAATGACAGAGATGAGACCTAGCGCTTTCGTCTATTCAGACATTTTCAAGTTATAGATACATAAAAGAGACAAGTATAAATACTCAGAAGGTTAAGGTGAATCTCTCCCAGTGCCATATTGGCTCAAGTGTGGCGTTTTGTCTCGTAGTTGGACGAGTGGCGTTTTGTCTCGTATTGGCGAGACAAAACGCCACTCGTCCAACTACGAGACAAAACGCCACATTCCGCCACAACACAAACCCGGAGGCTCCCTAGCGCACGTGACATTTCGTCCCTGCCCGTAATACCAGGTGACCTCCCCCAGTGATTAGCAAGTATAGGAACTCTAGTATAAAACTTAGATCTTTACTAGAATCTTCGGATTAATTCTTATCCCTATAGCTACTGAAGAAGGGTCTTGAACCCGAAATCGCGATCTAGCTAATATGACTACATACAGCCAAGTCATAAATTTCCTTCCTAAGGAAAACAAATCCTTAATAAGGTATATGGAAAATACCATTAAGAAAATTATTAATGCACAACTAGCCATCACTTTTAATGAAACATATATATATATATATATATATATATATATATATATATATATATATACATATATATATATATCACGTAAAAACCACTGATGGAGTCGAAAAGACTGGAGACGGGGAATCTACATATTTCGATTGCAAACTGCAATCCTCTTCAGTAGATACAAATAAGAATAAGAACATAAGAGCATAAGAAATAAAGGAGACTGCAAAAGACCATAAGGCCTACACTAGGCAGCTCCGTATCCATCACCACCTGTCATCCCCATCCATAAAGTTGTCTAATCGTTTTTTAAAACAACTGATAGTTTCAGCGCTTACTACATGGTTACTAAGTTTATTCCATTCATCGACCACCCTATTAGTAAACCAATTCTTGCCTATTTCCTTCTTAAATCTAAATTTGTCCAGTTTGTACCCATTACTGCGAGTCCTGCCCTGTTGTTTTATTATGATGACCTTGTTTGCATCACCCTTGTTATAGCCTTTGATCCACTTGAACACTTCTATTAGATCACCCCGCACTCTGCGTCTTTCCAGAGAGTGTAAGTTTAGGTGCCTAAGCCTCTCTTCGTAAGGCAAATTTCCGAGTCCTTGTATCATTTTGGTCATTCTTCTCTGTACTGATTCTAATGAATTTACGTCCATTCTGTAGGACGGAGACCAAAACTGTACCTCATAGTCAAGGATGGGTCTAACTATCGCTAGGTAGAGTTTAATAATTACCTCTGCACTTCTATTCGTTACCGTCCTAGCAATGAAGCCTAATGCTCTGTTAGCTTTATTTCTGGCGCTAATACACTGCTTCCTGGTTTTAAGGTCCGGACTCACCAGAACTCCCAAGTCCCTCTCGCACTCAGATTTTTCTAAAAACGTGTTATCTAAGTTGTATCTATTTTCGGGGTTGTGTAGCCCTACGTTTAACACGCTACACTTAGAGATATTGAAGTTCATTTGCCACTTCACCGACCATGTTAACAGCTTATTAAGGTCATCCTGCAGAATCTGGGCGTCGTCTCCTGACCTAATTAGGCGTCCTATTTTAGTGTCGTCCGCAAACTTACTAACATCACTATTTAACCCTTCGTCCAAGTCGTTTATATACATAATGAACAACAAGGGACCCAAAACCGAGCCCTGGGGAACCCCACT
>NC_134787.1:38060223-38070223 GCF_046742065.1 Oratosquilla oratoria
GGATGACATCATTCTTATTTCGGAAAGAGCAGGAGACTTGCAAGATATGCTGAGTGATCTGAACAAGGAAAGTCTCAAAGTAGGTTTAAAAATGAATAAGAGGAAAACAAAAGTAATGTTCAACACGAAAGTTCAAAGTAAAGGGATTATAATCGATGGTGAGAGCCTTGAAGAAGTTGAAGAGTATTATTTACGCCAGATGGTGAAAATGACGAATGATCATGATAATGAAACAAAAAGACATATTACAATTGTTTGGAAAGTGCTTAGTAAATATAATAAAATCCTGAGAGGCTGTCTACCTTTATGTTTGAAACGTAAAGTTTACAATCAATGCATTCTGCCAGCATTTTGTGAGACTTAGAAACTGACGAAGGCGATGGAAACAGAGGAGAATAGAGAGATCAATGATGGGAATAATACTGAGAGACCAAAAGAGAGCAACTTGGGTGAGAGAGTAGACTAGAGTGAAGGATATTGTGGAGGCGGTAAAAGAGAGGAAGTGGAATTGGGCAAGTAAGTTAGCACGAACGACTGATGAGCGATGGAGTAAGTGTGTTACTGAATGGACGCCGCGAGATGGAAAGCGTGGAAGAGGTAAACCAGACAGAAGGTGGAGAGACGAGATTGAGAAGTTTCCGGTAGTAACGTGGCAGAGGTTGGCGCGGTCGTATGAATCATGGTATGCTATGAAGGAGGCCTTTGTTCAGCAGTGGACTCAGAATGGGTGATTTGATTGATTGATTGATATGTATACACACACACACACACACACACACACACACACACACACACATATATATATATATATATATATATATACATATATATATATATATATATATATATATATATATATTGGTAAACTGTAAATACCAGACTCAATTGAAGGGTTTATATATAATTTTATTGTTCTGCGACTGTCCCTCCGTTATGCTATCCCCCCCACCCCTTGTTACTGCCCTGTACCATTTCTCTGAAAATTTAATTTCCTTTTTTTCGCCTACCCTGTGGTGAGGGAAAATAATGCTGCCACCAAGTATTACCACTTGAGTCGTACAAGGCGACAAAAAACGGACGGGGATAGGACTAGGAATCCTGCTACCTGTAGCCCTAAAGGGGATATTCCCAACAAAAGTAAAGGCATAAGAGGGTCTAGGAGTTTTCCAACCAGTACCCTAAGGTTTGGGTCTTTTCATGTGCGTGGATGTAGTACAGATAAGAATAAAAAGGAAGAGATAGGCAGTATGTTTTTGAGTAGAAAGTTGGATGCGTTGGCATTGAATGAAACTAAATTGAAAGGGAAGGGTGAGTGTGAGTTTGGGAGTGTAGTTGGGAGGTTCTCAGGTGTGAATAGAGGACAAGGGAGAGAAGGGGTGGCTATACTAGTAAGTGAAGAGATAGGTAAGCGGGTAGTGAAGTGGAAGGATGTTTCTTCAGTGTTGATGTGGATGAAGGTGGAGCTGGGAAATGAGATGTGGGTTTTTGTAAATGCATATGGACCTGGCAGTGAGAAGAGTGTAGAGGAAAGAGAGGCTTTTTGGATGGATTTAAATGAGTGCATAGAGGGATTAGAGAGAAATGTCAATGTAGTTGTATTGAGAGGTCTTAATGCTAGGGTAGTAAATTAACCAATAGACGGAGTGATTGGGAAGTATGGAGTTTCAGAAAAAAAAATCGTAGTAGAGAATGGTGAAGATGTGTCTGTAAGGACAGTTGATGATAGAAAATACAGTGTTTAGACAGAAAGTGATGCATAAGTATACTTGGGAGAGGGTGGTGGATGGAAGGGTGGTAGATAGAGCGTTAATGGACTATATAGTGGTAACCACGAGTATAGTAGCAAGAGTTGAGGATGTACATATTCTAAGGGGAGAGAGTGGGGGAATATCAGATCATTTTTGGTGGAAGATAAGTTAAAAGTGGAGGATAGGAGAAAAAGTAAAAAGGGCAGAAGTTAGGGAAATACTTAGAGTGAACTGCTTAAACGAGAAAAAAAAAGGAGAAGGAGTATAAGAAGCAGTTGAGAGAGGGGTGGGAGGGAGTGAAGGATAGAGTAGAACTAGGAGTGTAGGAGGAATGGGGGTGTTTTAAGGAGGGAGTCACAAGGTATGCAAAGATGGTGAGTGGAACAAAAAGGACGGGAGGAAATACAAGGAAGGGTAGTGAGTGGTGGGATGAGGAAGCAAAGAAGGGTGTAGAAGAGAAGAAGCAGGCTTTCATAGACTGGATACAAATTAAGACGAGGGAATCATATGAGTGGTACAAAGTAAAGAGAAGAGAAGTATAGCATAATATGAAGGAGGCAAAGAAGAGAGCAGATGTGAAATGGGGTAAAAGTATGACAGAAAATTTTGAAAGTAATAAAAAAGAATTTGAATTAAATTACGAGAGCAAGAGGAGTTGAATCAAGTAGAGAAGAAAAGGTAAAAGGTGCAGATGGAGAGATGATAATGGAAGAGAAGGGAGTGAGAGGAAGGTGGGCAGAGTATTTTAGGGAGTTGCTAAATGTGAAGGAGGATAGGGAGGGAAAGGTAGTTGCAGCAGTGGGAAGCGCTAAGAAAATGAGAGTGATGAGTGAGGAAAATGGAGGAGAAAGTGGTGGACTGGCTGTTGAGGTTATCTAATGTTCCTTTAAGAGAGAGTAGAGTGCCGGAGGACTGGAGAAGTACCTATATAGTTCCACTTTACAAGGGAAAATGGGACAAGTGTGAGTATAGTAGTTTCAGAGGGATCAGCTTGCTAAATGAAGTTGGGAAGGTTTATGGGAGGGTCTTGATCGAGAGGATTAGGAGAGGAGCAGAGGGAGTAATTGGTGAGGAACAGTGTGGGTTTAGGACAGGTAGGGGTTGTGTAGATCAGATTTTTGTAGTAGACAGATATGTGAGGAAGCTATAGGAAAAGGTAAAGATGTAATTTGGACTTTTATGGATCTGGAAAAGGCTTATGGCAAGGTAGACAGGAAGGCACTGTGTGAGGTACTGCAGATAAATGGGATAGGAGTAAAGGTTTTAAGAGCAGTGAAGAGTAGTAGAGCTTGTGTTAGAATTAGAAATGGAGAGAGTGAGTGGTTCGAGGTAAAGGTGGGACTTCGTCAGGGATGTGTTATGTCGCCCTGGCTGCTCAATATATACATACATGGGATGGTCTGAGAGGTGAATGCATGGGTAGTGGGTCAGGGATTGGAGATGGTTTAAAAAAAAAAGAGAAAAGTGGGAGATAAACCAGTTGTTGTTTGCTGACGACACTGCGCTTGTTGCAGGATCAGAGGAGGGATTGAGGAATTTAGTGACAGAGTTTGGGAAAGTATGCGAAAGGAAGTTTGAGATAAATGTGGGTAAGAGTAAGATGATGAGATATACAAGGGGAGAAAGTGGTAGCAGACTGGAAGTGAGTATTCAGAGAGAGAGACTGGAGGAAGTGGATAGTTTTAGATACTTGGGTGCAAATGTGGCAGGAAAGGGAGGAGTTGGGGTGGAGGTACAATGTACATTGATAGAAGCGAGTAAAGTGGAATGAGAAATAGACATTTGGGAATGGATGCTAAGAGGAGATTGTATGAAGGAGTAATTGTGCCGACCACACTGTACGGGGCAGAAACATGGAACATAAGAGAGGAAGAGAAAAGGAGTTTGAATATGTTTGAGATGAAATGTCTGAGAAGTGTGATAGGCTGGATAGAGTGAGAAATGAGGAGGTGAGAAGGAGAACAGGGGTGGAAAGGGAGTTGGGAGATAGGGTTGATAAAAGAGCATTGGGATGGTTTGGACACATGGAAAGAATGAGTGAAGAAAGAGGTGTGGAAGGCAGAGGTGGAAGGAGTAAACATGAGGGGACCTAGGATGAGATGGATAGATGGGATAAAAGGGGTATTTGGAAAGAGGAGAATGTCTGTTGAGGAAGGATGGGAGAGGACAGAAGATAGGGGTGAATGGAGAATGGTTGTGTATGGATGATGCTGTGATGCATGAGGTGGAGTGGGTGGGGGATGGTAGGTGAGGGAGTATGTATGAGAAATAAATTGACGCAGCCCGAAGGGATTTCTCCCTGTCTTCTCCATTTTTACATGAGGGGACGGAGGGGGGGGGGTCGCCGAATTAATGAAGCGGCCTTGTTGTGGATGTGCTTCTTGCGACACTGCTTCTGACCTAGGGCAGTGGACAAGATGCATGGATGACCCGTCATCCATGGGGTGCCAAGACACGAGGGAGGGAAGAGGGTAGAGGGGATGGAATGGGTGGGAGTGGATTTTATGCCTTTTTTTTCTTTTTTTTTTTTTTGGCTACCTCCCGTGTAAGGGGAAAAAGCTTTTGGTATATTTATGTATATATATATATATACATGTATATATACATATATATATATATATATATATATATATATATATATATATATATATACAAACAGACATGACAGAATTGAAGAGACACCAAGAGAAATTATTTAATTTACTAAACAAGCAATTGATACAATTAAAGCGCTTATAAATGGTCATAATGTGAATAACTAAGACTTGGTTGACATCCCCCTTTGCTTTTTTCAATGCAAGGATCCTTCTAGGCATGCTAGGGATTAGCTCACGAATATCATCTTGAGGGATTTCTTGCCATGTTTCCCTTAGTAATCCTAAGACTTCGGGCTTTGAAGATGGCTTCCTGTTCTTTTTGCGAAGCTGTCAGTCTGATATGTCCCAGAGGTGTTCAATAAGGTTCATGTCCGGGGACTGACTTGGCCATGAAAGTTTCCTGCTCCCATTTCGGCTCAACCAATTTTGTGTTGCTTGAGCAGTGTGACACGGAGCTCCATATTCCATAAACAGGAAGGCATTTTTACTCATTCTACCAATGGAGAATATTGGAATGAGCTCTTCCTATAGAAACATTTGCCTGAATTGACGTTTCCTTGACACTCCACAAGCTCTGTTTGACCATCACTCCAATTTGCACCCCACACCATTATAGAAATGTCCCCATTTTCACTGATGGCTACAGTCTTTTGAGGTCAAACTTTCGACTACAGTCTCCAGACTCACACTCTTCCACTGTCAGAAAATAATGCGAATCGTAACTCATCAGAGAAAATGACAGTGCTTCAAAAAGCCACAGGTCTCTCCACCATCACAACAGCCCAATCCTCTCTTCACTCGATATTGGCTGGATGAAGGAGTGGTTTACTTCTTGCAGCTCTGCCATAGTAACCCAGCTTGTAGAGATACCTGACAGCTGTTCTGGGACTGACATCAGCTTGTGTTACTGTGTCAGAGGCCTTGCAACGTGAATCCTCTTTGACATTTCTTTTGACAACAGGCAAGGTTCTTTCTGAGGGCCCGAGACGACCTGAATGAGGTTTTGTGCCCTTCTTGCGCTCTCTGGTGAATTGTATGGTCACTCTATTAACAGAAGAAGGGAATATTGACAGATTTTCAGATATTTTGCGTTGACTAAGTCCAACTTCATGTTGACCCACAATACGACTTTGCTGAAATTCAGATAGGTCTACTGCTCCTTTGGTTTGTGGCATGCATGATCAATCCTGTATGTAATCTGAAACATAAATCTAGGTAAATATAAAATATTATGTAAATTTTAATAACATTAAGCATTAAATAAGAGCAGAAATGCATTTTTCTTTGTGTCTATTCAATTCAGTGATGTCTGTGAGAATCAACACCGTGTGAGATCGAAACCTTTATTGGTACGACGTTTCGCTTGTTACAGCTTTTTCAAGTGCAGACATATGGCAAACACTCTGAGTACATATAGGCCGACGGGGAAGGAACTGGGAGAGATTATCAGGGAGGGGTGGGTGGTAGGTGGAGGGGCGTAGGGGGAGGTGAGAAGAGGACAGGTGGGACTTGGTGGAGATAAAGGAGGACATTTCGGACAGATTGTTGAAGTGGACTAAGGGGGACATTTCATACATTTGTATAATGCGGGTAACAGATGGATGATAGGAGAGGCGATGTTGAACATGCCTCTGTTCTGCTCAATGGTTTTGAAGCTTTGAATGGCGGCCGCTTCCAGGCATTTCCTCCTCACCCTGTCTGGTTCACTAAAAAGAAGCTCTGCCTTATCCCAATCCATCAGGTGGTCGTTGGTGTTCCGGTGGATAACACAGGCGTTGGTGGTGATGTTGTTCCGGGAATCGTAGCGATGCTCCCGGATCCGGGTCTTCAGGTCACGGGAGGTCTCGCCGATATATACTTTATCACATCCAGCACAGGGTATGCGGTAGACAACAGCGTTTTTTCCCCACATCTCGTCCTGGTTATCACTCCTTCTAGAGAGCTCTTTGATAGTCCTGCTGCACTGGCCCACTACCTGAATGTTGCAACGCCCAAGTGTCCGGGTGAGGGTGGTGGTGACGCTGTTGGCTGGAAGGATAAGCCTCTGAGCTGGATCTTTCGTCGGTTCCCGCCCATCCATTATTTTGAGTGTCTTTTTCTTGCACTGGTGGATGATGCACTCTGGATATTTTAATTTCTGAAAGACCTCCTTTATGTGCCTTAACTCGTCCTCTAAGAATTCAGGGCTACAAATTCTGAGAGCTCTGAGGTAGAAACCTATAACTACACCTTTCTCATAGTCTTGTCGGCTTTTGCCATTGTGTTTCAGTGATTTCTGTATATATATATATATACATATATATATATATATATATATGTATGTATATATATATTCATATATATATATATGTATATATATATACATTTATATATACATTTATATATATGTGTACTTATATATGCATATACCGTATATATACATATATATATAAATATATGCACACACACACGCTCGAAGGAATATGAGATTATTTTAACCAACGAGCGGCGGAGATGGTGGTCTTTATATAAAATTCTGGCTATCGCAAAGAGATTTCATTAAGCAAAACTTGCCCATAATCTGGCCGCCGCACAGTGTGACACCGTTATAAGGCTTCTTACCCCTTATAAGGGAGGTAGCCTATTTGGAAAAAAGAACACATATACAAATACGTTTCTCCTTTTCCACGTGGAAGAAGTTCTCTAACCGCGGAATGCATCTTGCCATCTCTGTCACGACTGAAACATATTTCGTGAGAAGGAATCATCACAATTTTTTTTTTTTTTTTTTTTTTGACACAAATTCACGCGAACTGGTATCCAACTCTACACGCGCACGGGAACATGCAAACCCGTAAACAAGCACACGCAAGTGGAGGATAACGTACACAAATCAACAAGAAAATTAGTACTGTTTCCAGCGCGCGTAGAAGTGACAAAATACATATTATTTCCATTCGAGTGTCACTCTTCAACGCTGAGACGTACATAATGTTGATACATTTATTCTGACTAATATCAAACCACTTTTTGCTCCCCAACACACACCCCTTCCCATCTCAACCGAAAGGCATCATCAGGTGTTTGCAAAAGAAAAGAACAAGAAGAAGAAGAAGAAAAAAGAGAGAGTGAGAGAGAATTGAAGGGGTTTGAGATCTGTGACTACGAAAGAGCTTCGGCTTTCTTTGGTACTTTATGCAAACGATCGTGGAGGTTTTGATGTTCGTCGTTTCGTCGTTTGGGAAGAGTCTGACTTGCTTTTCATGGGGGGAATCATGTGTGTGTGTGTGTGTGTGTGTGTGTGTGTGTGTGTGTGTGTGTGTGTGTGTGTGTGTGTGTGTGTGTGTGTGTGTGTGTGTGTGTGTGTGTGTGTGTGTGTGTGTGTGTGTGTGTGTGTGTGTGTGTGGGCTCGCGCGTGCGTGTGGGGGCTCGCGCGTGCGTGCGGGGGCTCGCGCGTGCGTGCGGGGGCTCGCGCGTGCGTGCGAGGGCTCGCACATGCGTGGGGGGCTCGCGCGTGCGTGCGGGGGCTCGCACGTGCGTGGGGGGCTCGCGCCTGCGTGCGGGGGCTCGCGCGTTCGTGCTTTTCATGGGGGAATCATGCGTGTGTGTGTGTTTGTGTGTGTGTGTGTGTGTGTGTGTGTGTGCACCTCGGATATACTGCAGTCTCTGTCGAGACACAGCCAGACACCAACCTACGGCAGTGAGCTCAGAGCTCATTATTTGCCGATCTCTGGGTAGGTCTGAGACCACTCACACACCACACACCGGGACAGCAAGGTCACAACTCCTTGACTAACGTCCCGTACCTACTCACTGCTAGGTGAACAGGGGTTACACGTGAAAGGAGGCAAACCCAACTTATCTCCTCCCGGCCGGGGAATCGAACCCCGGTTCTCTGGCTTGTGAGGCCAGTGCTTTACCAATCCGCCACTGAGCCGTTTACCAATCCGCCACCAAGCCGTGTCGTGTGTGTGTGTGTGTGTGTGTGTGTGTGTGTGTGTGTGTGTGTGTGTATGTGTGTGTGTGTGTGTGTGTGTGTGTGTATATGTGTGTGTGTGTGCGCGCGCGTGTGTGTGTGTGTGTGCGGGCTCGCGTGTGCGTTCGGAGGATCGCGTGTGCGTCCGGAGGCTCGCGCGTGCGTGGGGGGCTCGCGCCTGTGTTCGGGGGCTCACGCGTGCGTGGGGGGCTCGCGCGTGCGTGCGGGGGCTCGCACGTGCGTGGGGGGCTCGCGCCTGCGTGCGGGGGCCCGTGCGTGCATGCGGGGGCTCGTGAGTGCGTGCGGGGGCTCGCGCGTGCGTGCGGGGGCTCGCGCGTGCGTGCGCGGGCTTGCGCGTGCGTGCGGGAACTCGCGTGTGCGTCCGGGGGCTCGCGCGTGCGTGCGGGGGCTCGCACGTGCGTGGGGGGCTCGCGCCTGCGTGCGGGGGCCCGTGCGTGCATGCGGGGGCTCGTGAGTGCGTGGGGGGCACGCGCCTGCGTGCGGGGGCCCGTGCGTGCATGCGGGGGCTCGTGAGTGCGTGCGGGGGTCCGTGCACGCGTGCGGGGGCTCGCACGTGCGTGGGGGGCTCGCGCCTGCGTGCGGGGGCCCGTGCGTGCATGCGGGGGCTCGTGAGTGCGTGCGGGGGTCCGCGCACGCGTGCGGGGGCTCGTGCGTGCGTGCGGGGGCCCGCGCCTGCGTGCGGGGGCCGGCGTGGGCGTGCGGAGGCCCGCGCGGGCGTGCGAGGGCTCGCGCCTGCGTGCGGGGGCTCGCGCGTGCATGTGGGGGCTCGCGCGTGCGTGCGGGCGTGTTTGTGCGTTCGTGCGTGCGTGCTTGCGGGCGTGCATGTGTGTGTGTGTGTGAGAGAGAGAGAGAGAGAGAGAAAGAGAGAGAGAGAGAGAGAGAGAGAGAGAGAGAGAGAGAGAGAGAGAGAGAGAGAGAGAGAGAGAGAGGAGGAGATTTGTACATTTATGATATCTATACAGTATGTGCATATTTTTATGCGGACATGTGAGCACTCGTGTGTGTACAGGGTATGTATGTGTATACATATACGTACATGCATTTGTACATACGCGTACTTATATGTGCATGTATGTATGCGTACATACGTACACGCGTAGGTGTGTATGTGTATACATCTGTGGAAGCTGTCTGGTTTCTATCCCAGAACATATATTCAAATCCTTCCTTTCCTCAATCGGGTCATTTTTGCTCTCCCGAAACCACTTTTTCTTTGATCGTTCCTTTATTCTTTTTCAAAACCTTAGTTAAGCTTATCAAACCTAACCTTGTCAACCACTCTGGGTTTGTCTCCCACACAGCCATTGGTGTCTGTCAGGAAAATAGAATTATCCCATTATCCGTCTTACAGCTGTGTGGAGACGTTGTGGATCTGGAACACTGCGGTTTCTGGAGCGCATGCGCAGAAGCAAATTACTTTTTATGGTTGTTTTTTGTGGATCCCCCGTTTCTTATAATCTGTGTGAACTCACCAGCACGTGTATATTGTTGCCAAAGGCGAAGGGTGTTGTGACATCACTGGGTGTATGGTGGCAGGCTGTGAATGGTGTCAGTTGTTTAAGATGATATAGTGAGTTGTAATGACAAGGGACCTTTTGGTCCAAGGCGAAGCAATTGAATAAATAATGAAATCAATTGTGATTGTCTCCTTTGACTTCATGACGCCGTCCTTTACTGAC
>NC_134787.1:38075223-38080223 GCF_046742065.1 Oratosquilla oratoria
CTTCTCTTTCTTCTCCTCTTCCACCCCTCATCCTCCTGCTTTTCCTCCTCCTCTTCTTCCACCCCCTCTTCCTCTTACTCTTTCTCTTCCTCCTTCTTCTCTTCCATCCCTCCCGTATCCTCTTATGCCTCCTATTCCTCCTCTCTTCCTTCCTCTTTCCTTTCCTCCTCTCCTCGCTTCTTATTTTTTCTTCTTTTTCCTCTTCATTCTCCTCGTTTTACTGCGTTCTTCTTATCACAACATCAAACACACTCCATTTCCCTTTACTCCTCCTCCACCTCTTCTCCTTCCTCCTCCTCCTCCTCTCCATCCTCGTTCTCCTACTTTTATATTCTCTATTCTTATTCCTGTCATCTGCTCTTCTTCTGTTCAGTATCTCTATTCCTCTCTCTCTCTCTCTCTCTCTCTCTCTCTCTCTCTCTCTCTCTCTCTCTCTCTCTCTCTCTCTCTCTCTCTCTCTCTCTCTCTCCCTCTCTTTTCGCTTTTTTATCATTCTTTTCGCTTATTTTTCCTCTTCACGTACTTCTTCATTTCTCCTTTCTTACATTTACCTGTCATCCGTTGGTTTCGCTGTATAAGATACTAATTATTTATTTCATACAGTCACCATTGTAGGCACTCTTGTGACACCCCTAAGGACCATGGTCATGTAGCATTCATTTATGACTGCATGCTATTCTCCACTGACCACTCGCTATGTTCTGCTGCCATCCTTAAAGCTTTTGGTTACCAATTTTGTGACATCACTTATTTGGTGCGACATTGCCCCCCCGAGGTAGAACCGCTAGTTACTAATGTGGACAGGATTTCAATCAGCTGACGGCAGCCGCTAAATATGTACATAAAGAGTCTTCATCTCTCTCTCTCTCTCTCTCTCTCTCTCTCTCTCTCTCTCTCTCTCTCTCTCTCTCTCTCTCTCTCTCTCTCTCTCTCTCTCTCTCTCTCTCTCTCTCTTTCACTCACTCTCCCCCTCTCTCACTCTCTCTCTATCTATATCTTTCTATTTTTCTCTTTATTCTTAGTATCTCTTCTTTCATTCTCCGTCCCTCATCTCTTGCCACCTTGCCCCCACTCGTCCCTCCCATACCACCTCTCGCCCTCCCCCCACTCCCCCTCGCACCCTACCCCCCGGCCTTTCAGCTACACAGTGACTCATGGGACCTTCCCTTAGGAAAAGAGGGCTAGGAAGTACAGGAGGAGGAGGAGGAGGAGGAGGAGGAGGAGATGGAAGAGGGAGAGGAAGAGAAGGAGGGTAAGAAACACGAGGAGGGAGAAGATGAAGAAGAAGAGGAGGAGGAGGAGGAGGAGGAGAAGTAGAAGGAAGAGGATAAGAGGAGTAAGAAGAGGAGGTGTAAGAGGAAGAGAAGGAGGAAGAGGAGGAGGAGGAAGAGGAGGAAAACAAAGACGAAGATCGAGGAGACAGTGAGGAGTGAGAAAAGGAAGGGAAAAGAGTGTTGGAGATGTAGGAAGAGAGAGAGAAAAAGGAAGAGGATAACAAAGATAAAGATGAGAGATAAAAGAAGAGGAGGAGGACTACAAGGAACAGTAGCAATTTGGGTGAAGGAGGAGGAAAAAGGGGAGGAGAGGAAACAGGTGGAAGAGAAAGAGAAGAATGGTGTAGGTGAAAGGAGAAACGAAATGAATGAAGATAAAGATGATGAAAGAGAGAGAATTTCTGAGAGAGGGGAGAGTGTGGGAGAGCGAAGTGCAACAGTGGTAAACAATAAGCACAAAGAGCATTTCATTTGCTATAATCGGCGCTTTTGCCCATGAGGTCAATGGTGATCAGCTAAACGAGAAGAGAGATTAGGAAGAAAAAAAAGAGAATATGAAATAGCTTTGGAGGGAGGATGGCAAGGAATAGATAAGAGAGAGAAAGAAAAAGAGAGAAAGAAAGAGAGAGAGAAAGAGAGAGAGAGAGAGAGAGAGAGAGAGAGAGAGAGAGAGAGAGAGAGAGAGAGAGAGAGAGAGAGAGAGAGAGAGAGAGAGAGAGAGAGAGAGAGAAGATAACAATAAGAATGAAAAATAAAAAGAAAAGGAGGAAGAGAATGAAAGAGAATGGAAAAAACAAGAGGGGGATGATAATTAGGGGAGAACGAGGAATCTCATAACGGAAAGGAAGTGACGGGATAGAAAGAGGAGAATTGAGGCAAAATCATAAGAACGTGAGAATGAAAGAGGCCATAAGGCCTACACCAGGCAGGCTGGAAGACGATAGAGGGAAGACTGGAGGGAGGGGAAGAGGAAGGTAAATTTGTATGAAGGGAGGGGCACCCTTCAGGGCTTGTTGGAGGGTAAAGGGAGGTAAAGTTGTACGAAGGGAGGAGTATTACACAGGAATTGGTGGAGGGAAGGGTAAGGGGTGGAAGAGGAGGAGAGATTGAAGGGAGGGGAGGAAGGGAGCTTCCTCCAGAGAATTGATAGAAGGGCGTCCTTCACAGGGTGGAGGGAGGTGTGCCCTTCAAAGGGTGGAAGAAGGGGTGGGCCTCCACATTTTTATGAGAAGGGGGCCCTCCACAATATGGAGGGAGGATTACCCTCCACGTGATGGAGGGAGGATGCCCTCCACTTTATGGAGGGAGGATGCTCTCCACACTATGGAGGAAGGGATGCCCTCTACTTTATGAAGGGAGGATGCCCTCCACACTATGGAGGAAGGGATGCCCTCCACTTTATGGAGGGAGGATGCCCTCCACTCTATGGAGGAAGGGATGCCCTCCACTTTATGGAGGGAGGATGCCCTCCACACTATGGAGGAAGGGATGCCCTCCACATCTTAGAGGGAGTTGAGAGAAAAAAAATGGAACCAAGAGCCTTCGATCGAGTTGACTCAGTCACGTCTCGAGCTCGGAAATAGCACTAAAACCGGTTAACCGCCGCCCCCTCCCCTTCCGCCATCACCTCGATTGATGCACGGCCCCATTCGGTTAATTGGCTCGTCGCTAGGAACTGTCACCGACACCGTCTTCAGGACCGAGTTTGTCTCGCACGGTTACGAGAGCATGTGGGCCGGGGTTCGAGTCCTCCCCCTCTTGTGGCGAATTGCGATGAAGGTAGTGAACAGGTGTCAACCCGCATTACGCATGTCATGGCCGCAGAAAACGGAATGTGGGTTGATGAACAGGTAATTGGCTTGGGTCTTTTTTTTTTTTATAAGAGAATGTATCCTTGGTACAGATATAGATTCTACGGTCTTTAGAGAGAAAGGAAGAGAGAGTGAGAGAGGGAAAGAGAGACAGAAAGAGAGAGAAAGAAAGATAGTGATTGATCTTCCATAGAACCTAGGCAACTTTAGAATATTGTCTTGTGTCCCAGTATCAAGAAAACATACCAAAATTCGACCCTTGCAGTGGCATTAAAAGATAACAAGTAAACAGCAATAAAAATAATAAAATTAGCAAAACAAAACAATAACCAAATACCAAGAATTGAGAGCAGTGGGAGACAAAGTATATTAGCTATAAAATTAGTCCTATCTGAACAATCACATTCATTTAGGTAAATAAAAATCTTAGCTCAAGATTCCAGGTGCCTTCCTCTAATAAGATAGGGGAAAGAGAGAGATAAAAAGAGAAAGATAGAAAGAAGGAAGAAAAAAGTGAAAGAACATAGAGAAGATCCAAGAAGAAAGAAGAGGAAGAATGAATAAAAGAAACAAACAAAAATAAGTAAAAGAAAATAATAATACCATAAATAAGTAGATAATGAACGAAATAAAACGAATCAGAGTCCCACAGCAATTACTATTACCTGCCCTGAAAGTCCAAACGCATAATAGGGCAAAGGTGACGATTTCGACCATAGCTATTCAGCGACTCCTGGACTTCTCGCCTTCTTTAAATGATAAGATTTTCCTGACATTAGTTGGAAGACAATATGTTAAAGAGTTTCGCTCTGTCAAACCAGATTTAGAAATTAGAAAAAAGAGTAATGAGTAAAATTCGAACTTTTCACAACGAAAGCGTTGAAGTAGTTTTAATGAGATACAGGTTCATCATTCATTTCCTTCGCATCATCTCGGACCTAAAAAGAGACGGAAATAATCTACTCGTATTAATTGACTGTAGACAGAAGAATTGGCGGGTAGACACTTGCCCAGTCTCACAGATCGACTGACAGAAACCGACAGACATGCCTATAGACAGGTACAGGAAAACAGACAAGCATAAACACAGCCAGACGGACAGCCACGCAGACTGGCAACAAGCACGAAGTAAGGAGACTCGGGAAGAAGGAGAGAAGAGACTGAGGAGAAGGAGGAAGAAGAGAGGAGACTCCGAGGAGGAGGAGGAGGAGGAGGAAGAAGAGAGGAGACTCCGAGGAGGAGGAGGAGGAGGAGGAGGAGGAGGAAGAGGGAAGACGTGTGAGTGCGTAAAGAGGTAGTGAGAGTATATGAGTAAGAGGTGGTCTTATTGTGGCTGGTTGGTTCGATGTGGCATTGCCGAGGTCTTAGTCAGTCTCAAGAGGGAATTCACGTCTTCGCTTTGAGACTCGCGTGTCGGGTGTTGAGTCGGGAATAACCTTAACATTTGATTTCAACACTCTCAATACGGTGACCAGCTCTTGCAAACGCTGGGACGTGACCCGCGGCATATATACATACGTATACATATAAATGTGTGTTTGTGTGTGTGTGTGTGTGTGTGTGTGTGTGTGTGTGTGTGTGTGTGTGTGTGTGTGTGTGTGTGTGTGTGTGTGTGTGTGTGTGTGTGTTGTGTGTGTGCGCGCGCGCGCGCGCGTGTGTGTGTGTGTGTGTGTGTGTGTGTGTGTGTGTGTGTGTGTGTGTGTGTGTGTGTGTGTGTGTGTGTGTGTGTGTGTGTGATTCACCATGGTCTTGGATCACGTGATGGACTTGTGATCAATAGCTATTACCTTCCTGGATGAGAGCTCAGAACTCATATATGTCCGATCTATGTGTTATGCTATGACATTACGCACATACACACCCAGCTCCTTGCCCACGAGAGCTGAAGTTCTGGCTCGCAATGCAGCGATGCTGA
>NC_134787.1:38085223-38087723 GCF_046742065.1 Oratosquilla oratoria
GATGTCACCCCTTTACCTCCGAACGCCTCATATGACCGATCTATGGGTAATGCTGTGACCTTACACGCACACACACACACCCAACTCCCCGCCCACAAGAGTTGGAGTAACAACCCGCAGCGCAGCGATACTGAAATTATTTCAGCCTTGGGCGGGGTTCGAACCCGGACCACCGTAGTGGCAACCGGGAACTCTATCAACTGCACCACGAGTGCACCCTTATTGAAGGAGTTTGAACCATGCCCTTGGTCCATCTCGCTGGCGGAAGATTTCAAACTACCGTCACTTCGACCTCCGCCGCAAGTAGCGTTGTTCTAACCTGTTCAGGCAGCGAGCATCTATTGTACACATTCATGATGAATCTTAGTCTGCGTTTATATCTTACCAGTGTATGTGCTTTGTGTAATTTTGCTAAATGTAGATACTCGGAGATACAGAATACCTCTTGATCAACATAATTTTGCGTAGAATTAGTCACTTGCGTTTTCCTTTGCGCCCACACTGTGATGTCGCAGGTGCTCTTGAGTTTGTCCAAAAGACGGAGAAGCGAGTTCTCCACTATGACCTACATAAACAGCTGAGGAGGAAGGAACGATGATAATGATGAGGAGGAGTAGGCAGAAGAAGAGGAGGAGCAAGTGAAAGAGGAAAAGGACATAGAGGAGGAGGAGGAGGAAGTGGAAGAGGCAGAGGAGGTTGAGGAGGAGGAGGAAGAGAGAAGGCATGGAAAGAGGAAGAGCAGGAAGAGGAAGGGGAGGAAGAGGAGGAGGCAGAGAAGGAGGAGGAAGAGAGGAGGAAGAGGAGGAGGCAGATAAGGGGGAGGAAGAGAGAGGAGGAAGAGGAGGCAGATGAAGAGAAAAAGAAGGAAAGGGTAGTTAAGTCACCTAACGCATGCAGAATGCAGAGGAAGAGGAGGAGGAGGAGGAGTAGGAGGAGGAGGGAGAGAACCGTGAATCTGGCAAAGGGGGAATATCGACCAATTGGAGTCACACTTTCCTTGTGACAGTTTTACAACTCTTCTTTGTAGTTTCGACTCCTGATAGGTTTGACCCTTTCGCCGCGTCACTGAACACCAGCGCAGCTCCTTTGTTCATGGGGTCAATATCGCACTGGAGATGTGGAATCATTGAGGTGGCAAAAAAAAAAAAAAAGCAGAAAGGAAGGATGTTAAAGCTTAAAATTGATGAGCTAAGATGAGAGGGAGGAACGGGTGGTGGATGGGAGTGGAATGGGTGGGAGTGAGTACTTGCCTTTTGACTTAGCTACCTCCCTTGTAAGGGGGAAAACATGGATATAATATAGTATAATACAATATAGTATAATGTAATATAATATAATATAATATAATATAATATAATATAATATAATATAATATAATATAATATAATATAATATAATATAATGATATAATATATGATATGATATGATATAATATAACATAATATAATATATGATATAATATAATGTAATATAATATAATATAATGTAATATAATTATAATATAATATAATATAATATAATGTAATATAATTATAATATAATATAATATAATATAATATAAATGAATATATAGCATTCGTCTTTGAGTTGAAGTTATTCTCTAATCATAAAAGAATGTTGCGTGACTCTGGTTTGTAGGGGCGCCACTAAATTCCCTAAGTTGTTGACTAAGTTATGCTCCCAATACCCTAAACGAGGGTCTTTGATACCCAATTAAAAGAAACATCGTGTGAAGACGGAGCCTTTATCAAGAAGACTTTTTGCTTGTTATAGTCGTGATATACATGACTGAGATTAAATAAAAAGACCCAAAGGAATGGGGGAAGGTCACCGAAGCCAGGGAAAGGTTAAGGTTAGCCCTCTTACATGTAATGGCCACAGAAAGTCAGTAATCACCTGATTTTTAACTTTGATTAATGTCAAGTGGTTTAGGGATTTCTGTTATGTTTTTACTTGTTTGTTTGTTTGTGTATCTTGGTTGTTTATGTTTGTGTTTGTTTAATTATATATTCATTTGTTTATTTATTTGTTCGTTTACTTGTTTATTTTCATTGATTGGTTGATTGATTTTTAGATACGTCATTTATTCATTAATAATCTTATTTGTTTATTTATATATTTATTTGTTTATTCATTATTTATTTTTCGATTTGTTTATTCAATTTATATATTCTATTCATACTCCACAACTATGAATAAAATGTAATTTTTTTCTCTCAAATATAACGTTCCACCGGACAAAGCGAGTAACATATAGTGAAAATAAGACTGATAAACTAGAATTATGTGAAACAAAATAGAATAGGATAGAATATGAAATAGAATAAATCAAATGATATAAAACATAACGCAAAATAACATATACAGTAGAAAAGATCACCTCTGAAAGATTGTGTAAAGTAACCAAAAAACGTCGAAATGCTAAATAAATAGATGGATAGAATATAGAGAAATAAAACAGGGGTTTGCTAAGACGACGTCTCCGCCGGAATAGGTCGGA
>NC_134787.1:38098934-38103934 GCF_046742065.1 Oratosquilla oratoria
TTAAATGACGTCACGGTTTTGAAGACCTAAAGTGCTTAATTAAAAGATAAGAAAAACTACAGATTATGGCTGGATCAAAATAGCATGGGACTTGGGAAACATCCCTGATGAACACCGCTTAGTACGCTGAATGGGTTATAAACTTCCCGCTGATACATAGTCCCATTACAGGAAGTCTTTTATGGCCTTTCTATACAAAAGCATTCTCTCTCTCTCTCTCTCTCTCTCTCTCTCTCTCTCTCTCTCTCTCTCTCTCTCTCTCTCTCTCTCTCTCTCTCTCTCCTCTCTCTCTCTCTCTCTCTCTCTCTCTCTCTCTCTCTCTCTCTCTGTCTCTCTCTCTCTCTCTCTCTCTCTCTCTCTCTCTCTCTCTCTCTCTCTCTCTCTCTCTCTCTCTTCTTCTTTTTTCTAGGAGAAACTGTTTCCAAACTGATTAAATGTACTTGGTTTTAACCCGACCAAGATAACTGATGCTCCCTAATTGTTGAAAAATCAACTGCAAAAGCAGTGGAGTCATAGAGTTGATAAATGAGAAATTCAAGGAAAGTATCAGACCAGAGGAAGAGTAGAAGTTAAAAGTGATGGGCATTTGTTTTCTAACTGGAGATTAATCTCCAAGCATAAAGAATATTGCACTAATCTGGTCCGTAAGATGGTCACTAAAGTCCTATATGGGTACAATCTTGTCCTACAAGTAGGGCAATTCTGAACAAAGTAACCTGTACAGAAATACTCGTGGAGTCCTGTCTTTTACTCTTCAATGTGTGTGTTTGCGTGGGGTGCTTATGTCTGTGTGTGTGTGTGTGTGTGTGTGTGTGTGTGTGTGTGTGTGTGTGTGTGTGTGTGTGTGTGTGTGTGTGTGTGTGTGTGTGTGTGTGTGTGTGTGTGTGTGTGTGTGTGTGTGTGTGTGTGTGTGTGTGCACGCGCGCCCGTGTGTATATTTGTGTGTATGTGTGTTCGTGTGTGTGTATGTGTGCGTGCGTGCGTGTTGTGTGTGTGTGTGTGTGTGTGTGTTGTGCGTGTGACTGTGTGTGTGTGTGTTTGTGTGTCTGTGTGTGTGTGTGTGTGTGTGTGTGTGTGTGTGTGTGTGTGTGTGTGTGTGTGTGTGTGTGTGTGTGTGTATGTGTATGTGTGTGTGTGTGTGCATGTGTGTGTGTGTGTGTGTCTGTGTGTGTGTGTGTGTGTGTGTGTGTGTGTGTGTGTGTGTGTGTGTGTGTGTGTGTGTGTGTGTGTGTGTGTGTGTGTGTGTGTGTGTGTGTGTGTGTGTGTGTGTGTGTGAGTTGTGTGCGTGTGCGTATATATATATATATATATATATATATATATATATATATATATATATATATATATACATATATATATATATATACATTGTGTGTGTGTGTGTGTGTATGTGTGTGTGTGTGTGTGTGTGTGTGTGTGTGTGTGTGTGTGTGTGTGTGTGTGTGTGTGTGTGTGTGTGTGTGTGTGTGTGTGTGTGTGTGTGTGTGTGTGTGTGTGTGTGTGTATGTGTGTGTGTGTTTGTGTGTACGTGCCCAAGAGTTTTTATATCCCCGGGGATTTTACTTTGACACTTTTCCGGGGAAGCAATAGCGGCTGTGGACATCATTACTTCGAGATCCGGGAAGTTCCGGGAAGTTCAGGGAAATTCAGGAATATACATCCTCTTTTTTTTTTCTAATTGTAATAGGTTGCAGTAGGTTCAAAGGCTACATCACCCTCCAGGGGATAGATAGGGGGCCCTGTAGTGTGATCTTCAAGGCTACATATTTTCAGTTCTAACCGTACAGTCTCCTCCACTTGTAAAGAGTACAATTGTTTATGTCTTTAACGACCTAGACTAGACCGTGTAGTAAATGTTTACCTTAAAATAATACACTTACAAAAATTCCCAAAAGACACCAATCAGTGTAGTACATATAAATGAAACTATGTATAAACACACCGTATGTATGAAAACGTAAGTGATTGGTGTTTGAAAGAAAAAAAAGAAAATGATGAAAGTAGCTGTACAAATCGGCTTTATTCTTAAGTACCACAGTGAATATCTTTCTTCGGACGTTGGAGCTACGAGATCGTAGCTCGTTCGCATCGTAAGCCTACGATTCACAGAAATACGTCTCCCATAACTCCTAAGAAAACATTACACCGTGAAGTACTTATAAGTGAATGTGGACTGTAATACTTAGAGGTGAAAGCAGGTTATAGGAATGGCACCTTTGAGGGGCCTCTGTGTTAGCATTTGTTCTTAACAAGTAGTTACCGGTATATATATATATATATATATATATATATATATATATATATATATATATAGATATATATATGTATATACATATACATGTATTTATATATATATATACATATATATATATATATATATGTATATATATATATATACATGTATATATGTATATGTTGGTACATTATGACAAGTTGATGAAGGTGGAAAAAGAAGTCACGGGTCTAGTTCCGAGTTACTGAGTTTATTCCTGACCGGTTTCGCTCTATGCTTCTTCAGAGGAATGTGACTCTGGAGTGAAGCTGGGCGGTATACATAGTCTGAGTAAGACCGCGTTCCCTCCTTGGAGGTGGGTTACGTTTGGTTGTACAATGGTTTTTAATACAATAGTGATAAAAATACAATAAATTGTTGTGATGTTATTACAAAACAGCTCCGGTGTGTGTGGAATGTTGATCGAGGGTGTAACATTGTAAGTGAAGTGAGTGGTGTAGAAAATGTGTGAATCCTAAAAAGTGTCATATGATAACTTATAGTATTAAGTAATATAATAATATAAGGATAAATATCCAGATAAAATGAATGAAAATAAAATGAAAATACAAATACAAATATAAATATAAATAAATAAAAATAAAAATAATAAATATAAATAAAAATATATGCTTATTTAAAGTGACATGACATCTCATCGCATATCATTGTGTGACAGAATGTTATCAAAAAATATACATACATATATAACAATGAATAGATAAATAAATGCCAAAGAAATATATAGTAAAAATATGAAATGAAATATAATAAATAATAAATTAAAAATAAAAATAATAAAAAAAATAATAATAATAATAATAAAAATAAAAATGAAAATACCAAATTACCGGCCTCAAGCCCTCAACCCAGGGGAGCGCGGACGTTTGGGCACCGGATGGATTTTGTCGTTCTATGTGGGCGCTGTTCTGGGGCAGGTTTCTTATGGCTGCGTATTGAGCTGTGAATTTTTCCCATTTAATATCCCCTACTTTTTGGTTGATGGTTGGCATTGGTTGTTATATATAGGGCTTCAATCACCTTCCTTTGTCTTTTTGATAGACCTTTCTTTACTACCTCTGCCTGTTGCCAGTCGGGAAGATGTCCTTCCTGATCCACGTGGCCCACCATCGCGTTTGAGAGGCGGTGGTACCTTAGGTCCGCCTTGTGCTCTTTTATTCTGGTATGTAGGCCCCTGTGACTCTCACCATAATATGACTTGTCACAGTTGCCACATGGTATCCTATATATGGACGCTGAGGTCGTTTGTTGTTTTAGATGGTTGGTGTTACTAGTTGTCTGATTCTCCTTCCCGTGTCATTCACTATTTCTAGTCCTAGTGGGCGTACAGCATCCCCCAGTGTGCGTGAAAATTCTGTGTCCGTACGACTAGGTATTGTTTGTCCTGTCTGTTTACTGGTTCTCTCCGTTGCCTGATGTTTTGAGCTTTACTTAGAGAAGTGGACAGTAAGCCCTCTGGGTATCCCAGTGATATGAAGGTGTTTGTGACGCGGCGGATTTCTTCCTCGAGGAACTCCTTGCTGCAGATCCTCAGAGCTCTGAGGAAAAAACCGATCACCACTCCTGTTTTGGTTCGTTCGTCATGTGCACTGTAAAAATGTAAAAGGTCATCTTTGTTGGTAGGTTTCCTATAAACTCTAAAATGTGCTTTGTTATCCTCTCTAATAATCTCCGTGTCGAGAAAAGGCAGGCGACCACGGGGACTCAATCTCCATAGTGAATTGTATATTATTAGTCACTTCATTTAACTTTGACAAAATCTCCTCAGCATCTGTCTCTGCAGGGGAAATGAATAGGCATTCATCTACATACCTTAGCCAATGTGAGCCCTTTGGGAGAATTTTTAAAAAATGATCCCTCTCCAATACCTCTAGGTAGAGGTTTGCTGCCACTGCACTCAAAGGAGATCCCATGGGAAGGCCTTCCAACTGGTGGTATTCTTGGTTGTCAAATCTGAAAGAGCCAAATTCTCATACATTTTTCTGTGAGCTGCATGTAGTCTCTTTTGCAGATCGGTAGGCTATTTTCGTCGATGGTTTGTAGTGCTTCCTTGATAGCGTTGATGGCGCCTTTTATGGAGACATGGGTAAATAACGATGTTACATCGTAACTGATTAATCTTTTCTGTGAAAAGTCTATGTTGTTGAGTTTCTCGATTAAGTCTGTGGAATTTTGGAGATGCGTACTACTGATGTTACCAAGGGCGGACGATAGGGGTTTGGCTAGGATTTTAGCTAACCTGTGCGGGGCGCTTCCAATACCTGAAGTAATGGGTCTAAGCGGTATCTCCTGTTTGTGGATCTTGGGGAGTCCTTTGGTAACCCTTGGTAACATCAGTAGTACGCATCTCCAAAATTCCACAGACTTAATCGAGAAACTCAACAACATAGACTTTTCACAGAAAAGATTAATCAGTTACGATGTAACATCGTTATTTACCCATGTCTCCATAAAAGGCGCCATCAACGCTATCAAGGAAGCACTACAAACCATCGACGAAAATAGCCTACCGATCTGCAAAAGAGACTACATGCAGCTCACAGAAAAATGTATGAGATTTGGCTCTTTCAGATTTGACAACCAAGAATACCACCAGTTGGAAGGCCTTCCCATGGGATCTCCTTTGAGTGCAGTGGCAGCAAACCTCTACCTAGAGGTATTGGAGAGGGATCATTTTTTAAAAATTCTCCCAAAGGGCTCACATTGG
>NC_134787.1:38111434-38113934 GCF_046742065.1 Oratosquilla oratoria
CCATCTATGGTCGTCTTCGGCTGAAGAGGACCACATATAGTGGTCGAAATATACAGATTTTCCGTCCATCTTTTATATCTTTCTCACGAGTTCTACCCTGAAAAGGGTGGAAAGAAGGTTGGCACAGGGGTCGCCTGGAGAGCAAAAGAAAACCGAGAACAAGGATGAAGAGTAGTAAAAGGATACCTGAGTAATGTACGAAATATACCAAACCTAACCTAACCTACCCTAAGGTAATACTGTATAATCTAACATAACCTGATTTAATCTAACCTGACCTATTCTAACTTAACTTAACCTAAACTAACCTGGCCTAATCTAACCTAACCTAACCTAGTTTATCCCAATCTAACCTGATCTAACCTGACCTAATCTAACTTATTCTAATCTAATCTGATCTAATCTAACCTAATATAATCTGATCAAATCTGGCCTGATCTAATCTAACCTAATATGATTTTATCTAACCTAATGTAACCTAACTTAACCCTATCTAACCTAACCTGACCTGACTTGACCTGACCTAATATAGCCTGACTTAGCCTAACCTAGCCTAACCGAACTTAACCTAATCTAACTTAACCTAACTTACCTTAATCTAACTCAACCTAACCTAACCTTCTTCAGCCTCTTCCTAACTGATCACTGATACTTTCTGTCGTTTGAAAAGAGGGGCTGGGTAGGTGGATGTCGAGATGCATGATATAAATTTACCTTATATAAGTCCTTTATGCTCCATTCAGCCAAAGAAAATAGCACAACGTGTGAAGGGTTTTATACCGTTCGAAACCTGCTTCACCTAAAGTCAAGTGCATATAGATGAATAGGAAAGATAAAGACAATTACGTGTTTTATGGCTCTAATCCTGGACTGAAGCCGGGCCGGGGAAGGGTACTGTGGTCTTCATCTGTACCACAGAGATAAAAGGAGATTCCAAGTGGTGATTAATCAAAGTTGGAAGATATAAACGTTTCATTTTTCCTCCAACGCCTTCAGTCCGTTCATGTGTTGTTACTAATTCTGGTTTGGTCGACTCCAGATTTTCTGTTCAATTGAACTTGTTTCTGGAAGGCTGTAGAAGTGGAAAAGGAAGTATTTAAGGAAGGTTACAGAATGGAACGAGAGTAGATGGTAAGAGTGGCCAGATTTTTTTTTCTTTATTTTTTTAGATGTGAGGTGGTCCTTGCATTGAATTGGTTGAACGAAGAATATTTCAAAGAGAATTTGAGCACTGAATGAAATTGCAAGAGGATAAACAACCTAAATAAATGCGCAGGAGAATGGGAAACTTTCAGGGAACAAGATTCGAATCTGTGAAAGTGGTTTCAGAAATGATATTAATGACCTATTGAAGTAAGCTAATTAATGTAGATGTGAAACTAAATTACTACCAAATAGATCACTCAAGACCTGAATAAAATACCCTGAAGGCAACCAAAATAAAAGGATAAATGACATTCAATACGGAAGGGCGCTACACTCGAAGTAATGTAATAGATCGATTTGGACTCTTTTCCATCAATTATGTGAATGTGGTCTGCGTTCTGTTCAATAAAGGTTCTGAAGGAGTCTCCAGGAATAAATTTCCTTTTTTTCACACCAAGAATGATTTCCACTTCGAGTGCTGTACCAGAATATTTCAACCAGGCAGACGACGAAGGCAGATAAGACGATGCGTGAACGTAATAAAATGAATCACACAAACTTTATCGACCTGAAATATGTATTGGATTTTTTTTTTGTATCCCACTCTAGGTTTACTTTTAAACATACGCCACCTGCCAGCTCGTCAGCGCTTTCTCTCCATTACTACAATTCTTTAACAATACCACAAGATATATTTTCATTACTGTAATTCTTCCCTAGCATATTTTTTTTCGGAAACCTTCAATTTGGTGTTTTCTTGAAGGTCTTTGCGAGGGCTTGGGAGATCCTGGCCAGATATCTATTTACAGGTTTCCCACAGTTAACAGGGTCGCTAACCACGCCCCTTTTCTGTAACGATAGCTGATTGGCTCACAAGAAATGTTCGAGTAACTGTCCACTTATTCAAACCAATTGCACTTACAGTTGTTGTTTTTTTCGAAAAAGAAAGCTGGTGCCAGGAGGTGCATAGCTATAGCCTAACCTATCACCTTTGCCCAGTGTGCACCAAAAACTGGAATAGCCAGCAGTCACCGGCAGTCAGAGAAATGAACAATTTCACTACCTGAATTGTGAAGATACGAGGCTACTCTGTAATACCTTTCCGTCCGAGAGGTTCGTCAAAAACTTAATAGAATCACCTGACAGAATAAAATCACTTAACTTACTACCTGGTTTGAAAATGCTAACCCATGTACTTGATTGTAACGTCCAGTCATTTCCTTCGTTTAAGAGGCAACCCAGTGTTTCCCAATCCATTCTCACTTAGGCCAGTGTCAAATTGCGGCAGCGCCGTTGCAGCTTGTTGTTGGCTAAAGTAAAGTCTCCCTTATGAGACATTAGACTCGAAAGGTTA
>NC_134787.1:38128934-38133934 GCF_046742065.1 Oratosquilla oratoria
TCACGTCCTCTCCCCTCCCGCTCCCCCTTTTCTACTGCTTCCCCACCCGTGCCTTGTTGGTGAATCACATAGATAGCTATGTATCCTCTCCCTCGTGCACCACCACTTTATCCACCTCCTATTCTCTCCCTACTCCTTTTCCTCTTCCTCCTCCTCCCCCTCTTCCTCCTCTTCTCCTCCTTCCATCTCCCCACTCTCATCTCCCATTTCTTCTTTTCGTCATGTTTTTTGTTTATTTCTTCTATACAGTTATTCATTAATTTATTCATCTATTAATTCGTTTATTCATTTGTATTTATGTGCTTATCTATTTGATTTATTTATGTTTTTATCTTTTTTTTTTTCTTTTTCTTCTTTGCTTTCCTTGGGGACGATATCACACCGAAAAGGTAAAGTTATAAAGGCATGACCTACTTACCTGTGTACAGTCAATATTTTAGGGCAGCGTTTCTCAATCAGAGTTTCCCGGAACCCTAAGGTTCCGCAAAGGTCCCTAAGGGTTCCGCGAGAACAATTCAGATAAGCTTATGTTCTTTTGATTTTTTATCTAATTTCATATACGTAATATAATTAAACACGCAATACATATTCTTGGTTATTGTAATAATGTAACATAGACATCATCCTATCTAACCTATTATTACGATGAAAATAAAATGAAAAAGATATGGTGTATGCATTTTTTTTTTTTTTTTTTTTTTCTTTTTTCCGCAGGGGTTCCTTGAGACATGCAATTTATTTTAGAGGTTACGCAAGGGTAAAAAGGTTGAGAAACGCTGCTTTAGGGACTTATCAATGATAACCCTAAGCATATACAAAGACCATCATCTACCTCCTAATATACTTCATGTTCTCTTGCCCTCTATACGTCTATTCCTAATATATTTCCTATTGTATTACCCTCTATACATCTCATAATGTATCTCTTATTGTATTACCTTCTATAGATCTGCTCTTAATGTATTTCTTATTGTATTGTCCTCTATACATCTTTTCTTAAAGTATTTCATATTGTATTACCCTAAATATATCTGCTCTTAATGTATTTCATATCGTGTTGACCTCTATGCATCTGTTATTAATGTTTTTCATACTGTGTTACCTTCTATACATCTGCTATATCTATATACATAGTTTCCTGTATGATGCATGGACTACTTAATCTTCATGCAGTCATTATCTTAGTGATTGCATTGACATCCCTATGAGCCAGTGTTGCGCAGCTTTCTTTTATGATTGCAGACTAGTTTCCATTCATTTAAGAATGTTGATTTCTTTTTGTCTTCTCTCTTCGTTCAGCTACTCCACTTTAAAACCTCCTCTGGGATAGAAGCGCTGGTTATTGCTGGCGTCATACTGTTCTGATGGTAGCCTTCATACATTTTATTCTGGCAAGTGCCAGGCAATTTCATTCAGTTTGGGGTCTGCCACAGAGATGCCTAAGTGCTGTCTGGTATTGTAAAGGGCAACGGTCAACAGATGATGATGATGATGATGATGATGATGATGATGATGATGATGATGATGATGATGATGATGATGATGATGATGATGATGATGATGATGATGATGATGGTGTTGGTGTGGTGGTGGTGTGGTGGTGGTGGTGATAGCAATAATAATAATAATAATAATAATAATAATAATAATAATAATAATAATAATAATAATAATAATAATAATAATAATAATAATAATAATAATAATAATAATAATAATAATAATAATAATAATAATAATAATAATAATAATAATAATAATAATAATAATAATAATAATAATGATAATATAATGATAATAATAATAATAATAATAATAATAATAATAATAATAATAATAATAATAATAATAATAATAATAATAATAATAATAATAATTATAATTATAATAATAATAATAGTAATAATGTAATAATAAAAATGATAATAATAAAAATGATAATAATAATAATAATAATAATAACAATAATAATTATAATAATAATAATAATAATAATAATAATAATAATAATAATAATAATAATAATAATAATAATAATAATAATAATAATAATAATAATAATAATAATAATAATAATAATAATAACAATAATAATAATAATGATAATAACATACATACATACATACATATACCAAAGGTTTTCCCACCATATAAGGAAAGTAACCAAAAAACAAAGGCATAAAAACCACTCCCACCCACTCTATCCCTATCACACTCCTCTCCCCTACACTCTCTTCCCTTCCTCTTATCTTGGCACCTCCTGGATGACGGGTCATCCCTGCATCCTGTCCACTGCCCTGGGTCAGAAGCAGTGTCGCAAGACACAGCACATCCACAGCAAGGCTGCTTTATTAAATCGGCGACCCCTCCCCCTCTCCGTCCCCTCATGCAGAAAAGGAGAAGACGGGGAGAAACCTCTTCGGGCTGCGTCGATTTTTTCTCATACATACTCCCTCACCCCCCATCCCCCACCCATTCCATCTCATGGATCACAACATCATCCATATACAACCATTCTCCATTCACCCTTGTCTTCTGTCTTCTCCCGGCCTTCCTCAACAGACATTCCCCTCTTTCCCAAAGCCCCTTTTACCCCATCCATCCATCTCATCCTAGGTCGCCCCCTCATATCCACTCCTTCCACATCTGCCTTCCACACCTCTTTTACGAGTCTAGTCTTTCTTCATTCATTCTTTCCATGTGTCCAAACCATATCCAATATTCTTTCATCCACCCTATCTGCTACCTCCCTTTCCACTCCCGTTCTCCTCCTCACAAAGGATTACAAAGGATTACAAAGGCGGAGCATGCCGACAGGAGACCTTTTGATCCATATCTAGGTCGGATGCAAAAAAAATATATATATAATAAATTAAAACTATAATAATGTAAAAAAACAAAAACAAATAAAATACATAAATAAATGCATAGGTATAGTTGAATAACAAACAAAAAGGTAAATAGTAAATGATTATAAATTGACATATAACTAATAATAAATGAAAATCAGACAGACAAATTATAACAAAACAAAAACAAATAATATAAAATAAATTATAATCATTACAGCATCTTACTTAGGTATTTATCTAAATGATTCTTAAAGCTTCGAACTGAACTACATTGCACTACCTGTGCAGGAAGTTTATTCCATTCATTAACTACACGGTTGGCAAAGTTGTTTCTACCTACTTCCAAATTGAATCTATTTCCGGACAGTTTGAGACCATTGTTTCTTGTCTGATTCTCATTCAATGTGAAAATTTGGTCACTTTTGATGTTGTCAATTCCCTTTAAAATCTTAAAGACCTGTATCAAGTCACCTCTGAGTCTACGCTTTTTTAGGGAAAACAGATTCATGTGCTTAAGTCGATTTTCGTATGATTTATTTTTGATATTTGGAATCAGTTTTGTGGCTCGCCGTTGTACTTTTTCCAGTCTGTCAATGTCTTTAATGAGATTCGGTGACCATACGGAAACAGCATATTCCAAATGTGGACGAACTAACGATTTATATAGCTTGTTAATGAGTGATGGACTTTTGAAATCAAAAGATAGCGCAATCAATCCCAGAATCTTATTTGCTTTCTCAGAGGCTGAAATACACTGCTTGGATGATTTGAGGTCGTTACTGATAATTACGCCGAGATCTTTTTCACTATCCACTTTTGTTAACGAATTTCCAAATAACTTGTAATCGTACTTACTGTTATTTTTACCTATGTGCATTACCTTGCATTTACTTGTGTTAAATTTCATTAGCCACTTTTCAGACCATTGCTGTAATTGATCTAAATCTTCTTGAATATCTAATTGGTTTGAGTGATCATTTGCCACTCCGCACAGTTTTGTATCATCAGCAAATTTGGAAACAGTAGATTTTAGTCCATGGTCTATATCATTTATATATACTATGAATAGAAGTGGCCCAAGAACGGAACCCTGAGGAACTCCACTTGCAACATTTTTCCATCCAGAAGTTTTTCCATTTAAAACAACTCTCTGTTTTCGACCTTTCAACCAATTACTAGTCCAACCTAATAGGCTACCACTTATTCCATGCAAAGCTAATTTAGTAAGTAGTCTTTCGTGTGGGACGGTATCAAAAGCTTTTGCAAAGTCTAGATATATTAAATCTATATTGTTTCTTTTGTCATAATTCGAGATAACTGTGTTGTAGAATTCGAGTAAGTTAGTCACGCAAGAACGTTTCCGTCTGAAACCATGCTGGCTATCATTTATCAAACGGTTACTTTCTAAATGATATTCGATATCATCTCTGATGATAGTTTCCATTATTTTTCCTACGATCGAAGGCAAACTTATAGGCCTATAGTTATTTGGTTTCTTTTTGTCACCTTTTTTGAATATGGGAGTAACGTTAGCTAGCTTCCATTCTCTTGGGACATCTCCGGATATGATGGATTTCTTGAAAATAATTTCTAATGGAACAACAATCTCATTTTTCATTTCCTTTAAGATTCTTGGATGCCAACCGTCAGGCCCTGGTGTTTTATTAACTTTGAGTTTGTCTATACACCTTTTAATTTTTTCTTTTGTTATATTTACCGTAGTGAGTAAGTTTACCCAGACTTTTCACAGGTTTCAGTTTGGAATTCACTTTGAGGTGTTTCGTTTACGAATACCGAGCTAAAATAATTGTTTAAGATATTACACATTCCTTCATTTGAATATTCAAGTTGACCGTCAGCAGATAATAGTGGACCAATGTGATTCCTAACAACCTTTTTATCTCTAATGTAACTATAGAATTCTTTGGGATTCTCTTTGGATTTATCAGCGATGTTCATTTCGTATTGTCGTTTTCTTTTTCTTATTGTCTTTTTTAAATCTCTCTGTATTGATACATAACTTTCATAGTCATTAGATGCACCCGTGCACTTATATTTCTTATAAGCCTGTCTCTTTTTAGCAATACTTTTTTCAGTTTCTTTGTCGAGCCACTTTGGGCGAGCCTGATTTGGGGGACGTCTGTCCTT
>NC_134787.1:38141434-38143934 GCF_046742065.1 Oratosquilla oratoria
AGCGGAATAGGAAACACAGGAGTCTTAGTCTTGAGTTTATTCCTGACTAGTTTCGCATACCTGCGAAACTAGTCAGGAATAAACTCAAGACTAAGACTCCTGTGTTTCCTATTCCGCTTACATCAACCTGTCAGAATGTCTCAACATATATATATATATATATATATATATATATACATATACATATTATACACATATATATATATATATACATATATATATATATATATATATATATATATATTACACTGAATGGTCTCCACGTATCAGCTTCCATATATGCTTCCATCGACCTTCTCGTCAGTGTCTACCGTGATGACATGGAATTAAAATGAATCAAGATGGTTAAAAAGATGAATATGTATATATATATATATATATATATATATATATATATATATGTATATATATATAAATATACATACATATATATATATATATGTATATATGTATATATATATATATATACTGTATGTCTGTATATATTTATATCTATATCTATATATCTATATATATATATATATATAATTATATATATATATGTATATATATATATATATATATATATATAAATATATACACATATACTGTCTCTGATCTGTACCAGCAATTCCTTCACCCATAACCTGGTCTTCCATAAGTTTCATTTCTTCGTTATCCTATTGGTGGGAGAGATTATGACGTTATTGTGCTAGACCAAATGTTGTGAAGTCATAGAGGACGCTATGATTAACTTCACGCGCGTGAGTCTTCCATGGAGATAGTGGGGATCTGGTGGAGGAGGTTTAGAGTTTGTTTTGGTGACTCATAGGAAAATAGGGACTGTGCTGAAGTTACGGCACTCCTCTATTTATTTATTCATTTGTTTTTCCATGATTTTGCTTATTAATTTGTTTTTATCTATTCAATTATTTATTTATTTATCTATGGATTTATCTGTATAATTATCTATGCTTATTCATGGTCCTCCTCATTGGATTTATTGATTAATTTCTTCATTTATTAGTTTTTACTCACCTATCTATTTGTTTATTTTCTTATTCATTTATCAATTTATGTTTTTATTTGTGTATCTTTCTGTGTATTCATTGTTTATATTGCTTTTTTGTTAACTATTCATTTGCTTACTTATCTGATTATTTGTGTATTTATTTTGTGCTTATTATTTTTGCATATATGTGTTTTATGTATTTATGCTACTATTTATTTGCTTATTCATTAATTTCTTATCTGTTATTTTTATTCGTTATATTTATATTTATTTATTCATTTGTTTATTTTGTTTATCCTAATCTATTTATTCAGTTATTAATTTATTCATTTATCTATTTTGTTTATTTCTTTATAATCTATTCATTTACTTATTCATTTCTTATTCATTTACGTATATATTTCAAACCGTCCAGGTGTGATGGTTCATTCTTCCCCATACCTCCCGCGTGGCGTTGTCATGCACAGCATGGCCGAGTGTCATGCAGAAGCGTTGACTTCGGAAGACTTACCAATCCAGGTCAGTAACGACACAGGCAAAATCCTCTGTGAGAAGAAGGACTTTGGTGCCGGTCTGAAGTGCCCGGGAGTACACAGGCTCAAATTCCTTCTTCTGTGATTCATCAGAGGATTTACATAATTTCATTTATATATATATTTTTATTCACTTATTGGTTTATTTTCGTATCTATTTATTCATATATCTATTTGTTTAATTATAAATCTCTTTATTTGTTCATTTATTTGTTTATTAATTCCTTGGCGTTTTCCAAAGCGCATTGGCCTCGCATTCACTTAGTCGTGGGTTTGAGTCCTGCACTTCTTTCCAATTCCCAGCAGTGATTGTTACCGGCCCCGACAGTTCCTAAAGCGCATCACGAGGTAAAGGTGACGGCTTCGGCCGCAGCTACTCACTCCTCCTGGCGTAGACTCCTTCCTTTCTTCCTTTTCACGAATATTCATCGTCATCATCCCATGTCGGGGATTTCAGACCAAAAATGATGATTTACCTCCCACGCCCGGTTTGTTCTGCACATTTATTCCTCCTCCTACTCCTCTTCCTCTTCTTCTTCTTCTTCTCTTTATTCTCTTCCTCTTCTTCTTCTTCTTCTCTTTCTCCTCTTCCTCTTCCTCTTCTTCTTCTTCTTCTTCTCTTTCTCCTCTTCCTCTTCTTCTTCTCCTTCTCCTTCTCCTTCTGCCTCCTTTATCTCATTCTTCCTCCTTTTCTTTCTTCTTCTCCTCTTCTTCCTCTTCTTTTTCTTTTTCTGTTCCTCCTTCCTCCTTTTTCCCTTCCACCTCCTACTCCTACGCCTCCTCCGCATCATTGTTATCATCATTATCACTATCATAGTCACCATTCATCATCACCACCATCACCATCATTTTCATCATCATCATCTTCATCATTTCATCATCATCATCATCATCATCATCATCATCATCATCATCATCATCATCATCATCATCATCATCATCATCATCATCATCATCATCATCATCATCATCATCA
>NC_134787.1:38166434-38168934 GCF_046742065.1 Oratosquilla oratoria
GATAAAACACGTGTTATATCAAAATATGTAAGAAACGGAGAAACAAAATACACCAAAAAAGAAGAAAACTATATATATATATATATATATATATATATATATATATATATATATATATATATATATATATATATATATATATATATATATATATATATATATATATGACAAATGTGAACAACATAAGTCATGTTTCACAAAAGGCGACACATGAACCAAATCCTCATAATGTTACCAGTGGTGAATACCATCGGAGGATGCTCTCAGCAGCTGCATCTATGTCTACAGTATACGCCTAATTACCAATTCCTTAACCCCAAGACTAACGAGGGCTTCTCTTTAACTGAATAAAATCATCAGGCGGGAGTCAGAATAAAAATGATAAGGCGAAACAGCCACTGCAAGAGTCAAATATTACAGGAATTATTTTTTACACGCCTTTGCCGTGTAGTGTCACAGCAAGAATAGGAGTGAGGACACATCAAAGAAGACATGCCAACAAATGAGTCCACAAAAGTGTATATTAATTCAAGTGCCAATACCTCACAGACATAACCGCAAGAGATACATGGTCGTAAAATAAAATGAGAAAGGTTTGCATATAAGACGAACCGTTACAAGACGTCCGCCAGAGGTGCTGAGTAGCTGCGGCCGAAGCCGTCACCCTTGCCCTATTATGCATTTTAGGGACTCTTTGGGCAGGTAGCAAACAGTCATTGCTGGGAGTCAGAGAGAAACGCAGGATTCGAACCCCAAACTAAGCGAGTACAAGAACAGCAAGCTTCCGATTACGCCACCAACGCAAAGACGTTCATCAACAAATGATGTATTATGACCTTACAGTTGAAAATACGGGTATAAAAGGCGCACCATCATGTCAACAAATAAGTGTACACCTGTGCGCGGTACCCAAGAGAACAAACACATAAACACACAAACACACAAACATCCCATAATGACTCCCACTCGGTTTAACGACAAACAGAGTAAACACCAACTCAGCGTTGAGCTTTTGTATTAAACCGAATTCGACACACAAAAACAAACGCGCTTTAAACCCAAAGGAGATGGGCATCGCAATGAGGCAGAGGCGACAAAAACAAGAGAGCGTCAGGTTGGCATAAAAACCATAAAAACGCTCCAAGACCTTTTCGAAGACCGACGAGGATTCGCACATTTATTCATCTGTCATCCTTTAATTAATGAACCCTTTGGGAAAGGAAGGGATAGGGAGGAGAGTGTTCCTTAAGATGAATAGAATTGTTTGATGATAGTTTGGGTGATATAAAAGGCGGCGATACTCTGGGAACTGTGGCACTCCAAAGAGGGAGAGTCAGAGATGGTAAGTCTCGTTTCACACGTATCGACTTTTCGCCGTGCACCGTCCAGAACACGAGCATGGTTGTCTATGAACGCTTTCATGCGTCACGACCACGACCACGTGTGATACCGTTCATAGACACTTACGGTTACTTGAGAGCACGGCGTCGGGTTGTGGACCGTGCACGCAAAAAAAAAAAATAATAAATAAAATAAAATAAAATAAAAATTAAATACGTACCAGAAAGAAGAGACAGTAGAAGTTCATTGTTATCAGTATTCTTCTTTGAGTAGGTATAAGTCTCCAGTCCAGCGTTTCTGAACCTTTTTACTCTTGCGTAACCTTTAAAATAAATTGCATATCTCAAGGAACCCCTTTGCATAAAAAAAAATATTTACCATATCTTTCTCATTTTATTTTCATCGTAATAATAGGTTAGATAGGATGATGTCTATATTACATTATTATAATAACCAAGAATATGTCGTGCGTGTTTAATTATATTGCGTATATGAAATTAGATAAGAAATCAAAAGTGCATTAGCTTATCTCACTTGTTCTTGCGGAACCCTTAGGGACCTTTTGCGGAACCTTAGTGTTCCGGGGAACTCTGGTTGAGAAACTCTGCTCTAGTCACAAGAGAATGCAGCGTCCCAATGGAGATGGGTTTTTGACCCGTTAGAAAGAAATAGCCTGGTGATCGATAAAATGAAAACTTAAAAAAGGATATTATTACTATTCATCTTCCCGTTCTTCATTTTTTTTTTCTCCTACTTGTTCTTTTTCTTCTTTCTTTTCTATTTCTTCTGACCTTTTTTCTTCTTCTTCTTTTCATTCTTATTTTCCTTTTTCTCCTTATTTTGCTTCTTCTTTTCCTTCTTCTTCTTCTTCTTCTTCTTCTTCTTCTTCTTCTTCTTCTTCTTCTTCTTCTTCTTCTTCTTCTTCTTCTTCTGCTTCTTCTTCTTCTTCTTCTTCTTCTTCTTCTGCTTCTTCTTCTTCTTCTTCTTCTTCTTCTTCTTCTTCTTCTTCTTCTTCTTCTTCTTCTTCTTCTTCTTCTTCTTCTTCTTCTTCTTCTTCTTCTTCTTCTTCTTTTCCTTCTTCTTCTTCTTCTTCTTCTTCTTCTTCTTCTTCTTCTTGTTTTTCTTCTTTTCCTTGTTCTTCTTTTTTCCTTCTCTTTCT
>NC_134787.1:38183934-38188934 GCF_046742065.1 Oratosquilla oratoria
AAAAATCTATTTAGTTTTACGTAACTTTGTCTCTCCCTCCGTTCTGCTCTCTCCTTTAAATCCCTCCTTGGCCACCTATATGACTCCACCTCTTCGGTCCGTTATTGTCCCCAAGGACAGAAGCGCTGGTTACCCCATAGCCCACCATGTTGGAAGTGCAACAAAACACACTCAAGGTCCCAGTTCGAACCCCATTCATCTGTTTACACGTGAAGCGGTTGTCCGCTGCTAAACCAAGGGGGAAGCCGGGACCCCAGGGTTTGTCCCTCCATACGGAAATGGAGGGTCACGGATGAGGTCAATAGGTGGGGGGTGTAGAGGGAGTGAATGTGGGACTTGGAGGCCAAAATAATTGTACTTATTATTATTGATATCATTGTTAATGTTAATATTATTACTATTACTATTATTCATAAGTTGAGTGACTTCACCGAGTGTGGTTTGTGATCTAATGTCCGTAATTGATGTAACCAGTCTGTTACTATGGGGTGCTTTTCCGTTATCATTAATATTATTGTTATCATTATATATATATATATATATATATATATATATATATATATATATATATATATATATATAAATATATATATATATATATATGTGTGTGTGTGTGTGTGTGTGTGTGTGTGTGTGTGTGTGTGTGTATATAGACATATATATATGGAAATATCACACACACACACACACACACACACACACATATTATATATATATATATATACATATATATATATCAAATATCACACATATATATATATATATATATATATATATATATACATATATATATCAAATATCACACACACACACACACACACACATATATATATATATATATATATATATATATACATTTATATATATATATATATATATATATATATATATATACACATACATACATATACATATACCAAGGCTTTTTCCCCCTTACAAGGGAGGTAGCCAAAAAGGAAAAGGCATAAAATCACTCCCACCCATTCCATCCCTGAATACACTCCACACCCCTCCACCCTCCCTCTCATCTTAGCATCTCCTGGATGACGGGTCATCCCTGCACCTTGTCCACTGCCCTGGGTCAGAATCAGTGTCGCCGGACACAGCACACCCCCACCACGGTCAATTCATCACATCCCCGACCCCCCCTCTCCGTCCCCCCAGGCATAACGCAAAAGACGGGGAGAAATCCCTTCGAGCTACGTCAAAAAAAAATTCAGACATACTACCTCACCCCCCATCCCCCCGCCCATTCTATCTCATGCATCACAACAACATCCATATACAATCATTCTCCATTCACCCCTGTCTTCTGTCCTCTCCCGTCCTTCCTCAACAGACATTCCCCTCTTCCTCAAAGCCCCCTTCACCCTATCCATCCACCTCATCCTATGACATCTCTTCATGTTCACTCTCTCCACATTTGCCTTCCATACCTCTTTTACTAGTCTTTCTTCATTCATTCTTTCCATATGTCCAAACCACACAAATACTCTTTCATCAATCCTATCTTCCAACCCCCTTTCCACATATATATAAAAACCCCTTTCCACATATATGTAAAATATCACAGCATACTCAGCGTTCGTGATTTTTTTCTTAACACTTTCGATTTTTCTAATTATTGGGAGAGATGGTGGTTCATCTTTCCTAATATTCCTTTTTTTTTTTTGTATATATATAAGCATGTATGTACCTTTAGAAATAAAATTACCAGAAGGTGCCTTAGGTAAAGGCGAAACGCCGTAATGTTCTAGTTTTCATATCGAACCACTATGGACTCGATCGGAAATATTATTTATTATTTACCTAGTTCAGAGAAGAGAACAATTAGAACAATCGAAAATGTTAGGAAAAAGATCACGAACGCTAAGTATGCTGTGATATTTAATAGAATGTGTCTCGATGAAAACCTGCTCCCTAAATTCACTAATATACATACATATATATATGTATATATATATATATATATATATATATATATACACTTCCATACAATAAAGAACTAAGCAGAGTGCCACCTTACATCTTTTAAGACTCCTTTGAAGGGTTTGTCTCTTCCTGCCGTCCAGTATTTTTTTTTTTTTTTTTTTTATCGGGAGACTATTATTTTTCGCTTTGCCTTAGCCCCCTCACCCGCAGTTTTTTGTAAGATCAAATTGATCACGGATCAACCATGTATCGGGTAATCACTTTTTATTTTCGTTTTCTTTTTTCCTTTCTGATTCATGTTTTAATTCATGAGTATTCTCATACCTGTACATGTATCCTAGGTCAGGGATATCCCTGATAATAGTACCATGTCACCCATTACTATAATATGCCACATGATCCTCTGCCTTGCGGTCACACCCATCTATGGGAAAGATTTCAGGAGTAAACCTCAAGGACAAATCAGGAGTTGGAGTCCCAAAGTAGACAGTTCGCTGTTGTATATCAACAACATTGCTCTGGCAACTTCTACGACGGCACTGGTGCCAAACTGAAAAAGCCTTGCTACTCCTTTGAATTTATCACCGACGTGGAGACGGAAGGTCATCCAGCCTGGCTGACTGCTGGTCTTCTATACCATCATCTCGCCTTGGCTTGATCCCTGAAGGGGCGCAACGTCCATGGTCGGATATTTTCGTGTCAACAGGTGATTTCATTCAGCTGAAGAGGACGCCGATGTGAATAGGACGGTGACCCTTACAGAGGACTTTATAACCTGGAATTTGATGAGCCATACCCTTGCTCCCTTTCGATGGTGGCAGGGTTGGAGCCACCGTCACCTCGACCTCCACCGCAAATAGCGACGCTCTAACCCGCTCGACCAGAGGGCATCCTGAAAGAATAAAAGCTGTGAAAGGGTGACTCCTCTGTCCCCCTTACAGGACTCTTGAGATCCAGAAAAGGAAAAAGAATATATATATGTGTATATATATATATATATATATATATATATATATATATATATATATATATATATATATATATATATACATATATATGCATATATACATATATATACACACATATATATATATATATATAAACATATATATATATATATATATATATATATACATATATATATATATATATATAATAAAACACTCAAGAAATAAAAGAAAATTAAAGTTGAAACACATACTCTTTAAGAAAATATTATACCAACAAATCAGCTATTCGCCATTTTTCCTTAAAAGAGATCAACAATAATCTAAGTTACAGATAACGTAATGAAAAACATACCAGGTTTATGATTTCAGGAAAGTAGTGATGGAAGGAGTGGTTGGGAGGAAGGAGTGGAGGGGGGAGGGGGAGGGGGAGGAGGGGAGAGGGGGAGGAGGGGAGAGGAAGTGGATGAGAAGGCAACCCACATGAGTCAGAGACCACATGTTTTCTATCGAAAATGTGTATTAGATTACTGTGTGTGCGCGTGTGTGCGTATGTGTGCACATGCATGAAGATATGTATTAGATTACTTTCTGTGTGCACGTGTGTGTGTGAATGTGTGCACATGTATGTAAATGTGTATTAGATTACTCTGTGTGCGCGTGTGTACGTTTGTGTGCACGTGGATTAAAATGTGTATTAGATTGCTTTCTGTGTGCGTGTATGTACACGCGTATGTGTTTGTGTCCACGTGTACTTAAATGTGCATTAGATTACTCTGTGTACACGTGTGTATACGCATGTGCGTTTGTGTGCACATGTGCTCCTGTGTGCGTATATCTGTAGTTGGAGGTTTCAATATTTCATCTTTTACATAATATATGAATATAAGAATGGAGGACACTTCAAGAGACCATAAGACAGGAGTAGGCAACCCTTGGCACGCGTGCAAAACCTGGCACACTAACGACTTTTTCCGACACGCGAAACTCAGAGCTCACCTTAAAAAACAACAGCATCTGATAAATCTCCAACTTCTGTATAAAAAAATGAGTGATTTTTTATTTTAGTATCCCCACTTACAAAGGTTGCCCAGCCCTGTCATAAGGCTGATACTAGGCATTCCATGTCCCTTACCATCCATTAAATTATCTAATTTATTTGGTTCACGTTACGCCAGTCGATATTATTCACTTAAGGGGAACCTTGTATTAGTAAAACCTTCCACTGTTGTCGACAATGGCCTGCTGTCAGGCTATTTTATTCAGATAAATAGCTCTGCAGCGACATGTACATACATGTATTCATATGAATATGCATATGCATATATGAATACATATTGATATATAATATACATAAACATATATATAGATATATATACATATGACTATGAAAGTTATGTATCAATACAGAGAGATTTAAAAAAGACAATAAGAAAAAGAAAACGACAATACGAAATGAACATCGCTGAGAAATCCAAAGAGAATCCCAAAGAATTCTATAGTTACATTAGAGATAAAAAGGTTGTTAGGAATCACATTGGTCCACTATTATCTGCTGACGGTCAACTTGAATATTCAAATGAAGGAATGTGTAATCTCTTAAACAATTATTTTAGCTCGGTATTCGTAAACGAAACACCTCAAAGTGAATTCCAAACTGAAACCTGTGAAAAGTCTGGGGTAAACTTACTCACTACGGTAAATATAACAAAAGAAACAATTAAAAGGTGTATAGACAAACTCAAAGTTAATAAAACACCAGGGCCTGACGGTTGGCATCCAAGAATCTTAAAGGAAATGAAAAATGAGATTGTTGTTCCATTAGAAATTATTTTCAAGAAATCCATCATATCCGGAGATGTCCCAAGAGAATGGAAGCTAGCTAACGTTACTCCCATATTCAAAAAAGGTGACAAAAAGAAACCAAATAACTATAGGCCTATTAGTTTGACTTCGATCGTAGGAAAAATAATGGAAACTATCATCAGAGATGCTATCGAATATCATTTAGAAAGTAACCGTTTGATAAATGATAGACAACATGGTTTCAGACGGAAACGTTCTTGCGTGACTAACTTACTCGAATTCTACAACACAGTTGTCTCGAATTATGACAAAAGA
>NC_134787.1:38218814-38221314 GCF_046742065.1 Oratosquilla oratoria
ATAATCTTTCAACATTTTAGCCCTTCTGGCTCTAGTAATCTCTTTTGAAAACTCGCTTTTCTTAACTCTATAACTAATATTTAGACAACTCGCTTGTGGCCTGAAGAGTGGTTGGACAGCCACGTTGACTAAGATTCCCAGGACCTTTCTAGAATATTGGCGATAACCTAGTTAACTCCCTTAACTTGGAAACACTCCTAAATCCCTCCACAACTGAAGAAGTACTGTGATTCATCGTGTCTAGCTCTAGCTTAGTAGTTATTGCCAAGTTTAATTACTTCATAGTTTATAGTTATCACATAACAAGTTCTAAGAATTTCACATTATATGCCTAAGACTTAACATAGACGGTAAGCGACTGTACTTAATCCACTTATGATAAAATAGTTATAGTATTTATAACGTTAACCTCCGACAGAGACGCCTAATTGCGTTCTAGGTCCTTGTCTAGATCATGTTAAAAGTGCATCTAGTTTGATCTCGTTGCATTTGACCTCTCCAGGCTTTGAGTTTGATCTGACAAACTTGAGGTTGAAGATCCGACAAGACCTTCTTCAAGTGATGCTTCTTTTATCACAGAAGGATCTACAGTTCTAAAGTGACTGGTTCTTCGCGAAGAACCTACTCAAATTTTTTGAGTTGTATTTCCTTACTTTTTCTTGAAGGAGGGAACCAAAAACCCTCAAAATTTCTTTCATCAACGCCTCTAACACCCCTCCCTCCCCCACCACCCCTCACCCTTTCCCTTCACCCTCACCTCTCCTGTCAACAACTCCCCCTCTCCTCTCTACCACGCCACCTCTTCCCGACAGTACTCCTCCATTATCATCCACTCCAACTCCCCCACTCGACTCCAACACCCCACCACCTCTTTCTCCTTCCCCCACGCTGTCGGCCTGCCGAGGGTCACCCCACCTCCTCTCCCTCTCGCTCCCGCACGGGCACCAAAGCCCGAAGATCCGCTTCTTACCCGTCCGCTCCATGGAACTCAACCCACGTCGAGAGCGCTATGGACGTCGCACCATCAGTGACCAGGGCCCCCAGGGGCCGCAGGGGGGTCCTCCTCAGGGCCCCCAGCGGCATCTGTGGGCTCACAACTGGAAGACACGGCCCGGCACAAAGAGGAACGTGGACCCCCAGCCAGGGTCCTCGGGCCCCTTCCTGCGAGCTGCAGTCTTCCTAAGGTCTCGTCGTTCGTGGCCCGTCGAACCAAGGTACAAACAGAGGTATGGATAGGTGGGAGTGTCTGCATGGGGTTGTGGATGTTGTACGACTGTTTCCTGGGCTTGATTAAACTTCTTTGAATACTACTGCCTCCTGAGCGGAGGCTTTTCTTCTACTGGAATGCTTCCTGGGCTTATTCAACGTTCTACGAATGCAGCCTGGGCTCATGGATTTTTTTTTTTTTTTTTTTTTTTTTTTTTTTTTTTTTTTTTTTTTTTTTTTTTTTTTTTTTTTTTTTTTTTTTTTTTTTTTTTTTTTTTTTTTTTTTTTTTTTTTTTTTTTTTTAAGAATTCTGGCTGAGCTTTTTGGATGTTCTTGGAGAATGCTGGATACTCTTTGGATGTCTGCGGATGCTGTGCTTCTGGATGTGTGGAATGCACCATCTCTTGAGGATAATGCAGATGTTGTGTTTTATTCTTGATGTAGTGATTGTATTCACATGTAAATGTTTATTTCAGGTTGACTACGTGTAAAATCAGCAAAACATTGTTTCCTTCCCAATGAACTACACGTGCTTACTTACTGTATTTTGTGAATGAATTTCAGGTAACTCATACACTAGTTTATTACCATTATCATGATTTGTGATTAGAGTAATCTGATTATTGTGCTTGCCAATTACTGTGGGCCTTCATGCTGTCTTCTTGTTGTCTTCATCAACAGCAACATTCTTGTTCTTCTGGAATTATGTTACAGCTACCGTGTGGTTGTTAGTGTATGTTTGTTTCTTCTTTTTTCTTGTCTTCTTTTTTCTTCTTTCTTCTTTCTTTTTTATTCTTCTTTCTTTTCTCTTCTTTATTTCATCTTTCTTCTTACTTCTTATTTCTTATTCCTTTTCTTCTTCTTCTTCTTCTTCTTCTTCTTCTTCTTCTTCTTCTTCTTCTTCTTCTTCTTCTTCTTCTTCTTCCTCTTCTTCTTTCTTCTTCTTCTTCTTCTTCTTCTTCTTCTTCTTTCTCTTTTTCCTTTTCTTCTTCTTCTTGTTCTTGTTGTTGTTGTTGTTGTTGTTCTTCTTCTTCTTCTTCTTCTTCTTCTTCTTCTTTCTTCTTCGTCTTCTTCTTCATCTTCTTCTTCTTCTTCTTCTTTCGTCTTCTTTCGTCTTCTTTCTTCTTCTTTCGTCTTCTTTCTTCTTCTTCTTCTTCTCCTTCTTCTTCTTCTTCTTCTTCTTTCATCTTCTTTCTTCTTCTTCTTCTTCTTCTTCTTCTTCTTCTTCTTCTTCTTCTTCTTCTTCTTCTTCTTCTTCTTCTTCTTCTTCTTCTTCTTCTTCTTCTTCTTCTTC
>NC_134787.1:38231314-38238814 GCF_046742065.1 Oratosquilla oratoria
ATCACTTCTCGAGTTGCCTTTTATCGTGGTGTTCACAATAATCTCATGAAAGTCCGTTGTCTCACATGGGTGGGGCAACTGCACCCATCACCTACCGGTCTCCTGTACAACAATCACCAATTATACATCCAGGGAGCCGGCCCGCCGACATGCAATGCTTCCGTGTGTTATGTCTGGTGGTATCCACCATGTGTGTGTGTTTGTATGTCCGTAGCGTGCCAGTGGTGGTCGGACGGACGTGAAAGTGCTGAGTTGTTAAATTGTCTACTCAGCACTTTCAAAAGGATGTGGTCGGCGCCAGGGAGTCGGGTGAGTGTGGTATTGTTCACCATGGATACGGTGTCGTATACATTTGTGCAACGCTGAATGGGTCCCAGTGAATACATATATATTTTTATCAACCACAATACACTTTAATTCTAAGCCATCAACATCGATACACACACACACACACACACACACACACACACACACACACACACACACACACACACACACACACACACACACACACACACACACACACACACACACACACACACACACACACACACACACACACATATATATATATATACATATATATATATATGCTGAGACATTCTGACAGATTGGCGTTTTGCGTTCAACCCATCTCCACTATGATACTACAATTGGTAAGTATACGAACGCGGAAAAGTATTTGTACAACACTGAATGGGTCCCAATGAACAGATATATATTTTTACCAACCACAATACACTTTAATTCTAAGCCATCATCATCAAAATACACACCCACACCCACACCCACACCCACACACACACACACACACACACACACACACACACACACACACACACACACACACACACACACACACACACACACACACACACACACACACACACACACACACACACACACACACACACACACACACACACACACACATACATTATATATATATATATATATATATACATATATATATATATATATATATATATATATATATATATATGTGTGTGTGTGTGTGTGTGTGTGTGTGTGTGTGGTGTGTGTGTGTGTGTGTATGTGTGTGTGTGTGTGTGTGTGTTTGTGTGTGTGTGTGTGTGTGTGTGTGTGTGTGTGTGTGTGTGTGTGTGTTGTGTGTGTGTGTGTGTGTGTGTGTGTGTGTGTGTGTGTGTGTGTGTGTGTGTGTGTGTGTGTGTGTGTGTGTGTGTGTGTGTGTGTGTGTGTGTGTGTGTGTTGAGACATTCTGACAGGTTGACGTAAGTGAAGTAAGAAGAAAGAAGAGCTTTTATGAAGACCAGAATTGAGGAACTGAAGAACCTATCCAGACAACTAGAAGAAGAAGCTGGAGAAGCCATTAGACAATGGGATAGCTGCGACATCACGGGCGATATTAAGGAACATATTGAAACCGCATACAGCAGAATGCTTGACTCGCATATGCGAGCCATATCCAGCATCAACCAGAGAAAATTGGTTACTCTCAATGGAGGACAGCTCAAGCACCCTCGTCCCCTGAAAGGCTACACTAATCTAACCAGTAAGACCTTAACTACTGATCAGGAAGAACTTCTTAATATGGGACTGAACTGCCACATCATGAAGCCCCCCTCGAAATATGAGAAACGCCTCGAATGCGAGATCCTCATAGACGACGTTGAAAAACTAGCTAAACAAAACAAAATAACAATAGAACCTCCATTCAGGACAGAGGTTATCAGCGAAGCATAAAAAAGCAGAGGAAGCTTCAAAAGCCAAATCCTGGAGAAGAGACATATTGAAGCAGCCAAGCAGCTCCGTTCCGACCCTAACATCACCATTAGAAGAGCCGACAAAACTGCTGCTTATGTCCTAATAGAGACAGACGAATATTTGCAAAAACTAGACCAAATCTTGGGTGATACAAGCAAATTCAAGAAAATTACTAAAGATCCAACGGAGTCTTTGAAAAAGAAATTAAATCAACTAATTGACAACGTTAACGCTACTAAAGGCGGCACAAAGCTCCATAAGCTATCTGGAGACTATGGTCTTGGTTATTGCTATGGTAATGTCAAAACGCATAAGCCAGGGAACAAACTTAGACCCATTATCTCTCAGATCCCAACACCATCTTACCACATAGCAAAGAAATTAGGTGAAATCCTCACACCTTACGTGCCAGCTTCCTACAGCGTCAAGTCTCCCACCGACTTCCTGGACCTCCTAGCTAACACCAGCTCGAAAGGAACGATTGCATCGTTGGACGTAGAAAATCTTTTCACAAATATTTCGGTGGACCGTACCATCCAGTTTATAATCAACAGAGTTTACCATAATAATGACACCCCAAATTGCGACATCCCAGAACCTGTGATGAAGAAACTGCTAGAATGTTGTACCAAAGGGGGGAACAAGTATTGCCAGATTGATGGAGTCGCCATGGGATCTCCATTAGGAGTTCTATTTGCAATTTTTTTCATGGGCAGTATTGAAGAAGAGGTATTTGATGAGGTACAGAGACCACGAATATACTGCCGATACATTGACGATATTTTTGTTATGACCGAGAACATCCAATAGATTGAAACCTTGCAACGACGATCAAACGAACCCTCTGACCTTAACTTCACCATCGAACATAGTGATGAAGGTTCCCTCCCATTTCTTGATGTTCTGATGAAACAGGGAGAAGAAACTTTCAACACCTCGGTTTACGTTAAATCCACCAATCAAGGACATTGCCTAAATGGATCAAGCGAGTGCCCTCAGAGGTACAAGGATTCGACAATAGGTGCCTTTATTAGAAGAGCCCTCACACACTGCAGCAACTGGAGGGCCGTGCACTCAGAGTTGGAAAGGGCCACGCAAGTCCTCATCAACAACGGATTTACCAACAAAGACATTGAAAGAATAACTAAGAAGATAATGGACACGTGGTACCTAAAAAGGAAGATGACCAAACACCAAAAAATATCATTAATATATTTTATAAATCATTCTTCTCCACGGCTTACAAGGAAGATGAGAGAATAATGAAGCAAGTAATCAGAAGGAACATCAAGCCGACTTCCGCAGACACCAAAATTATTTTTAACATATATTACCAAAATAAGAAGACATCAAGCCTACTCATCAGGAACAACAACAAGCCCATCACCGATAATCTTCAGAGATCTCATGCTATAGAGAATTACTCAGACTCCTCCCTATGGAAGGCAAAGTCTCCTTACGAAAGAGAGAGAAGATTGACAAAAAGCTTTGTCACAACAAGCTTGCCATTTCGTTCAATGATATATATATATATATATATATATATATATATATATATATATATATATATATATATATATATATCATGGTAGCTAACGTCTTGACCTCGTGATTATGGACGCATGGGTCAGGGTTTAAATCCCATGGCAGAGCTTCTAATAATGTTCTCTCTCATATATATATATATATATATATATATATATATGTATATACATATATATATGTATATATATATATATATATATATATGGTTAAATTTAATGGCAAGATTATTATTGCAGAGTTTTTTTATCTGCCTTTTCTCTTTCTCTGAGAACCTTTTTCCCTTCCACGGGAAGGAAAAACTGGCCATATGGCCATATGGCCAGTTTTTCACTTTGGCAAAGCCATGCCCAAAGTAACTCACAAAACAATGTCATATGGTGACATTATAAGACAACTTCCCGTGGAAGGGAAAAAGGTTCTCAGAGAAAGAGAAAAGGCAGATAAAAAACTCTGCAATAATAATCTTGCCATTCAATTTGTCCAAACATGCTTGAGAGAAAATCTCCTGCCCATATATACAATATATATATATTTGTGTGTGTGTGTGTGTGTGTGTGTGTGTGTGTGTGTGTGTGTGTGTGTGTGTGTGTGTGTGTGTGTGTGTGTGTGTGTGTGTGTGTGTGTGTGTGTATGTGTGTGTATATACAGTTATATATTTATGTATATGTGTTTTTTATGTGAAGATCTGGAGTCTGGGATCCATCTTGAAGGGGGAAGCGTAAACTCCAGATTCAGTGTGGGAAATTTAATGCTCGACGTTTCGGTCCTAGTCCTAGATCCATCTTCAGGAGAGTGATGAGGCACAGTGATTAAAGAGCTCTTTATATTAGCTGTAGTTCGGACTGGTCACAACCAGTTATCCCGTTGTCGTCGCCAATGGTGGAGGAAGGGGAGTCCGGGTAATTTCGGCAGCACAGACAATCTTTCCTAGTTCCAACTACGGCCAATATAATAAGCTCTTTGATCACTTTACCTCATCACACTCTTGAAGAAGGTCCTAGCACTTGGACTGAAACGTCGGGCATTAAACCTAATACATTGATTCTGGGGCTTAGGCTTCTCCCCTTCAATATATACATATATATATATATATGTAAATATATATATACATGTATATGTATATGTAAATATATAAACATATATATATGTATACCTATATATATATATATATATATGTGTGTCTATAAACATATATATATACACATATATATATATATATATACATATATATATATATATATATTAAGGGTATATATGGGCAGGAGGTCTTCTCTCAAACATGTTTCATTAAAAGTGATAGATAATTCAACATGTTGAATTTTCTTAAGGATATTCTCCTTATTACGCAAGCTAGAGTTAGTGGGCTTTTGTCGGTTTCTCTTGCTGACGTTGACTGCCCCATCACTAGGAATATTAAGGGTATATATGGGCAGGAGGTCTGGAGGTCTTCTCTCAAACATGTTTCATTAAAAGTGATAGATAATTCAGCATGTTGAATTTTCTTAAGGATATTCTCCTTATTACGCAAGATAGACTTCGTGGGTTTTTGTAGGTTTCTCTTGCTGACGTTGACTGTTCCATTACTAGGAATATTAAGGGTATATATGGGTAGGAGGTCTTCTCTTAAACATGTTTCATTAAAAGTGATAGATAATTCAGCATGTTGAATTTTCTTAGGGATATTCTCCTTATTACGCAAGATAGACTTAGTGAGCTTTTGTCGGTTTCTCTTGCTGACGTTGATTGCCCCTTCAATATATATATATACATATACACATATATATATATACATATATATATGTATATATATATATGTATACATATATATATATATATACATATATATATATAGATATATGCATGTATATATGTATATATTCATATATATATATATATACATATATACATAAATATATATTTATATATATACATATATATGTATATATAGATATATGCATATATATAAATATATATATATATATACATATATATATATATATATATATATATATATATATATATATATATTAAGGGTATATATAGGAAGGTCTTCTCTCAAACATATTTCATTAAAAGTGATAGATAATTCAGCATTTGAATTTTCTTAAGGATATTCTCATTATTACGCAGGATAGACTTAGTGGGATTTTGTCGGTTTCTCTTGCTGACGTTGACTGCCCCATCACTAGGAATATTGAGGGTATATATATGTGTCCGTTGAGGGCCAAGTGTCCACTATACGACTCTGGCAGAACGCCGGAGAAGGACTTGGGTGTCGGTGTGATTGGGAGGTGTGTTGTTGTGGTTGAGAGGGCTACTAATCCTAGGGAGGGGCTTCATGCTGGGGAGTATGGTAGAGGCTTCCACTTGTCTGTTGATAGTAGGTTGTAAGTCTCTTATGATAAGTGATTCCTGAAAGAAAAATCTACTGTAGACCTTTCTGATTTCTTGGCGAGAATGGTGTTGTCTTCTAAAAGCATTCTAGTGATTTGTGTGTGGTGTATTTCTAGTAGGTGTAGTTTGGGGCCTCCAAAGATAGATAGATACATATGCATATATATATATATGTACATATGTATAAATATATATATATATATATATATATTTATATATACAGTATATATATATATATATATATATATATATACATATGTATATATATATATATATATATATATATATATATATGTTAATGATGGTGGAGAAAGAAATGAGGAAATAGTAGGAGAATTTAATCCTGACGTCTCGACCTCACAGTGTCTTTATCAAAGCTTACAACATTTGATCACAATTGGACAAAATATACCCATTGCATTCATTTCTCGGGCCACCTGGGAGAGCTTAATGCACAAGTTTTATCATTTTCTAAAATTATTATATGACTAGTAGGTTTTGCTAGACATACGAAGCCTTCTCTATTATTTATATTTTCATTGACATTTACATATGCAGCTTCAACTGTTTTTCTCAACCTTTTTGTATAACCTTTATTAAGATCAACAGCATTATTCCAGTCAGGGAAATGATCTTGTTTTTCAATGTCCCTAACAATAGAATTAATTGTTCGGTGCGGTTTTATGTAACTTTTATGTTCAATTAATCTTTTCTTAAGTCCTCGACCAGATTCTCCATAGTATGCTGAAGGACAAAATTACATGGAATTTTATACTCCACACTATTTTCATTCGTCGTGTTAGTGTCTTTATGTTTAATGATCTGGCTGATCTTATGACCTGTTGTCCTTGCAATCTTTATGGCCGCTTTCAAAAGGAATGTATCAAGGATTGGACTTATATCAGTGTTTAGTACAGTTATAAAACGTGCTTTTCCCACAACAACTTCGTTATTTCCATTTTTTTTTTGTCACTTATTGATGATGATGATGATATGGTTTAACGTCACAAACTCCCCCCTATCGGAAGGCTAGGACGGTGCCCCTCACAGAGGGCTTTGTAGCGTGGAATTTAATGAACCATGCCCTTGGTTCAACTTCACTGGTGGCAGGATTCGAACCGCCATCCCCTCGACCTTCGCCGCAAGTAACGACGCCCTAACCCGCTCAGCCAGCGAGCTTCACTTATTAGCTTGGCTTTCTTTTTTAGTTTATATAACAACCCTTCAGGATATTTAAGTTTAATGAATGTTTTCATGATATGTTCCACTTCTTCTGCCAGGAATTATTAATCACATATTCCAAAAGCTCTTAAAAAGAAACCTATTACTGCACCTGATTTTGTTGTATCAACATGACCTGATAAATAGTATATATAATCTTCTGTATTTGTGGGCTTTCTATATACCGAGAATTTGACTTTTTCTTTTCTTTTCATTAGGTCACACTAGCAGGGTTACATTTTTACCTGTTATTGTTTTGCTTATTTCTTGGCAGATAAAATTGTTAAGTTGATATCAGCCTCTATCACTGGTGGTATGGATCAAACTACACTCTATTAAGTTTCTTACTTAGTAAGAAACTTAATAGAAACTACACTCTATTAAGCTTCTTACTTAATTTCCTTCTTAATAGAGTGTAGTTTGACCCATACCACCAATGATCAAAATACTAACTTACACAAAAACTTATATGAAATTGACAATTTCATCTGCCAAGAAATAAACAAAAGAATAACAGGTAAAATGTAACCCTGCGAGTTTGAACTAATGTCGCCCCTCCCTCATTAGTGGGGCGCATTGACCCTTGCGACCTGA
>NC_134787.1:38243814-38253814 GCF_046742065.1 Oratosquilla oratoria
TCTCTCTCTCACGCACTCTCTCTCTCTCTCATGCACTCTCTCTCTCTCTCACGCACTCTCTCTCTCTCTCTCCTGCTCTCGCTCTCTCTGTCTCTCACTCTCTCTCTCACATTCTCTCTCTCTTTTCCCACCTCTACCCTCATAGTTAATCTTTCATGTACATCGTTATATTCTCTCCCAAACACATCTCCCCTTCCAAACCCCGCTTCCCTCTCTCCTAGACATCTCTCTCCCCTTCCAACCTCTAGATATGCCTAACGTAGAACATTTTGCATTTCAACATTGTATTTCAGGAAGTTTCCATCCGCCTCCTCCTCCTCCTCCTCCTCCCCTCTATCTTTATCTTCGGACCCATGCTTGTACACATTCCCACCTTCTTGTACCTGTTTCAGTTCTATTCCCCAGCCATTCTTTACAGCTCCTGGTTCCTCCTTTCCTTCTCTCCCTTTCCTCGTATATTTTTTTTTCTCTTGTTCTTCTCCCGTAAGTAATCATTCTTTCTCCTCGGACATCTCTCTACCAGCTATTACTCGCTTAATCCTCTTACCGTCGCTCCTCTTTAGCCTATTCCAGCTTCACTCATCACCTTAATAATCCCTGACCTTCCTACTCTCTCCTTCTCTCCTCCCTTCCCTCTCTTTTTTCCTTCCCTTTTCCCTTCCCCATTCACCCTCACTTTTCCCTTCCCTCTTCCTTTTCATCTTCCCTTCTCTTTTCTCTTCACTCTCACCTTTTATTCTCCCATTCCTTCTCTCTCTCTCTTTCCTTCCTCCTTCCTTCTCTCTTTCCATTTCTCTCCTTCTCTCGCTCCTCAACTCTCTCTTTTCCTAATTGCTCCTCTCCTTCCTCTCCTCCTTTCTTCTTTCCTTTTCTTTCTCCTTATTTTCTCCTTCCCTCTCTCGTTCCTCCTCTCCTTCCTCTCTCCTTCCATCTCCCTCCTTTTTCTCTCTCATTTACTCTCTCTTTTCATATCTCCCTCTCTCCCTCTTTCCTTCTCTCCTTCACTCTCTCATTTCTTCTCTCCTTCCCTCTCTCCCTCTTCTCTCCTTCACTCTCTCATTTCTTCTCTCCTTCCCTCTCTCCTTCTCTCTCTCATTCCTCTCTCCTTCCCTCCCTCATTCTTTCTTTCCTTCCCTCTCCTTCCCTCTCTCTTTTCTTCTCTCATTCCTCTCTCTCCTTCTTTCTTTCTCTCCTTACCTCTCTCCTTTCCTATATCCTTATCGCTTTCCCCCCTCTCTCCTTCCATCTCTCACCTTTTCTCCCTATCTTCTTCTCTTTCCTTTCCTTCTCTTTCTCTACCCTTATTTCTCTTTGTTTCCTTCCCTCTTTCCTACCTTCCTTCTGTCTTTCCTTCTTTCCCTCTTTTTTTTCCATCTCTCTCTCTCTATCTCTCGCTCTCCTTCCTTCTTCTTTTCTTTCCTTCCTCACCTCTTCTTTCCTCCCTCTCTTTCCTTCCCTCTTCTTCCTTCCCTCTTCTTCCTTCCCTCTCTTTCCTTGTCTCTCCTTCGTTCTCTCTTCCTCCTCCTTTCCTCTGCTTCACTTTCCTGCCCTGCCACCCGTCCTTCCTCCCTTCTTCTTGCCCTCCTCCTTCTTCCACTAAATCGCAAGAACTGTATTGGCGTCCACATCGAGGTGCAAAAGTCTTGCAGCCGGCCATGTACCCGCTCTCCGACCCTTATCTCGTCTTTCTGTGTTTATGCGTTTCTCAACCCTCTTCGTCACTTTTTTCTTCTAGCTCCAACTTCTTTTCCTACCTCTGCTCCTCTTCCTTTCATCTTTCTTCTATCCCCTCTCCTCGTTCCGGTGACTTTTCGTCCACTGCATTCATTTTGCCTTGTTCCCCACTTCCTTTCTTCCTGTTTTCCCTCCTTCTTTTCTCCCCCCCTTCCTTTCTTCTTGTGTACTTTGCAGACCTCTTGTTCGATTTTTTATTTCTAGTTCTTCGTTCTCTTCGAAGACATTCTTCGTCAATTCTTCCCCCTCCTCAGCATTGTAGCTCAACCTCTTGTCATGCTGCTCCTCTGTTCTAATTATCTTTATTTTGCTCTAATCTTTTCCTCTTGGGAATTCATTTTATATATCATACTTCCTTCTTTTTGGGTTTTATGTTGTTGTTTTTTTTGTGGAGATCTGCGCTAAGAAACAAGGCAACTGACCACGAAGGCTGTGACGGTTGCCACTACATCAATTTTTGCCATACAGTAATATTTACAATGTGACAGAAGTATTTATATGGCCAAGTAATACACTCAATATTAAACAAAAATATATAGAATCATAATACATAGAAGGACATGGCACATTTTGATAATACACGGTGAAAAATAAAATATAAAGATAATTCCTTCTGTGGACGTACGCTTCTCAGTGGTCGGCATTGTGTGGACCAGGTGTCCTAAGAGGTCAAGGTCAAGTCAGTCTTTTTCCATTGTTAAGTAGCCCCTGGTCGGGTTCTGGTTAGACCTAGCGGTCAACAGCCGCTTTGTGCTGCTGCTGCGACGTACACGACGTCGTATGCTTGATATCTATCTTCTCGGAGTGTGATGTTCTGTGACGCGTAGCTGTGACGCCCTGTGACGTGTAATATATCTTCTTCCAACAGCACTCGGTCCGGCTATTCGTTGCTGTCCTCAGCGATTTGCTTGTAAAAGATAATTTAATAATATTTACTCAAATCTAATGACATGTGGAAAGTAGATCTAATTTCGTTCACCTGGAAGATATGATCTTATATAGTGCATAGAAAGAGGAGTAGATGTAGTTGGTGGAGAGGAGATGGGAGAATCTTGTGATAGAGTGGTTATAGGAGATGGAGATGGGACATGCTGTAGGTCTAGGCCTCGAGGTACTACTTTGATATTATCTTTGTGCATGATTATCTCTGTTAAATTCTGTAAACTAAGTGCTTTGACTTTATTGTTTGGTACTAGGCCAATAACGCGAAAGGGTCCAGTGAACTTAGGAGAAATTTTCGATGTGGGTGTGTGGTTGAGAGCGTACACAATGTCTCCAGTTTCAAATTTGTAATCTCCCGCTCCTGTATTGTGAAGCCGTGCCATATTGCCTTTGGAGAGAGTAAGAGTATTATGAATTCTCTTGAAGTGTTGATATTTTGTAGTTTTACTTTGACATAATTGTCAATATTGTAAATGGGTGGGGTTAAGGCTGACGTAAGGAGATCATATTAGAGCTTTTTGTTCTAGCCAAAGAGGGCAAAATATTATGAATCCGATACTGACATGTTAATGGTACTGTTAATGCAAGCTTGGATCATTGGTACAGGTTCATCCCAAGAGGAATGTATGTCAGAGGCAAGATGTCGGAGAGCATTTAGGATTTTGCGGCTGTCTCTCGACTAAACCGTTAGAGCTAGGGTAAGAAGGAGTAGTGTTGCATTTCGTGATGTTAAATCATTTACAAATGTTTGTGAGAATTCCATTGTTGAGTTCTGTTCCATTGTCTGAAATGAATGTTATGAGTGTAGTGTAGGGGTATATGTAGGTATATAATGTGTTGTGCTGTCTTGTCTGGTAAGGGTGAAAGAATGCAGAATTGGGAAAAAATGGTCTACACAAACAAAGGGGTATTGGTTTTCGCCGGGGGTGAGTAGTAGCTTAAGAAGGTCAATAGTTAATGTGTCGAAAGGTTTGCAAAGGGTAGGATAAGTTAAGATGGTAACATGACCGCTAATATAGGAGTGTATATCTTTCCTCATGGTTAACTAGAAATACTGCAATCTGGCTTGTGTCAAACATTTGTCCTTTCCTGGGCAGGCAGCAATGGGTGCATCGTGTACGAATTTCAGAACTTCAGGAATGAGTTCCGTAGGAACAAGTTAAAGTATTGAACGGTTGGGTTCCTGCTTGTTCTTCGGTGTTGTGATGTGATACAGTACTTCGTCTATTAAGGTGTAGTTGCCGATATTTTGAGGAAAATTACCTGTGTCTGTTGTATCACCAGAGGTGAGGATGTATATAACATATTTCTAAAGGGGATCTTACTTTTCCGCTGTGGCAATGCGCACTTGACAGGAGGGAGATCTTGACCAATGAAAGCGACGTGGCGACTGAGGGCGTGTGCAACCACGCTTGCTTTTCTATGAACAAAATGGAATGTTAGCATGAATTCTTGTATGGTGAGAAACCAACGTCCTAATTTGCCTGCGATATTTTTCCCTTTGAAGAGGCGTAAGATTGGTTTGTGGTCTATGTGGACATGTGTCTCGTAACCAAGGATGATCTCTTTGAAGTGCTTAAGGGTGTATATTACAGTTATTCCTTCTATTTCCGTTACTAAGTAATTTTGTTCATGTTTGTTGAGTGTGCGGCTAGCATAGGCAATTGGTCTGAGTTTTGTATCGTGAGGACTGCGCCGATGCCTGTGCAGCAAGCGTCCGGGTATATTGTGAAGGGAAGCTTGTGGTTTGGGAAAGCAAGGGCAGGTTTCATCATTAAAGCTTGTTTTAAGCCATTAAAGGCTTTCTCTTGGTCAGGTGTCCAGTTAAAGGGAGTGTCTTTCTTAAGTAAGGCGGTTAAGGGTGCTATTATAACAGCGTAACTTTTGATATACCGTCTGTAAAACCCTGATAGACCAAGGAGTGAACGTATGTAGTCAACAGAAGTAGGGTGTAGAAAATCAATGACTGTCTTGACATTGTCCTGTGAGGTTAAAAATCCTTGATAATTAAGGACGTGGCCTAAGAAGCGTATTTATTTTTGAAGGAAGGAACACTTTTTAATCTTCAGTTAGAGCTTTGCCTTTGCTAGTCGTGAAAACACACACACACACACACACACACACACACACACACACACACACACACACACACACACACACACACACACACACACACACACACACACACACACACACACACACACACACACACACACACACACACACACACACACACACACACACACACACACACACACACACACACACACATATATATATATATATATATACATATATATATACATATATATATATATATAATATACATATATATATGTGTGTGTGTGTGTGTGTGTGTGTGTGTGTGTGTCTGTTTGCGTGTGTGTGTGTGTGTGTGTATGTGTGTGTGTGTGTGTGTGTGTGTGTGTGTGTGTGTGTGTGTGTGTGTGTGTGTGTGTGTGTGTGTGTGTGTGTGTGTGTGTGTGTGTGTGTGTGTGTGTGTGTGTGTGTGTGTGTGTGTGTGTGTGTGTGTGTGTGTGTGTGTGTACACTCTTCATAATAATTTTGTTTAAGACAATTTTTTAAGTTCTATTCCATTCAATGCAGCAAGAAGCCTGACACAGGTTACACATCACACATGAGGGATCCAGCCTTTATCCTTTATCCAAAATAATGTTCATAACACTTTTTAATCAATGGCATGAAACACCGTCTTTGTGATTTGAATGATAATACATCGCAAATAAAGCAGAAATTGTCTGGGTGGTTTATACAGTTTCTTGGCATTGTGAGGTTGAATGGCGGGTACGCTACTGTACAATATTACCAACTTATTGCCACACAAATGCTCACAACACAACCTCACACAAACTCGTCAAACACAGTACTGCCAAACGTATAACAACCTCATTTAGTGTTGCCAAACTTAGTGTTGCCAACCGCTTGATTGAAATCTATCCCACGTAACATACATGCCGTGAAACACAAAAACTGTGGGTGATAAAAAAAAATGGATATTATTTTTGGATTCTCCATGCAAAACATATAATATACAGATATTGTTTTCCTTGGGACAATTTTTTTGTTGACCAGTGTAATGGATACTTTAACGATGAATTCCAAGCTACACTTAGAAGAGTTACTGACACCTGGTACCAAGAACCTCATAACACTGCCACAGAAGAAGAAGAAACTACTCACTGCATATTTTATAAGTCCCACATATCCAATAAGTATAAAGATCAAATTCTCACTCATAATTCATTATGGGAACAGGAAGACATCTCTAATTCTGAGAAACAACACCGCCCCAAAACCTCATGGAATTCGTCATTCCCACGTAGTGTACAAATTCTCTTGCCCAGAAGAGGACTGTGCATCCCTATCTAACCTACGTGGGAAGGACAAGTATAACCCTGTCCAGACGAATCACCCTCCACCTTCAATAAGGAGGACCTAAACACCATCTTTGGCCAACCGCAGTCGCCATCTCGACAGGGAAACCATGATAAGTAATACAGAAATTGTCGCAAAGGAAAAGGACCTCTAACGCCTGATCATCCCGGATTCTGTAATTATAAAAGACTTACAACCTGTTATTAAAGTACAAGCTAAATATTTCTCTCTCCTTCCTAGCATGAAATCTACACGTAGGAAACATTTAACCACAAAAATAAAGCGCCAAGTTCAGAAAACACCCACACACAGGCACTCCACCGCGGCTCAGAACACATACAAGGACCTCACCGAGGCTCAAAACTCATGTCGAAGACAATCAGGAAGGCCGAGGTATCAACAAAATAGCGCCAGCCAAGCACTCCAACTAAAATGTAGAACGATATGCGAAATGTCTTGGGTTTTTGTACACACACACACACACACACACATACACACACACACACACACACACACACACACACACACACACACACACACACACACACACACACACACACACACACACACACACACACACACACACACACACACACATACACACACACACACACACACACACACACACACACACACACACACACACACACACACACACACACACACACACACACACACACACACACACACACACACACACACACACACACACACACACACACATGCGACTCGTGGCGCAGTGGTAGAGTTAATGGGTGTACGGCGGTACGGGTTCGAATCCCGCCCAGGGCTGAAATAATTTCAGTATCCCTGCGCTGCAGGTCGTTATTCCGACTACCGTGGGTGGGGAGTTGGATGTGTGTGTGTGCGTGTAAGGTCACAATATTACCCATACATCGGTCATATATGAGCTCTGAGCTCTCTTCCGGAAGGCAAATAGCTGTCGATCGCGAGTACAACACGTGATCCAAGACCATGATGGATCACACACACACACACACACACACACACACACACACACACACACACACACACACACACACACACACACACACACACACACACACACACACACTCATACACACACATATATTTTTATGTACGAGTGTATATGTAATATATATATATATATATATATATATATATATATATATATATATATATATATTTCCACTTGAGTCGTAAAAGGCGACAAAAAAGGGACGGGGGATGGGATTAGGAGTCCTACTACCTGTAGCCCCAAAATGGAAATTCCTAAAGAAAGAAAGTAAAGGCATAAGAGGGTCTGGGAGCTTTCCAACCAGTACCCTAAGGTTTGTGTCTTTTAATGTGCGTGGATGTGGTACAGATGAGAGTAAAAGGGAAGAGATAGGCAGTATGTTTGTGAGAAGAAAGATGGATGTACTGCTTTGAGTGAAACTAAAATGAAAGGAAAGGGCAACTGTGAGTTTGGGAGTGTAGCTGGGAGGTACTCAGGAGTGAAGAGGGGACGAGGGAGAGAAGGGATGGCTATACTAGTAAGTGAAGAGATAAGTAAGCGTGTAGTGGAGTGGAAGGAGGTGTCATCAAGGTTGATGTGGATGAAGGTGAAGCTGGGAAAGGAGATGTGGGTTTTTGTAAGTGCGTATGGGCCTGGTAGTGAAAAGAGCTTAGAGAAAAGGGAGGCTTTTTGGGTAGATATAAATGAGTGCATAGAGGGATTAGGGAGAAATGTCAATGTAGTTGTATTGGGAGACCTAAATGTTAGGGTAGGAAATGAACCAATTGACGGAGTGATTGGGAAGTATGGAGTTCCAGGTAAAAATCGTAGTGGAGAATTGATGGTGGAGATGTGTCTTGAAAGACAGTTGATGATAGCAAATACAGTGTTTAAGAAGAAAGTCAAGCATAAGTACACATGGGAGAGGGTGGTGGATGGAAGGGTGGCAGATAGAGCATTAATGGACTATATAGTGGTGACCAGGAGTATGGTAGGAAGAGTTAAGGATGTACATGTTCTAAGGGGAGAGAGTGGGGCAATATCAGATCATTTCCTGGTGGAAGGTAAATTGAGAGTGGAGAATAGGTGGAGAAAGAGGAAAAGGGCAGAAGGTAGGGAGGTACTTAGAGTGAACTGCTTAAAGGAGGAAAACAAGGAGAGTGAGTTTAAGAAGAAGTTGAGAGAAGAGTGAGAGAGAGTAAAGGATAGAGTAGAACTAGGAGTGGAGGAGGAATGGGGATGGTTCAAGGAGGGAGTCATAAGGTGTGCTAAGATGGAGTGTGGAAGAAAGAGGGCGGGAGGAAATATAAGGAAGGGTAGTGAATGGTGTGATGAGGAAGCAAAGAAGGGTGTAGGAGAGAAGAAGCAGGCATTCATAGATTGGCTACAAATTAGGACAAGGGAATCGTATGAGAGGTACAAAGTAAAGAGAAAGGAAGTTAAGCATAAGATAAAGGAAGCAAAGAGGAAAGCAGATGTGAAATGGGGAAAGAGTATTACAGAAAATTTTGAAAGTAATAAAAAGATGTTTTGGAAGGACATTAAAAGAGGAAGAGGAGGCGAATCAAGTAGAGAAGAAAAGGTAAAAGGTGCAGATGGAGAGATGATAATGGAAGAGAAGGCAGTGAGAGGAAGGTGGGCAGAGTATTTTAGGGAGTTGCTAAATGTGAAGGAGGATAGGGAGGGAAAGGTAGTTGCAGTGGGAAGCGCTAAGAAAATGAGAGTGATGAGTGAGGAAAATGAAGAAGAAATAGGGAAGGATAAAGTGAAAGCAGCCGTTAAGATGATAAGAGCAGGTAAGGCACCTGGGTTGGATGGATGCCATGCAGAATGTCTGAAGAAAGAAGGTACAGTTATGGTGGACTGGCTGGTGAGGTTATTTAATGTTTGTTTAATAAAGGGTAGAGTGCCGGAGGACTGGAGGAGTGCCTGTATAGTTCCATTTTACAAGGGAAAGGGGGACAAGTGTGAGTGTAGTAGTTTCAGAGGGATCAGCTTGTTAAGTGTAGTTGGGAAGGCTTATGGGAGAGTCTTGATTGAGAGGATTAGGAGAGGAACAGAGGGAGTAATTGGTGAGGAACAGTGTGGTTTTAGGGCAGGTAGGGATGTGTAGATCAGATTTTAGTGGTAAGGCAGATATGTGAGAAAGCTATAGGAAAAGGTAAGGATGTTTTTTGGGCTTTTATGGATCTGGAAAAGGCTTATGACAGGATAGACAGGAAGGCACTGTGGGAGGTATTGCAGATATATGGGATAGGAGGAAAGCTTCTGGGAGCTGACAAGAGTTTTTATGGGAGTAGTAGAGCTTGTGTTAGGATTAGAAATGGAGAGAGTGAATGGTTTGAAGTAAAAGTGGGACTTCGTCAGGGATGTGTTATGTCACCCTGGCTGTTCAATCTTTACATGGATGGGGTGGTGCGAGAGGTGAATGCAAGGGTAATGGGTCAGGGGTTGGAGATGATTAAAGAAAATGGAGAAAAGTGGGAGGTGAGCCAGCTGTTGTTTGCTGACGACACTGCGCAGGATAAAAGGAGGGATTGAGGAAGTTAGTGACAAAGTTTGAGAAGGTGTGTGAAAGAAGGAAGCTGAAGATAAATATGGGCAAAAGTAAGGTGATGAGATGTACAAGGGGAGAGCGTGACAGTAGGCTGGAAGTGAGCATTAAGGGTGAGAAACTGGAGGAAGTGGATAGTTTTAGATACTTGGGTGCGAATGTGACAGGAAAGGGAGGAGTGGGGGTGGAGGTAGAATGTAGATTGAGAGAAGCGAGTAAATGCCTTGGTGGATTAAAAAGTGTAATGAGAAATAGACATCTGGGAATTGATGCTAAGAGGAGGTTATATGAAGGAGTGATTGTGCCAACAGCAATGTACGGGGCAGAAACATGGAGCATAAGAGAGGAAGAGAGAAGGAGTTTGAATGTTTTTGAGATGAAATGTCTGAGAAGTA
>NC_134787.1:38261314-38268814 GCF_046742065.1 Oratosquilla oratoria
CTGTTTAATTGTGTATATGTGTGCTACGTGCGTGTATTTGGCATGTGTTATCGCAATTAGTGAGGCGTGGAGACCACACCCACTCACCCACACACCCACAAAGGAGGGGAGAGAGAAGAATGAGGAGGAGGAGGAGGAGGAGGGGAAAGAGGAGGAGGGGAGGACGAGCAGTAGGAACAGGAAGAAGAGGAGGAGGAAGAGGAGGGGGAGGGGGAGGAGGAGGAGAGATGATCCAGGCACTACTAAATCCGTGTCACGTTGCTGATTACAACCGGAAAAGTTGGGCGGGGATGGGAGAGTAAAGTACATGTGGGTGAAGCGTTCGCGAAGCATTTGAATGAAAGGGATTAGGGATTTGGGATTTGGGATGTGAGGTGGAGGGGGAGAAAGAAAGAGGGGAAGAGTGAGAAGGGGAGAGGGGAAGAAGGGAGAGGGGAGGGAGAGAAGGGGCAAGGTGGAGGGAGAGAAGCGGAGATGGGGAGAGTGAGAGAAGGGGATAGGGAAGAGAAGGGGAGGGTGTGTCAGACGGTCTTAGGAGTAGGTGACATTAAGAGATAGGATGTCAGGAGGAAGACGGTGACGTCAATGTTTGGTGATGTCATAAAGTTTGTTCATGAGAACATGGGTTGAGATGTTCTTCACTAGTGTTACTGAATAACAACATTGCTCAGGATAAACATCAATAACGATAACAGCCAGATAGATGACTGGAAGAAAGTGGAACTGGGAAGGGGGAAGAGGACGGTGCGGTGAAAGGTAGAGGAAGGAAGTCGGAAGGTGGAAGAAAGAGAGTGGTGGAAGATGGAAGAAGAATGGCGGAAGATGGAAGAAGGATAACGGCGGATGGTGGTGGAAGAACAGCAGTGGAAGGTTGAAGAAGAACAACGCGTGGAATGATTCGCTCCTCGAACTGAACGTAAATTCGAGAACGGGAAGAGGCGTCATCTTAAGAATTTTAATTACGGTAATGGAGAGTATCCGCAGGGCGAGTTTGGGGATGAAGGACGGCCGAAAAAATGAAGTGGAAGTGGATGGAGGCGTGGTAATGACATTTCGGGGAAGAAAGGGTACCTTCGGCAAAAAAAAAAAAAAAAAAAAAAAAAAAAAGTATCAAAAAAAAAATCTAATAAATAAATAAATAAATAAATAAATAAATAAATAAATAAACAGAAATAAAATAAAACAAAAAAAGACTCAAAAAGTCTTACAAGATAAAAAAAAAAAAAAATAAATAAATCTAGCTCCTGGAAACCGGGAAAGGAAATTGACCCGTAATGTGTAGTGTCACCAATGCTGGTTCCACTACTAGTCACCCTTGCTGGAAGCGGCCAGCCTGAAACGAGTGGTAGGGAGAGAGGGTATGAGAGCTTTTTCAAGAAAGAGGAGTCAGAACACACCATTGAGTTTGCCGTGGTATGATTTCCTTGGACACACTTGGAGTGAGCACTTCCGTACTCTGTGCCGACGGCTGGTGGTGTTCTCGTCGGAATGTACCTGTAAGAACATAAGTCCACCGTGGTGTATTTACCCTTACGCACCCTTGGGATGAACACTTCCATGCTCAGTGCTAACTGCTGGTACTATTCCTTAAAGAACAGCTATCTTCAAGAAGAATAGCTAGGATATTTAAAGACAATCCCATGACTGATCTCTGTTTATTGAATTTGATGTAATAAAGGTTTATTGTATAAAAGATGTACAGAGATATATACATTAATATACAATGCGGGCAACAGCCCGCCAGTGGGGAAGTTGTCGTGCCCTAGTGGGTGGAAGGTGAGGGTGTGGGGAGGTCAGCGAGAGGGGGAAGCCGCCCAGAGCACCCCAAGCATCACGTCCATGGGCGTGTGGCGGACAAGGAGGGCAGCTCTCGTTGCCCGACTGCTGAGGAGGCTGCCTTCTGCAGGGTGGGCGGGGGTCTGCGGCGCTGGTCGGAGGGCCTCTGTGGCCGGGCAGGACAGTAGGTAGTGTAACCGATAATGGTTGTGGTTACATAAGATGGACTAAATGCGGGCGAGATAAACTCCAAAACCGGAGTTTCTTCTATTTATTTATAGCAACAGATGTATATATGGGTCCTGTGGGCAAATGTCAGGCCTTGACCTAGGGCACACCTGGCTGGCAGGCTAATCGACCTGCTCAGCTCTGGCTGGTAGGCTCTTGACCTGCCCAGCTCTGGGGTTTGTGAGACAGGTGCCGTAGGTTAATATAGGGGGTTAGTGGGTTGTTGTAAGTAAAGAGGTTAGTCTCGCTATTCTATACATTGGGGTCAGTTTTATATATGAGGGTTAGTCGTATAGTTGGTGGGTGTTGTTAGGTATGTTATATATATGTTAGCTTATGGGTAATATAATAAGGGGCAGTTATAATAAAAGGTTTTTAATGGGTTAGTCTGGTGGCATTTGGTATGTTCTTGGCGATATCCTGTTTTGTCTGAATTATGCTGCGTTAGATGTATGTGTTCTGGGAAAGCAAGGTAAGCACGAGGGGAGTCTCGCTATGTTGCAAGCATGCGGATCACGTGGGTGGTAGGTGATGGTTAGTAATGGTTACAGGTAGTGCAGCAGCGGGTGGCGGTCCTCTCCTCCATCCTCTTCCTCCCCTCCATCCCCCTCCTCCTCTCTTCCTCCCTTCCATCCTCCCCTCCTCTTCATCCCTTCGTCGTCCCTTCCTCCTCCTTCCCTCCTCCTCCCCTTCTTCCTCCCCCTTCCCCTCCCCTACTCTTCCTTCTCCTCCTTCACCTTCTCCATCCCTCCTCCTCCCTCTCCTCCTCCTTTTTCTCATCTTCCTTGTCCTTTCCCTCCTCCTCCATTTCCTTCTCCCCTCCTCTTACTTCACCTCCTCCTTCTTCTCCTTCTCCTCCGCCTAATTCCATCTTCCTCCTTCCCCTCCTCCTCCTCCTCTCCCTCCTCCTTTCGTCTTTATCCCTTTGTCCTCCCCTCCTCCTACTTCCCTCCTCCTCCCCACGTCCTCCTCCCCTCTTCGTCCTCCTCCCCTCCCCCCTTTTCCTCCTTTCCCCATCCTCCTCCTCTGCTCTCTCCTCCCCTCCTCCTCCTCCTCCTACCCCTCTTCCTTATACTGCTCCTCTTCCTCCTCCTCCTCCTCCCCTCCTCCTCCTCCTCCTCCTCCTCCTACTCCTCCTCCTCCTTTTCTTCCTTCCCCCATCCTCCTCCCCTGCTCTCTCCTCCCCTCCTTCTCCACCTACCCCTCTTCCTTCTACTGCTCCTCCTCCTCTTCCTCCTCCTCCTCCTCTTCCTCCTCCTCCTCCTCCTCCTCCTCCTCCTCCTCCTCTTCTTCCTTGTCTTTAGCCCCATTACCTTCCTCCGCAGTTGGTAATTGGCTCGATGCGTTATCGGGATTCATATAACTTAGAAGAAGCGTCTGCGTCAAAGGGCCTAACACCTGTGGCATGGGGTCTTGCAACACCTGGCGTCAACAAGAATCAAGTCATCTTAAACTCCTTTCACACGTATCAACTTTTCGCCAAGCACCGTCCACGACACGACATCTATCTCTCAAATAACCATGGGTGTCTATGGACGCTTTCACATGTGGTCGTGGTAGTAACGTGTAAAAGTGTCCATAGACACCTATTGTTACTTGAGAACACGACGTCGTATCGTGAACGTCGCACGACGAATAGTCGACACGTGTGAAACGAGCCTTAATGAGGCGGTCATGGAGACGGTGTAAATCCTGAAGCTGCATCGACAACACGTCTTCAGATGAGGAGAATCATCTGGTGCCAGGGACATACCTGCTAATGATGGCATTGTGCTAGGTCGATGAGGTTAATGAGGACGTTCTACTCTATGGAATTACATGGCACTTTGGTACCGTAGATTGCATCCGTTGTTGTCGTCAATTACAGCCGCATCTGGCGACGGCACCACTTCAGCTGTCGCCGATGTCCCTTGCCGAAGATGTCTCTTTAAGCACCATCATGAATTCCTCTAGGCTCGTTTCACACTAGGCAACTAATGACCGTCACTAGTGGCGGTCACTAGTTGCCTAGTATGAAAGTCTCGGGCAACTGCAAGCAACCAGTGACTATCACTGAGTTGTGGAATCCTTTCTCATCATCTCATTAGTCAAAAGAATGGCATCAATGGAGGAGGTGCTTCTGTTGGCTTTGCTGGTCAAGAAAAAGAGACTGTCGGTGACGGCAACTGCCAGGGACGGTCACTTGTTACCGGAGCGGGCAACAGCAATAGCCAGTTGCGCAACCGGGCAACAGCCATAGCCAGTTGCCCAACCGGGCAACCGCAGTGACGTAGTGTGAAAGTCTCAATTTAAAATAATGGTAGGCAACTAGTGACGGCCACTAGTTGCCTAGTGTGAAAGGGTCCTTAGGCTCATTTCACACATATAGAGTTCTCGCCGTACGCCGTCCACGACACGACATCGTACTCTCAAATAACCATAGATGTCTATGGACGCTTTCACACGCCACGACCACGTCCGTATGTGACACTGTCCAGAGACACCCATAATTATTTGAGAGCACGACGTCGTGTCGTGGACGGCTCACGGCGAAAAGCCAATACATGTGAAACGAGCCTTAGCAGAGAACATTATCTGGTTTCAGAATGTGGATTAGACTTCTAGTTGAGGCAGTTGATTGTTATACAGGTCGAAGATGGAAGTCACTTGGATATACATCTAAGCAATTTATTTGTTTACTTATTCTTATTTGTTTGTTTTATTTTGTAACGTCTATACAACCACGACTATATTTACTGATGGCATTAACACAAATAGTGTCCCCAGTACTATTGGTATCACTACTACTACCACCATGACCCTGGTGTCCACTAGTCTCAACATCACCACTACGCTGACACCAATACCAACACTGCCTCCACCACAATCGCCTTTACTAATAACAATACCAATAATACCACTTCTTCCACCACATCCGCCATGATAACCGCCATCACCATCACAGCCATTACCGCCTTCACCTAAGTAACAAGGAATATAAGCTCTGTTTATTTAGGGAGTCATTTTCAAATTAATTTTGGGGACCCGGGAGAGACTATGGAAATGGTAGAAATCTTTAATTAAGCTCGGGTTTTAAGTCTGATTGAGAATGGGTGAAGTGGACGGGAGATGGTCTTCCAGAAGATGTGGGCACGGGAAAGGAATGGATGAAGAGGAGGAGGAAGAGTTACATGGAGTTACATAGACAGGCGAACAGCAACAGACCTATTGGTCTTTACATGGCTGTTCGGTACCTATCCTAATGTGATACTATTATAAAATTACACTGGAGTAAATAATTCTAATCGAGGATTTGTAGCTAAGATAACGTCGGCACTTTCTTCAATATTTCAACAATAGAACAATCGATGACGTTGGATGGTAGGCCATTCCATATATTAACAACACTATTGAAGGAGGAGGAGGAGAAGGAGGAGGAGGAAGAAGAGGAAGAGGAAGGTGAAGAAGGTGGAGAAGGGGAAAGGAGGAGGAGGAGGACGAAGAAGGAAGTTGAGCCCTGACTGAGGTAAAAGTGCATTTGCTAATAAAAACGTCAAAAAACGTGGAAAATGTGGACTAGAGAAGGAATGCCCGTGAAAGATTTTGAGCAAGAGAGCCGTGTGAAGCAAGTTTCAGTGGAAATTATTATGACTATCGCATTCATATTTACTGATATTTAGATGATTTTCTATATAGGGCCTGTGATGAGTGTTTGTATGTGATGATTCACAGGATGTATACCGGATAGGATCATGTCCCCGCTTGCAGTCTCCAAAACCATACAACTTGTCACTTCCATTGGACTTGTAATTTTCTAAACGTTTTATATGTTTATTTACTTTTCATTGTCGTATAATTCTTATTCTATTTTATTATTCTATTTCACTTTCTATCATTATTATACACATGTCAGTATTTTAATTTTATTTTGTTAGATTCATTTGTTTATTTATCTGTTTACTTTTAATTAAGTCATTACTTTATTTATTTATCTATTTTTTTTATACAATAGAAATGGAGAACCAGTGACACTCACCTCACCTTTGCCCTATGGGCTAGGACTGTTAGGGTAAGTAACAGGCGTTGCTGGGAATCGGAGGAGTGCGATACTCGAACCCACAACTAAGCGAATCCGAAAACAGTATGCTTCCGATTACGCCACCAGTGCCTTCATGAACGGAGGGGTTGATATCAAACTTCCGAGGATTTATTTTTTCTTTAGCTGAATAAAATCGTCTGGCAGTGGCTATAATATGTTAACTAGCTTGTACTCATGAGTGAACATTAGAACAATATAAACATGAACTTGGGAAAATAACTTTTGTACTCAAAAGACATAGATAAATAGATAAATCTAAACGAGTTGGAATAAACTTGATTACAATAAATTCTAAATAGTTTTAACCTTTTGCTATGGAAGAGGTAATAAAATATTGAATAATGAAATAATGATAAAGTAATAAAATTATAAAATAATAAATTATGATAAATAATGAAATGGTAAAATAATAAGTAATAAAATGATAAAGGTAATAAATAATAAAAGATAATAAAATTACCTAACTACAACTAAAGTGTTAAAGTGTTAAAGATGGAGCCCCATCTTGAAAACATTTCATAAATCTAGTACGAGTCCGAAAAAACGATCATGTTTGTCAGACATTTTTGAAGAAAAAATACCAAAATTCAAAGGGGCTTTGAATGATAATAGAGAAAAATTCTCTTAGAGATTGGAACATGAAATGAAAAGACGACTGAAAAATCTGCACAAAGAGAAGAATTGAATGAGGAGGAAGGGTATTGGGGAGAACTTTGAGGGAGAGGGAAAGAGAGTTGCCGACTTCGGTGCAAGGCAACAAATTTCTAATATGAATGTGAGGAACCTAGTTTTAATTTATTCTGTTGACCAAATTATAGTATACAACATAATAAATCACACAGCTTTCTTATAGTATGGTTCAGTAAACAAACCAATCTACAAACTATACTGTGCATCACTTATTGATCATAAGCCCTATGTAAGTTACAGTATACATATACAGTATATGCACCCTCCTCGCAGATATCACACCTGTAGTCGCGTACCTGCTCCTAAGCCGTCACTTTTGCCTTATAATTTTTGGGGACTATTAGGGCAAGTAACTAAGGCCCCTTTCACACTAGGCAACTAGTGACCGTCACTAGTGGCGGTCACTAGTTACCTTGTGTGAAAGTCTCGGGCAACTGCAAGCAACCAGTGACTGTCACCGAGTTGTGGAATCCTTTCTCATCATCTCATTAGTCGAAAGAATGGCGTCAATGGAGGAGGTGCTTCTGTTGGCTTTGCTGGTCAAGAAAAAGAGACGGTCGGTGACGGCAACTGCCAGGGACGGTCACTTGTTACCGGAGTGGGCAACAGCCATAGCCTGTTGCGCAACCGGGCAACCGCAGTGACGTAGTGTGAAAATCTCAATTTGAAATAATGGTATGCAACTAGTGACGGTCACTAGTGACGATCACTAGTTGCCTAGTGTGAAA
>NC_134787.1:38276314-38288814 GCF_046742065.1 Oratosquilla oratoria
TGAAATGTATAGCAATCTAACTGATCTATTTATTAATGCATAAAATACATTTATCCCTCTGAAATCAATACGGAAAAATAGTAATACTCCCAAATGGATGACTGAAGATTGAAACATGAGATCGAAAAAAGGACTTTACGTAAAGATAAAAGACGGGGAATCACACCTTAGATCAAGATATAACAAAATGGCAAAGCTGGTTAAAAAGAATACACGTACAGCGAGACGTAATTATGAAAGTAAGGTTGCCAGTCAAGCAAGATCCAGCCCAAAGGGTTTCTTTCATCTCTATAGAACCAAAAATAAAGAATAGGACCAATTAAAAACGATGAAAATGTCATTATAGCATCGGAGGAAAAAATGAGTGAGGAGTTTAAGGGGGGAGTGAACACTTTGAATCATGAAATTTTCATCCAAAAATCGAATTTTAGATATGGGCATATCTGAATAATATAAACATCCTAAAAGCAAAATATGAACGACTTTTTCCTCCCCAGTGTAATGGAGGGAGTTTAAAGGGCCCGGGAGGCGTGTCAATTTAAATGGCTCAGGCAAGAATAGGCCCTAAATATCTATAAATATGTCTTGTTTTTGCTTGTCTAATTCCATGAAATGGCTATATTTTTGTACGTCTGGCATCAGCGTGACTTCCTTTTCCGTGTGGTGTGCACAGCACACTTCAAGCCTAAGTTACCCATCAAACATCAGAGTAGATTGATGCATAAACACCTAACTGACTGTCACGATATTGTGTTCCTGTGCTGCTATTTGCCTTATTTCCTGGACATTACTACACTTACTAGATGTCGAATCATCAACTGCATCACGATGAAGAGGAAAACCAAGGAAAAGATGAAAAAATTTAGCCAAAAGTGGAATGAAAGTTTTGCTAGAAGGAGGGCAAGGCGTGAGAGGCTTGGAGGAGGGAGGCAATCGCCTCGCGCGTCATCACCACCACCTCCACTGTCGACACCATCTCCACCACCAAATACCACCACACCTGACAACACAGCTGACAAAGTGCTTTCTTCCAAATGAAGAGAAGAAAATGAGGAAAATTCAGGAGGAGGAAGAGAAAATAGCTGGCGAAGGAGAAACATACGGGGTTGGGATTGCGCATGTGTAAGATCAAACACCTTTTTAGTAAGGTTTGTCATTGAGCAGAGGAAAAGCACTCATTGCTGGTAAAAAAAAGAAAAAAAAAACAAGAAGAAAAAAAAAACACACACACTCTGCAATGATTTGACAAAGTGATGACACCCCAGCAGTAAGGTAAAAGCGCAAAATCTTCAATTATGAAAAGGACCGCTTGGTGAGTAACAAATACATTTAATGTAATATATATAGTAGATATGTATATATATGAAAATATTTAGTATCAACTTATTCAATATACATTATATAATAACGTGTGTGAATATGATAAAAAATCGCACAATTAATAACAGAAATATAAAATGCTGAAAACTTTTAACGCTCGTATCTCAAAACCACAAATATTTGCAATTAAAATATGTCAAAAAGTTTAATCAATTTTAGCAGCCTGTAAATGTTTCTGGTATTGTATAATAGGTATATCTTTATTTCCACGCCTGGTTTTTTTTTTTTTTTTTTTTTTTTTTAAAATCTTGAAATACAGAGCGACGGTCTCCATCTAAGTGAAAAAAAAAAAAAAAACGCGGAAAAAAGGGATGACATAAGTGACCATACTTACGGCACCTATATCTCACGTCGTATAGCGAATTTAAAAAAAAAAAAGTAGGTGTGAAAGTGTTTATAGGATCTTTAAGTATAACCATAAAAAAAGCAGAAGTCTGTAGTACAAACAATACGGCGTGCGTATTCGACTATGTCGAAAAATCGTTATGACGTCAAGACGTAGCATATTCTCGGGTTCATAATATATCTTTAGCTATATTTTAAACAAAACCTGAAAGTTTCAAGTTGAAAGACTATATACTTTTTCTTATACAATTCTTTTTCTTTCTTTTCTAAGGTGCTCAGTCTCCCCTTGAAAAAAAATTTCTATCGGTATTTACTAATGAGAGGTTAGATAAAGTACCTGACTGCGATCCGATTTTCAGAGGGGATGAAGAAAGTAGTTTATCTAGCATCAGCATTAGTAAAGAAGTAGTCGAGCAGATTGAAAGACTTAAGGGGAGGCTCCACAGTGAAGTAAAAAAAAAAAATATTAAAAAAAAAAGTTCTCAATATTTTTTGTTCAAACTTCCAGGTGGTGTTTAAAATCTAGACGTTGATATTTTGCCAAAATAAGAACTCGTTGTGTTATGACGTCATAACGTTATGACGTCATACCGATGTTAAGACTTCATAAGTAAATGAAAATCGTAATATTTGTCCCAGAGACCCCAGCTTTTGCATGGTAATATTTAAATAACATATAAACATCCTGTGGTTTTGTTTTTGTTAAAATTTTCCATACGTCGCAAGAAATTGCTGTCGCAAAATATGTGTATGTATTATTTTTTCATGACGTCCGTATTATTTGTCAATTAAACGCTCCCAAAGCTTAACTTTGCACTTTATATAAAAAAAGCAAAACTACACGATGTACACACACCCAAATTGTATAACTATGAGAATTTTCAAGAAGCTCTAAATGTTTTTCTTTTTTTAGTGAATTTTTAAAAGCATATTTTTCTCATTTTGAGAAAAAGGGATTTAAAAGTTTCAATGTCATGTATCTTGGGTAATTATCGTACGATTTGTATTATTTTCACACACATGATTGTATAACATGTAGTAAATACAATTAGCAAAAATCAACTTTTTACTACGAGAAAGTGTTGTAAAAGTAGGGTCACGATGGATCATTTCACCAGATGTTGACGGCAGCGAGGTCAATTAAACGCTCCCGAGGCTTAACTTAGCACTTTATAAAAAAAAGCAAAACTACATGATGTACACACACCCAAATTGTATAACTATGAGAATTTTCAAGAAGCTCTAACGGTTTCTCTTTTTTTGGTGAAATTTTAAATGCGTATTTTTTCATTTTGAGAAAAAGGGATTTAAAAGTTTCAGTCTCATGTATCTTGGGTAATTATCGTATGATTTGTATTATTTTCACACACTTGATTGTATTAAACATAGTGAAACAATTAGCAAAAATAAACTTTTACTACGAGAAAGTGTCGTTAAAGTAGGGTCACGATGGATCATTTCACCTGATGTTGACGGCAGTGAGGTCTCCTCCAACTCATGTTGCCTCCCAATGTCCATTTTTTCTAATTTCTTTTTTCTACGTACCTCAATCATTTTCTTGCTGTTTGATCTATCTATTATGACACAATTTCTTCGTAAAAACTTTGCGCGAGAGAATATGAATGAATATGGTGTGAGAGAAAAAGTAATGCACTTCACATGTTCACACAATTAGGGTAACTGATGATTGTATGCTTCATAAATAAGCCAATAACCAATTCATCATACAATCGTACGTCTGGCAGCCTTGTAGTACAGTATACAGCACTCGACTTAGACTCAGCATGTAATAGCAAGAAAAAATGAAACGTTGATTTCTACTGCGCAAGAGTTAAATCCCTGTGTGCCATCTTTAAATGGATACGCCCTTATGCCCTTTAAACCGTTGTACATGTCTGCTGTGGTAAACATTTTCTACCCAATAGGTTCGTATTACACTAAGGTGCATAAATCACGTAAAAAATAAAATAATTTTTTTTGAAAATATTTTGCCTATTTCACTGTGGAGCCTCCCCAAAGCTACAAAATCCCTGGGTCCAGACGAATTTTTTCTGAGAATGCTTAAGGAGTGTAAATTTGAAATCTGCGACCAGTTAACTGAAATGTTTAATAAATCGGTGGACATTGGTTTTGTGCCTACTGCTTGGAGGCAGGCAAACGTTGTTCTTGTTTCTAAGAAGAGAGATAGATCGTCTATATGCAACTACAGGCCAATCAGTTTGACATCGGTCATAGGAATTTTTTTTAATCAGTAATAGTAAATAGACTCAGAGAATACATCGAAAGACATAATTCAATTCGTGACTCACAGCATGGTTTCTCCAAGGGTAAGTCACGTATGACCAATCTTCTATCCTTTTACACTAAAGTATATAAGGCGTCAGATAACAATGATAATTACGATGTTATTTACCTTGACTTTAGCAAAGCGTTCCACAAAGTGCCACACCAGAGACTACTAAATAAAATCAAAGCCCATGGCATAGGAGGAAAAGTGTTAGAATGGATTAGAGCTTGGATTAATAACAGAAAACAGCGGGTCACCATAAATAGAGTAAAATCTAGGTGGGGCAATGTTTCTAGTGGGGTCCCATAGGGCTCGGTTTTGGGTCCCTTGTTGTTCATTATGTAAATAAACGATTTAGACGATGGGATAGATAGTGATGTTAGTAGGTTTGCGGACGACACTAAAATAGGATGCCTAAATAGGTCAGGAGACGACGCAGATATTCTGCAGGATGATCTTAAATTGTTCACATGGTCGGTGAAATGGCAAATAAACTTCAATATATCTAAGTATAGAGTGTTAAACGTAGGGCTACACAACCCCGAAAAAAGATACAGCTTAGATAACACGCTTTTAGAGAAAACTGAATAGGAGAGAGACTTGGGAGTTCTAGTGAGTCCGGAACTTAAAACCAGGAAACAGTGCATTAGCGCCAGGAATAAAGTAAACAGAGCATTAGGTTTCATTGCTAGGACGGTAACGAATAGAAGTACAGAGGCAATTATTAAACTCTTTCTAGCGATAGTTAGATCCACTCTTGACCATGTGGACATCAATTCAATCGAAACAGTACAGAGAAGAATAAACAAAATGAAACATGGACTCAATAATTTGTCTTACGAAGAGAGGCTTTGGCACCTTAACTTACACTCTCTGGAAAGACGCAGAGTGCGGGGTGATCTAACAGAGGTGTTCAAGTGGATCAAAGGCTTTAACAAGGGTGATGCAAACAAGATCATCATACTAAAACAACAGGACAGGACTCTCAGTAATGGCTATAAACTGGACAAATTTATTTTTAAGAAAGAAATAGGCAAGAATTAGTTTACTAATACGGTGGTCAACGAATGGAATAAACTTAGTAACCATGTAGTAAGCGCTGAAACTATCAGTTGCTTTTAGAAAAGATTAGACAACTTTTTGGATGGGGATGATAGGTGGTGATGGATACGGAGCTGCCTAGTGCAGGCCTTATGGTCTCTTGCAGTCTCCTTCATTCTTATGTTCTTATGTATGTATGCTAAGCTACAGTGAAGAAAACAGGGCAACTAGGAGATAGAAGATGAACTAACACTACTGCTACCACTGTCCTATCCAATTATAATTAAATGCCGGGCTGTCTGATCTTTTATTTCAGGGGATAATATTTTATGTGTGGATTAGTCCAAATCTTTATATAAGCGATTTTAAATGTTGTTATTGTGTTACTTGCAACGACAGTGAAAGGTAACTAATTCCACACATTAACAACCCGGTTAAAGAAGAAGTGCTTACTTTCATTCGAAGAAAATATTTTACCAATTACTTTAAAATCGTGATGTCTTCTTGTATTTGATTGGTCTAATGAGAAGTAATCTTCGACATTGATGTTGTCAAAGCCTTTGAACATTTTAGAAACCTCGACTAAATCTCCTCGCATCCTTCTTTTTGAAAGTGAGAATAAATTTAGTCTTTTAAGTCTTTCTTCATTCGGCAGATTTCTCAGCCTTGGCACCATTTTACTCATTCTCCGTTGTCTTCTTTCTAGTTTACTAATATTTTTCTTGTAGTATGGGAACCAAAATTGTACACAGTATTCGAGATGGGGATTGACTAAGGAATTGTAAAGGTTTAGCAATATTTTTTCTTATTTGTTTTCGAAGACTCTTCCGATAAGGACAACCAATTTATTTGCTGTTTTAACAACTTCTGACCAATACTGAATTGGCTTCAAGTCACTTGATATTTCAACTCCTAGATTTTGTTCTTTGGTCATTGAATCCAGTATTTCGTTGTTCATTTGGTATTGGATGTGATCATAGTTACTTCCAATATGCATGACTTTACATTTGTTAACGTTAAACTTTATTTGTCCCTTGCTAGCCCAGGTTGATAATCTGTCTAGATCGGATTGCAGAGTTTCTTTCTCTTTGGTGGTTGTTAATTTACCAGTAATTTTTGTGTCATCAGCAACTTTTGATACTTTGCGGAGGAGGCCGTCGTCTAGAACATTTACATATGTTAAGAAAAAAAAAAAAAAAAAGAGTCCCAAAACTGATCCTTGCGGTACACCACTTTTAACGTCGAGCCATCTGGATGAGGCCTTGTTAATTACAACTCTCTGTTTTTTATCAGAGAGCCAATCTTTAATCCAGTTGTGGATACTACCAGAAAAAATGTGCGTTTTTAATTTGTCGAGCAATAGTTTATGGGTAACTACATTGAATGCCTTCTAAAAATCTAGATAAATCATATCAACAGATCTACATTCCTCGTATTTGTTGAAGACGTCATGAGAGAAGTTGAGGAGATTAGTTAAACATGAGCGTTTGCTACGGAAGCCATGTTGCTAATCGGTCTGTAGTTGCCTGGTTGTGATTTGTCCCCTTTCTTGAATATTGCTGTTAAGTTAGAACATTTCCAATCAGATGGGACTTTACCAAATGTTAAAGATTTGTTGAGAATGATGCACAAGGGTTTATTGATTTATTTTTGCCTTCTCGCAAAATTCTAGGTGAAATTTTGTCAGCTCCCGGAGCTTTATATATTTTGAGCTTATCAATTACTTGTGCGACATCACTTTCGGTAATTATGAGTTGATTTAAAACGTTTTGGGACATTTTATATTATGGTGGTTGATACACTGAGCAATCCTCGTCTGTGACGACGGATGCAAAAAAAAATATTAAGGATTAAGACTCACTTTCATCATCCGTATGTTTACCTTCATTGTCATTTAGTAGTCCAGTGCTGCAGGTAAGCGTTTTTCTTCTTCTTCTTCTTCTTCTTCTTCTTCTTCTTATTCGCATAGCTATAGAATTCTTTAGGGTTCGATTTGCTTGCCTCGGCAATATACTCTTCAAGATTTTTCTTACTACGCTTTATCAGTGTTTTGGTTTCACTGCGAATTCTGTCTAGTGTTAGCTTATCGTCTTGGCTTTTAGTTGATAAAAAAAAATTGTACGCACGCTTTTTACAAGAGAGGTTGTTACTAATTTCCCTATTCCACCACTTTGGTTTATTTGTTGCCGGGCGTCTCTCACGATAGGGATTTATACCATTGTTTAGCTCCGCTTTATCAATATCAATCTCGTTTGAAGTTTTGCTCCAGTCTGAGTTTTCTAGTAATGATTGGAACGAATTTGTGTTATAGGGGAAACCTTACACTTCGAGCTGTTTAACAATACGAAGCCTTACGCAATTACATCAAAACATTACCTCTTATCAGAACTGAAGGTATAATCCCAGTGGTCAGTGGATTTGGTGTTAAGTCGATATTATGTGCTAGAAATGTAATGTAAGCAGTAAAGTTACGTGGGGGATGAGTTAACGATATATATATATATATATATATATATATATATTATATATATATATATATATATATATATATAAAATTGAAGGTGAAAGAAGTTGACGAGGAGAAATGGGAGAATTTTACGCCTTAACGTTTCGACCCGCAGGGTCTTGATCACAAAGCTAACAACTCAAACGTAACCGGATATTTTATACACGGACGGGTCATCTTATGGGACGCTTCGGAGAGCTTGTTATTTTATCTGCGTATTCTTTTATTATTAATAAGCTTGTGGCTTTTGCTAAATGTATCGTTCACTAGGTACGGGGTACTGGTATATGTAGATTCGTATTAAGTTTATACCATTTTATTCAAAGCTTTCAGGTTTTGCAGTTATGGTATATACACTGTCAACTGTTAAACAGAACGATACATTAATGTGGTTACATATATATAACTGTTTATCACACCACTTCTTGTTGCACAACACCTGTCATCGTCCCAACTCGTCTCTCCGGCCACCTACCCTGGTGGTCATTCGCCGGAAGTTGACAATCTCAGCACTTATGACGCGTCATGCTCGCATAATCTTTTATTGTTTTATTTGAGCAAGATCACGGTCATCTCCTAAGGTTAGTATCCTGGGATTACAGGGTGTGATTTACTTAATAACTAAATATGTATATATATGTCCAGGGGGGATCGTCAATATACTTAATTTGTGTTTTGTGTTTGTTTGGTTACTCAGATGTTCATGTGCGTTCGTATGTCTGTTTGGTGGTCGAGTTGTTGTTGCAGACCCGAAGGTTGCTGACTTAGTTTCTTAGTCAGCTAGAAGGGCCGGGCATTGAGTGAGGGAGTGAGTGAGGGAGTGATATTACTCATCATGTATATGGTGGCGTATACATATCGCTCTCCCCCTGGGGATAGGTGGCTCCCGGCACCTAGGGTACATGGTTTACAAAAGTATTTATATGGGTAATACGTCGAGAAAAAAATTATTCAGAGACACAAAATCCTGTGGGGTTAAAAATGTGCAGATGGGGGGGTGTTGTTGAAGTGAATCTGAGGTCCCAAGGGGGATCATGAACTGTAATTAAGGGGTAGCGATGTTGTGTCTCAGAAGTGTAACGTTGTGTCTCACCAGATTACATGTTCTATTGGATTTCACATACACTGTTTAATTCACTTTTTAAATGTTATTGTTTTTATGGTTTAACACTATCACTGTTGGGAGTGTTGTTTTTCTAGACACTGTTCTATGGTCAGTTTGGTGTGTCACATTGCACTTGTTTTATTTCATAGTATGGATATATAGTTTCTGTATGAATTTTTATAGTATTTAAGATATTGGGTGAGACACAAGAATAAACTTAATCTAGGTTTACAACAATTTGGGTATGGAGGTGGAAAGGTTTTGGAAGGTGTTACTTCATGCAACAGAATATGATTATTATTATTAGTATAAAGAGCATGATTAAGAGGGAAAGGGCTGTGGAGTTATATGGAAGAATCCTATGATGTAAGTCGAATGAGTCCATGTCAAAAGTAGTCGATGTTTAAGGTGGGTAATTAATGATGTATTTACTTTTGGAGGATGAAGGTTATGTCTCAGTGTATGAGGATATGTTTATCTGACTCTCGCTAAGATTATATTGGTCGGAAGGAAGTAGAGAAGTTTTATAGATATGTGGAAAAGAGTTCTTATTGGAAATGGGCCATTTTAACCTCCACTGATAGATACATGACGTCCTGCATCTTCAGGGGCGAGAGCTAGAGTGCATGTTTAGTTGCGTCGACGCAGAGTCATGGGATGAGACTTGCGTATTGGTGATTGGTGTGTGTCTGTGATAGGTGGGTTGTGGATGGGAGGTGAGATTGGGTCGAGGTTCAGTTTGACCTTTCTCAACTTCTCTCCATGTATGGTGAAGGTGGAGTGATCAGAAGGATCTGTTAGTAGGAAAACATTGTTAGGGAGTGAACTTGTGACTATGAAGGGGCCTAGGAATTTGGGTTTGAGTTTGTTTGTTCGACCTGAGTCTTTTACCATGACTGTGTCGTCAGGTGCTATGTCAAGTGGAATTGACCGTTTGTGTTGTTTTGTCTTTGTCTTTTCCTGGGCTTCTTTCAGGTTTGCTCTAACTTTTTTGTAAATTGTTTGCATACCTCTTTTGATGCAGTGTGCGAGGTTATCTAGGTTGTATAAGGGGGGGGGGGGCTTGGTTGAATATTTGGTAGGGTAGGCGCATTGGTTGGCCGAAAATTATTTCATGTGGGGACATCTTTGTTGCGGAATTGACTGTGCTATTGATACTGGCTTGTACCTGTGGTAGCCAATCTTCCCAAGTGTCCATGAGGTCATTGACCAATTAAGTCTTCTGTGTGTATTTCCTCTTTGTCACTGGATATGTCATTTTGGTGTTTTTCTTCTCTAGACTTTGAGAAGACGCTATGTAAACTTTTTAGTTTTGATCTGGTGGCAAAGGCCATGTTGTTAAATCATGTATTAGTTAATAGTTAGTTTTGATTTGTAATCTAAGAAAAAAAGGAGCTGTTAAAATATGAATAATAGGTATATAGTAACTAAGGGTATTATGTTATGCTTAGATATGGGAAGGGGGATATAGTAATGGGATTACAAAAATCATAAAAATATATGTGTATATATAAAATAGTAATAAAATGTGGAATTAATATTATATAATAAGGAGTTAATTATTGTGATATTATTCTTATAATAGAATTAATTATGGTTGTTCATAAAAAAAAATTTACAGCAGTAAAGTAGGTTACATTGATAAAAATGTATAAGTTCTATGTAAATATTGAATTTTAAACATATAAGAGCTATTTGTTTAAACAAGAATTACTTAACTAGAAGAATGCATATGAATATTATATTATGTAATAATATTAACTGTTGAATATATATGTATATTTGTAATTGGCAGATTAAAGGGTATTACTTAATGATAATTTTTGGAGAGAAAAAAAAAACTTCTAAATGACAATATGCTAATATAAGTGCGAGATTACATAGTTGTTATATGGCTAAGGTGTACGTGCGTTGAGCACGTGGGTATCTAAAGGCGTGTAGGTTACCTTAAGACCGTGCTTGAAGCGATTTGTATTATGACGTGCAGCTGTGATAATTGCTGACGTTGTGGTTCTCGGTGGAACGCGACACTCGGGTGAGTGGTGAGGGTGAGCGGATGAGGTTTGTCCTCAAGCGATGGCTCGTTGATATTCTCGTAAAAAAAAGGAAAGCAGTATCAGGGATTCAGAAATGGATAGGTAAGGTAATAGTAGTAATGATACTATTACGTATTTGAAAAGGGTGTTGGTTGGGTTACCTTATTTAGAGGCTGGTAATTATTGTTGAGTCGGCGATAACGTAGGTGTTGTGCATGGTGTGGTTTTGCTGCCACCAGGTGGTGAGAAATTTTCACCACCGCTTCTTTTGGAGGAACACAATTGGTGCAGAGGGGTGCGCAGGATGAGTCCTCGATAGTCTTTTTTTTTTCTGGTAGTTAGTTTGTTTCTTTAGAGACGTGGGCGCGGTCACCGCTTGCCACCAGTAATAATGTATCGTTCACTAGGTACGGGGTACTGGTATATGTAGATTCGTATTAAGTTTATACCATTTTATTCAAAGCTTTCAGGTTTTGCAGTTATGGTATATACACTGTCAACTGTTAAACAGAACGATACATTAATGTGGTTACATATATATAACTGTTTATCACACCACTTCTTGTTGCACAACACCTGTCATCGTCCCAACTCGTCTCTCCGGCCACCTACCCTGGTGGTCATTCGCCGGAAGTTGACAATCTCAGCACTTATGACGCGTCATGCTCGCATAATCTTTTATTGTTTTATTTGAGCAAGATCACGGTCATCTCCTAAGGTTAGTATCCTGGGATTACAGGGTGTGATTTACTTAATAACTAAATATGTATATATATGTCCAGGGGGGATCGTCAATATACTTAATTTGTGTTTTGTGTTTGTTTGGTTACTCAGATGTTCATGTGCGTTCGTATGTCTGTTTGGTGGTCGAGTTGTTGTTGCAGACCCGAAGGTTGCTGACTTAGTTTCTTAGTCAGCTAGAAGGGCCGGGCATTGAGTGAGGGAGTGAGTGAGGGAGTGATATTACTCATCATGTATATGGTGGCGTATACATAAACATATAAATCCTTCTCTATGGTTAATGTTGTTATTAGTGTTGATATATGCTGCCTCAATTGTCTTCCTTAGTTTCTTGGATGATCCTTTATTTAATACGGTTGTATTGTTCCAGTCCGGAAGGTGACCATGTTTATCCACATGTATTACTATGGAGTTAGATGTCCTATGGGCTTTTACGTCATTTTTATGTTCATATATCCTTTTATTAAGTCCGCGACCAGATTCACCAAAATATGAAGAGGGACAGCTTTTACACGGGACTTTATAAACAACGCTGTTTTCGTTAGTGGGATTATTGTCGCTACGTGTTACCAAATGTCCTACTTTGCTACCTGACGTCCTGGCTATTTTGATACCCGCTTTTAGAAGAAAAGTGTCTAGGTATGAATTAACATTAGAGTTTGGTACTGTGATATATCTGACGACAAATGGAAAGTTATACACTACGCGGACAATTTCTCAAAGATTGCCTAGATGAGCAAGTTCTCCCAAAATCAGCACCGGAACAACTAAGAAACATAAAACACCCGTTTGGAAATGTGGCCAGAGCTTACTTAGAAGAAGCAATAGAGAATCTACAAGACCAAGTAAGTACATTATGTAGTGAAACAAGTGAGATACCAATACCGCGATGGCTTTCGAATAGACTTCATAAACAAAGAGAAGAACACAGTAAGAAATTAGAGCGAAAATTAAAACAGTTATGTGAAAATAGTGATTGGAACAATGCGGGTAATCCAGAATTAGTAACGAACCTTTCAGACAGACAACTCTCAGATACAGAAATTCAAGCACTATCGT
>NC_134787.1:38306314-38308814 GCF_046742065.1 Oratosquilla oratoria
ACAAATGATAACAAAACAAAAACAAATAATATAAAATAAATTATAATCATTACAGCATCTTGCTTAGGTGTTTATCTAAATGATTCTTAAAACTTCGAATGAACTACATTGCACTACCTGTGTAGGAAGTTTATTCCATTCATTAACTACACGGTTGGCAAAGTTGTTTCTACCTACTTCCAAATTGAATCTATTTCCGGACAGATTGAGACTATTGTTTCTTCTCTGATTCTCATTCAATGTGAAAATTTGGTCACTTTTGATGTTGTCAATTCCCTTTAAAATCTTAAAGACCTGTATAAAGTCACCTCTGAGTCTACGCTTTTTTAGGGAAAATAGATTCATATGTTTTAGTCGATTTTCGTATGATATATTTTTGATATTTGGAATCAGTTTTGTGGCTCGCCGTCGTACTTTTTCCAGTCTGTCAATGTCTTTAATGAGATTCGGTGACCATACGGAAACAGCATATTCCAAATGTGGACGAACTAACTTGTTAATGAGTGATGGACTTTTGAAATCAAAAGATCGCGCAATCAGTCCTAGAATCTTATTTGCTTTCTCAGAGCCTGAAATACACTGCTTGGATGATTTGAGGTCGTTACTGATAATTACGCCGAGATCTTTTTCACTATCCACTTTTGTTAACGAATTTCCAAATAACTTGTAATCGTACTTACTGTTATTTTTACCTAGGTGCATTACCTTGCATTTACTTGTGTTAAATTTCATTAGCCACTTTTCAGACCATTGCCGTAATTGATCTAAATCTTCTTGAATATCTAATTGGTTTGAGTGATCATTTGCCACTCCGCACAGTTTTGTATCATCAGCAAATTTGGAAACAGTAGATTTTAGTCCATGGTCTATATAATTTATATATACTATGAATAGAAGTGGTCCAAGAAAGGAACCCTGAGGAACTCCACTTGTAACATTTTTCCATCTAGAAGTTTTTCCATTTAAAACAGCTCTTTGTTTTCGACCATTCAACCAATTACTAGTCCAACCTAATAGGCTACCACTTATTCCGTGTAAAGCTAATTTAGTAAGTAGTCTTTCGTGTGGCACGGTATCAAAAGCTTTTGCAAAGTCTAGATATATTAAATCTATATTGTTTCTTTTGTCATAATTCAAGATAACTGTGTTGTAGAATTCGAGTAAAATAGTCACGCAAGAACGTTTCCGTCTGAAACCATGCTGGCTGTCATTTATCAAACGGTTACTTTCTAAATGATGTTCGATAGTATCTCTGATGATAGTTTCCATTATTTTTCCTACGATTGAAGTCAAACTTATAGGCCTATAGTTATTTGGTTTCTTTTTGTCACCTTCTTTGAATATGGGAGTAACGTTGGCTAGCTTCCATTCTCATGGGACATCTCCGGATGTGATGGATTTCTTGAAAATAATTTCTAATGGAACAACAATCTCAATTTTCATTTCCTTTAAGATTCTTGGATGCCAACCGTCAGGCCCTGGTGTTTTATTAACTTTGAGTTTATCTATACACCTTTTAATTTTTTCTTTTGTTATATTTACCGTAGTGAGTAAGTTTACCCTAGACTTTTCACAGGTTTCAGATATTACACATTCCTTCATTTGAATATTCAAGTTGACCGTCAGCAGATAATAGTGGACCAATGTGATTCCTAACAACCTTTTTATCTCTAATGTAACTATAGAATTCTTTGGGATTCTCTTTGGATTTATCAGCGATGTTCATTTCGTATTGTCGTTTTCTTTTTCTTGTTGTCTTTTTTAAATCTCTCTGTATTGATACATAAGTTTCATAGTCATTAGATGCACCAGAGCACTTATATTTCTTATAAGCCTGTCTCTTTTTATCAATACTTTTTTCAGTTTCTTTGTCGAGCCACTTTGGGCGAGCCTAATTTGGGGGACGTCTGTCCTTAAAAGGAATGTAAGTTTGAATCATCTTAGTGAGCGTATTTTGAAATATTTCCCACATCTGATCTACAGGTCTTTCGTTTAATTTTGCCTCCCAATCTGTAAGCTGAAGCTCCTGACGTAGTCCTATGAACTGAGCTTTACTGAAATCGGGTATTTTAGAAACACAATTATCTATTCTAAAATTGTTTAGGAGTTTGAATCTAACTAAGTTGTGATCGCTATTTGCAACAGATTCACCGACTTCTACATCAGTTACCATGCTTTCGCGGCTAGTGATCAATAGATCGAGTAAGTTTCCATATCTTGTGGGCTCTTACATGCTGAATTAAGTAATTGTCACCAAGAAAACCAATCAAGCGACTACCTATATGGCCATGTTCAAGGGTCATCCAATCAATGTCAGTAAAATTGAAATCACCCATTATCAATAAATCCCGGTTGCAGAGACTAGACAGTTCTTGAAATAACAGTTTGTCGTCTGCTAATGATAATGTCTTTGGCCTATATATTACACCTATATTCATCTTTTGTCCATTTGTTTGGGTTAACTCACACACACACACACACACAGACACACACACACACA
>NC_134787.1:38323814-38333850 GCF_046742065.1 Oratosquilla oratoria
TATTCGCGTGTTCCATATTCGCGGCTTTGCGATATTTGTGACTGTCTATTATGTTATTTTCCATTGATTAACACATGTTATTGGTAGTTTTGGCTGCTTACATGTATTGTAATGGGTTTAGGTGCATTACATTGGTTATTTCTTTGCGTATGACACGGTTCTTTGTGTAGGAGGAGGGGGGTTGGAGTTTCTGTCCTCCCTAACCCCCGCAAATGTTGGGGTCTAGGTGTCACTATCTTCATGATCCCATAAGAATAATAAAGGAAGCCGTCGTGGGCCTTAGAGCAAGATATTAATGGTGTCTTCTGTGATTATTCACTCGTGTTTTTGGCAGAAGAGTTTTCTTCGCCATGGCAAAGGCTGGATCCAGTTCTCTCCTTCCGGACATTAGCCTAATTAAGATGGACACAAACTTTCTTGCTCACTCCTAAAGAACATTAATATGAACATTCGTAAGGTACAACAAATAAATGCATGAATAAATAGATAAACATATAAATATATTTATATCTATCTATATACCAAGGTTTTATTCCCTCTGATAAGGGAGGTAGTCGGTCAAGGCATGCACCCATTTCCATTTACTCTATTCCCATACATTTCCTCCTGTCTGCGTCTTCTTACAGGGTATCAGAAAATAGATTGATAAATAAATCAGATACATAAGTAAAATCGAGCATGTTGCCTGTCACTATTCAATTGTGGTGGAGGATATATTTTCTCGCAATTCTTGTACTCATTCATTATTTTCGTTCCTCATTCAGCTTCCCGTAATTTTATCTCGTGTTTTCTATTCATTTATTAATTTGTTTATTGATCTATTTCTATTTATTTATTTATTTATCTATCTATTTGTTAATTTATTTATATATCTATTCATTTATTTATTAATTTATTTATTTACTTATTTATTTATTTGTTTATTCATTTATTTATTTATTTATCTATTTGTTTATTTATTTATTTATTTATTTATTTGTTTATTTATCTATTCATTTATTTATTTATTTATTTATTTATCTATTTATTTATTCATTCATTTATTTATTTATTTATTTATCTATTTATTTATTTATTTATTTATTTATTTATTTATTTATTTATTTATTTATTTATTTATTTATTTATTTATTTATTTATTTATTTATTTATTTATTTATCTATTTATTTATTTATTCATTTATTTATATTTATCTATTTATTTATTTTTATTTATTTTAGCATTTCCTCTCAGAGTTTATAAACTTCTTCAATCATTACGGTAATAATCTCTGAACATGCCCTTAATACCATAATCTCTTTTATATCCCAATTATTATTTATTTACTATACCAGCATTACACTACTAAACTTTGCCTCGTTGGATCCAGGACATGATTTCCATTACAAGTCGAAGTGCTTCTCGTTACATACTGTTATATAATGGCCTGACTCTCGTCACGTATCTGGCTGTTATTAGATGCCAACCTAATTCTAGATATTTGCCAGCTTGCCTCTGATTCAGTGCTCACCTCCCTCTAGACCAGGAGTTCCCAAATCAGGGGTCGGAACCCCTAGTGGGGTCGGAATGGTCATTATGTGGGGCCATAAACAGTTCATGGAGCCTAGAGTCTAGACTATTCCATAAAGATAGAAGCTTTGGCGAACCACGGGGTCTGTAGTGGAACTCAACTTGTGGAACTCAACATCTACCTTTAAGGAGTCCACACATCGGAAGCTAGTGGGAGTTAGAGATTACTTAGTGAATTTATTTAGCGTTGAAATGGTCATCTCCAAGTATCTAAACAAGAGTAGTTGGTAAGTCGAATACGTGACGAAAGGCGGGTTGAGAACCCCTGAACTCGTAAGTCAGGCCGGTTACGTGGTGAGCTCTTCGTATCAGTTTTATCCAATGTATGCACACACACAAACACACACACACACATACACACACACACTCACACTCATACACACACACACACACACACACACACACACACACACACACACACACACACACACACACACACACACACACACACACACACACACACACACACACACACACACACACACACACACACACACACACACACACACACGCATACATATGCATATACACACGAAAAGTAATTCTACCACTTTTCCGGTACTATTTCTCCTTTCCCATTCTTCCCTTCCCCCTCAAGAGAAAGAGAAAAATAAAGGAAAAAACACCATTAATCTTACACTTTGTCCCCACAAATTCTTTCCCTGTCTACCATCTCTCCAGGAAGATTAGGAACTGTGTCGACACGACAAACTCTCTCACCTGTTGTTAAAAATCCAACACTCTCTCTCCCCCTTTCCCCCTCTCTTTCCCCACTTCCCCTTCCCCCTCCCTTTCTCATCCAATCCTCTTCCCCCTCCCTTTCTCATCCAATCCTCTTCCCTCGTCCTTCCCTCTCCCTTCCCCCTCCCTTCCCCCTTCCCCATCCCTGCCCCTTCCCCTTCCCTCCCCCTTTCCCCTCCCTCTCCTTCCTTCCCCATCTACTCAGTGCCTTCTAGGGTAGGATTATCACCTTTACGGAAAGAATCAATACAAATAGTCTTTCATGTTTAGAAAAAAAAATGGGAAATTAAAACTACGAAATCACCAGTGAGGACAATGATATCGCCGTTTTATGAGACCGCCACATAGGACAATACCGCCATCATAATGCAAATAAAACCTCATGTTCAATTAACTATCGCTTGTGTATTTTAGTAAATAAAAGAGATAATGTATTTGTATTCTATTTATTAACTAATTTATTTATGTTTTTATTGCAACAATTACCCTATCTCAAACTGAAATGATTGACCTACCTAAGGACCTCAAACATCGGCGGTATTATTGTATCAAATAAACGTCTACTGTTTGCTCGCCTTTCAGAATCTCTGTCCTGGTGGTTTGAGCTTGTAATTGATCTTTATCCTTACTGTGCATCGACTGCCCACTGTCCGCCTGTCAGCCTCTCTCTCTCGGTCTGTCCTTGTTCTATATCGGGAGTCCACCCTCCCCCGTCCCCTTCGCACAGAGCTGTCGAGAGTTATTGAAACAAATCAAGACGCCCAATTGCCTTGGTTCCACTGCCCTCCCCCACCCCTCCCTCCCCCTCTCTCTCTCTCTCTCTCTCTCTCTCTCTCTCTCTCTCTCTCTCTCTCTCTCTCTCTCTCTCTCTCTCTCTCTCTCTCTCTCTCTCTCTCTCTCTCTCTCTCTCTCTCTCTCTCTCTCTCTCTCTCTCTCTCTCTCTCTCTCTCTCTCTCTCTCTCTCTCTCTCTCTCTCTCTCTCTCTCTCTCTCTCTCTCTCTCCCTGTCTCTCTCCTGAAGCTTCTCCCCCTTTTTGTTTCCCCCTTTTGATTGCATCTCCCCATGGCTCTTTAGTATGCATTGTGCGGATTCGCTTCAACCTCCTGTTCACCATCTGAAAGATTTTCCACACTTTTTATGTCTACTTTTTTATTTCTTTTCTTTTACTTGCCTTGACCCTTCTATGCTTCTATCCTCTTTGCCTCTCTCCCTCTTTAATTTGTCAATATTCTACTTCCAATCTACCTGTTTCTTCTCCCACTTCATTGATCTTCATGGTTTTTGTGAATTTTTTTAATACGTTGCCCCTGAGCCTGAGCGTTTTTAGTAAACGCTGCTCCTATCAACGTTTGCCCCGCCCCCCCGGGCTTCTCGCTTATCCGAGGGTTTTAATCTTAAAGCCCTTTATCACTGTGAGACCCCAGTCGCGGTTACCTGTTTAGTGCATCAAGAAAACAATGTATAAGTATCACTATCCCACTCCTACGAAGTGGGAAGTGAGAAACACACTTGTAGGGCACGCCCTGTCACTTGCGGCAAGCCAATTCTTTTAGACCATTGTTTTGGTCGCCTCCACGCCTGGCGAGGGCTGTCGAAAACCAACGCAAGAAGCACTCATCAGGTCCCGGGAATCGAACTCACGACCACCTACTCATGAGTTCGATACAGTATCCACTGGGCTACTGCGCACATCTGTCCTTTTTCAAAACCCGTCTTCCCCGGGACTCAAGAAGTCTCTCTGTCAATATCAGGTGTATTTCTTGCGCCTTTTCACACCTGGAGAGTTGACAGCCGGTAACCACACTTCACCTACCGCTTTTAGCAGATGAAATGGAAACACTTCCACACTGAAACAAAACACACAACAGTCCATTTCTTCACAGAAAAATCTATAGGAGGGCCTCAGGACCATTGCCATCCACTGTGAGGCTGCGGGTTTTCCACTTGGTGAAACTTGAGTCAGCAAGGTTTGCTGAATCGAGTAGATTCGTCAGACGTTGAACTGAATTTATTTAGTCAATTTTTAATTGGAAACCTCTTTGAGTAGTGATGGGACGATATCAAACATTTTAACGAATCCGATACGAATCCCGATACTGCTCTAAACTTCCAATTCCGATTAATGAGTAACAATATTTTTTTATAAAGTATTCGTCTTCAAAACCAACTGGAGGGCCTGAATATAGCTATTATAATCTTTGCAGATATCGGAATCAGACTGGTATCGGAATCGGAAGTTTAGAGCAGTATCGGGACTCGTATCGGATTCGTTAATTTTTTTCTATATCGTTCCATTAGTATCTAGGTTTGCCACCAACCTACTGAATACAATCAATCAGCGGTGGTCAGAATAAAATATTTGAAACACGTGACCTTGGCAAAGGAAACGAGTCATTATATATTTATCCATGTGGACGGAGGAAATGTACTGTACATTTAGGTGGAGAATGTACATTAGGAAGAGTAGTGGTTTTAAATCTGGGAAGAGTATTGACAATTGGGCAGAGTATTGATTGTACATTTGGGCAGGGTAGTGGTTGCATATTTGGACAGAGCAGAGGTTGTACATCTGGGCGGATTAATGGAATGTACATTGCGGCAGAGTAATGTCTTAATGGTTGTACATCTGAGCGGAGTAGAATACTGAACACATGGAGGCGAGATGGAATGTTGTGCTCCCGCCTGGGATCCCCAATCCAACCACTAAGCCATCTCTGTTCTGACATCACTACTTAATTCATCCAATAATCTTGGACATGAGGGTTACAACGTCATAAGTAATATTGCTTACACAAGCAATCTCAACATCGAAGCGGAATGGCTGAGTGACATACTGTCACCTCAGCATCAAAATCTGTGCCCTAGCTGTTGTTTAGAAACTTTTGACGGTGAGCGAGGTTATGCAACTCCTTCGTGGCTACTGTTTTCAAAACATCTAACTCGTAAAAATTAAATTCTCGCCACCTTCCCCTCTATCAACCTACTTGTCTACCTTTATCTACCAGCCTCTTACAGTACAGGATTATACTAAATTGGGCATAGGTTCAGTAAATGACTGAATATGGGGGCACTGTAAATTACTTGATCTATGGTCACATTAAATGACTGAATATGTGGTCGCAGTAAATGACTGAATTTGCGGTCACAGTAAATGACTGAATATGTGGGCTCAGCAAATGACTGAATATGTGGGTACACATTAATTGACTGAATATGTGGGCACAGTAAGTGACTGGATATGTGATTACAGTAATTGTTTGAATATGTGGGCACTATAAATGTTAGAATATGTGGGTACTGTAGATGACTGAAGCTGTGGTCACAATAAATTAATATGTGGGCAAGGTAAATACTTGAATACGTGGGAACTGTAGATAACTACATGTGTGAGTAGTGAAATACTGATCTCTTTCTGTGAAGTAAAAGATACTGAATATGTGAGAGAAAAGGAAGAAGTGTGAATGAAAGGAGATTTATTAAGAGTTGACAGCTTCGTGTCCCCAAGAAGAAGAAGAAGAAGAAAAACATTAGAAGAATATTCAGATAAGAAAACTAATAAAAAAAAAAAATGAAGATGATATATAAAGAGCTACATGTTTTGTTGTCTTATTTGCTGACCGTTTGGTTTGGTAGTTAAATTTTCATGAACCTGCCCTCTGAAACGAAATGTTCTCTAACGCAAACTTCGAAATGGGGATTATGTAAACAAGTACAATAATGAAACTAATGAAGAACAAATATGTTATTTGCTCACTGACGTGCTTGTTCATCATTGAGTTTGGTACTTGGTTTTTATTAGTGTCCTTTCTCAAAACTAAACACACTCGGAGGTGAGATGGCTTCTGGGTTTGCAGAAAAAGGTTCTTACATAATACGGTTCATATTCCCAGTTCCTAGAATTTACAAATATATACAAAGATATTTTATAAACATCCTTTAGAATGAGGATCAAAAACATGAGATGAAAGTGACAATAGTACAATGAAAGGTAGCCAGGGCTTCGACAACTGGGGTAAGCCATAAATTGTGAACTCTCCCATCATTATAGTCATTTGTTGTTAGTATATAAATATATATATATATATATATATATATATATATATATATGTATATATATATGTATATATATATATATATATGTATATATATATATATATATTATATATATGTATATATATATATATATATATATACTATAATAAGTAGCCTCTGTCTGTCTGTCTGTTTGTTCACGAACTTCTCCTAGGGTTTTGGAGATAGACCCCCATAATCATATATATTCTGATACCCTATCACCACAGGTACTTGGATAACTATATTTACTTGAAAAAAAAATTAGGGTTAAGGGTTAAAGTTAGGTGGGGTATGGTTGGGTTAGGGATTATTCACGAACTCCTCCTAGGTTTTTGCAGATAGACCCCTATAACCATATATATTCTGAAACCTTATAACCCAAGGTACTTGGTTTACTATCTTTCATTTGTCTGTCTGTCTATCTGTCTGTCTGTCTGTTTGTTTGTTCACAAACTCCTCCTAGGGTTTTGGAGATAGACCACCACAACCATATATATTCTGATACCCTATCACTCCAGGTACTTGGATAACTATATTTCATAGAAAATGGGTTAGGGTTAAGAGGTTAAGTGGGGTATGGTTAGGTTAGGAATTATTCACGAGCTCCTCCTAGTTTTTTGCAGATAGACCCCTATAACCATATTTATTCTGAAACCTTATTACTCAAGGTACTTGGATAACTACCTTTCATTTATCTGTCTGTCTGTCTGTTTGTTTGTTTGTTTGTTTGTTTTTTCGCGAACTCCTAGGGTTTTGGAGATAGACCCCCATAATCATATATATTCTGATACCCTATAACCCAAGGTACTTGGATAACTATCTTTCATTTATCTATCTGACTGTCTGTCTGTTTGTTTGTTTGTTCACGAACTCCTCCTAGGGTTTTGTAGATAGACCCCCATAATCATATATTTTCTGATACCCTATCACTCCAGGTACTTGGATAACTATATTTCAATAAAAAAAAATTATGGTTAAAGGTTAAAGTTAGGTGGGGTATGGTTAGGTTAGGGATTATTCACGAACTGCTAGGTTTTTGCTGACAGACCCCTATAACCATATATATTCTGAAAACTTATAACCCAAGGTACTTAGATAACTATCATTTGTATCTACTATAATAAAGTAGTAGCCTCTGTCTGTCTGTCTGTTTGTTCACGAACTCCCCCTAAAACCATATATATTCACCATAACCCAGGCTATTTGGATAAGTATGTTTTATTTCCAAAGGGCGTCTCCCTCCTCAAACTTATCATTTTCTTTTTTAACATTTTTTTTGTTACCTTTTCCGTTGAGTTATATTGATACGTGTAACTTTTCTCCACAAATTCTATCAAAATCAAAATAAACATAATTTGGCCGCAGCAACGCGCGTTTAATTTGGCTAGTATATGTATGTTGTATATATATATATATATATATATACATATATATATATATATATATATATATATATATATATATATATATATAATCTCATTTGGAGCTTCGCTTTTGGTTTATTCACTCACCTCGCAAATTGGATGTCTTTAATTGCACCATTCTTTGGACCGTTAACCCTATGTAGAGAGAAGTGCAACCTAAAGGAAGACCACACATCTGCTCCTTTAGTCCCTTCCACAATTCCAAGTCTCCTCCTACATACCTCCTGAACCACGATACAAGCCCTACTAACTACCCCCAAAGAGTGATCGGTGGCAATATCCCCATTTCAGACACTCATTATTATTTCATTTCCCAACAAACTTCTCTTCCGCTCTCACAAAAAAAAAAAAAAAAAAAAAAAAAAAAAAAAAAAAAAAAAAAAAAAAAAAAAAAAAAAAAAAAAAAAAAAAAAAAAAAAAAAAAAAAAAAAAAAATCCTGCGCGATGGTCTTGCAAGATGGAGAGCAAAGCTATTCACTCTCAAAATGATCACCACCCCCACCTCCATCAGGAGGTGCAACCCTGAAGGGCTGACGCTCGGTCTTTGGGATGGGCCCAGGAATTCTATCAACTTGAACTGTATTTCTTGATTTTTTTTTTACACTTGGAGAAATGTCCATCTACTTAGAGAAATAATCACCTACTTGGAGAAATTGTCACCTACTTGGAGAAATGACCACCTATTTGGAGAAATGATCACCTACTTGGAGAAATGACCTCCTACTTGGATAAATTACTTCCTATTTGGAGAAATGGCCACCTACTTGGAGAAATGATCACCTACTTGGAGAAATGACCACCTACTTGGAGAAATGACCACCTACTTAGAGAAATGACCACCTACTTGGAGAAATGACCACCTACTTGGAGACATGACCACCTACTTGGAGAAATGACAACCTTGCTCTGCAACTTTCAGCCATTGACATAGAAACAATCCCCACAATAATGCTATTCAGCCAATTGTCCAAAGTTTCTTCTCAGAGAGATCTACGGAAAAGCCTGATGATCGTTGCCAGCCACTGTAGGGCTGCGGTTTTTATACTTCATGAAACTCAAGGTAATGGTTGATTAATCAATTGATTAATCTCTTCCACAAATAATTCCAAACCATCTGGTGTTAGTCATAACAAAATAATCAAATGATGTTTTCCTCTCGAAAGAAGTTATTGTGTGTTAGAATAATATAGTTAGGTACTGTATCAAGTCCCCTCCCCCTACAAACGAAATAAAATCACATGCATACAAGAAGGTACCGGAAGGCTATACCTACACAATCTTGCTATACCTACCCAATCTTGCTGACCTCCACATTTCCTAATCATCAACATCTGACTCAGACATCCTACACAGTTCACGTCATTTTCCAACGGACGTTACCGACTTAAGTACATAATGTCAGCAGACAGATGATTAACAATTTCCGTATACCTACCAAGCTACATGATTGTAAATACAATCCATAAACCATTTCATGACACATTAACGAATATAAATACAGTACTTAGTACTTCCATTGCAGTGCAGTTAACCCACTTATGTTATTATGGAAAGTAAGTATAGGCAACCCCACAGAAGACCTCTAATATGGCTATTTGTGAATATTTAAATCTCGGCAACTGTGTCACCAGAAGGGAGACTAGGGGAGACACTCTCCCTTAGACAGACACCTGGAGAGACACTCTCCCCTTGGGGGATTATATCCCGATCTGTAATTACCTGAAGTACCTGTTTTCAATAAATATAAAGTCCAACGTGACTTTATCTTCCCTGCATCACATTTGTGTAGCCAACCAAAGGCTACAAAGAGACCATAAGGCATAAATTAGCCAGTTCCATAGCCCTTACCACCTGTCATTCCTCTCCATATTTTTCTTACTCAAGAACATAAGAATGGAGGAGACTGCAAGAGACCATAGCGCTTACATTAGGCAGTTCAATGACCCTAACCACCTGTCATTACTATCCAAAAAGTTATTTAATTTTTTCTTATTTAAGACTATTACAAAAGAAGAGGAGGTCTTTCTCTATTCATTTACTAAAATACATAAGAATGAAGGGAACCGCAAAAGACCATAAGGCCTACACTAGGCAGTTCCATGTCCCTCACCATCTGTCATCCCTATTCATAAAGCTATTTAATCTTCTCGTAAAACAACCAATCATATCAGCACTATGAAAATCCATGTGAACAAGTTGTATAGACACGGTAAAGGAAACATGGACT
>NC_134787.1:38344350-38369350 GCF_046742065.1 Oratosquilla oratoria
ACAATCCAAACGCATAGGACGAAGGTGACGATTTCGGCCGCAGTTGTGGGTTTAATCCCACATTCCTCTCCGATTCTCAACAGTGGCTGATCGTTACTTGCCCCAACAGTCCGTGCTCATAGGGCAGAAGTGACGGTTTTGGTCGCAGCTAACCAGTGCCTCTAGGTGTGGGCTCTTGAACTTCTTTATGCATTTGTAAATATACATATATATATACATATATATATATATATATATACATATATATACATATATATATATACATATATATATATATACATATATATATATACATATATATACATATATATATATATATATATATATATATATATATATATATATTTGTATCATACAATAGTGGACACAGATGTACATTTGGCCCCAATTATACAGTAGCAGTCATTATCGTGTAGTTCATAAAGGGAGACTTATAGTCTATCGACTCATATAAACATATAAGATCATAAGAAATAAGGAGACTGCAAGAGGCCATAAGACCTACATTAGGCAGTTCCATGCCTCCTACTACCTGTCATCCCCATCCATAATGTTGTCTGTTTCTTAAAACAACTGACAGTTTCAGCACTCACTACATGGTTAATAAGTGTATTCCATTCGTTGACCACCCTATAAATAAACCAATTCTTGCCTATTTCCTCCTTAAATCTAAATTTGTCCAGTTTAAATCCATATCTTGAGCACTTTGGCGTGCCCCCATTGTTTATACATCTAGCGATTATCTGCGTATGGCAACCCGTTTTACTTTTAGTCTGTACTTTATCATACATGTGTACCAGGTGACTTTATTATCATAAGGTCCTTCTCCAAACTGAATAAGATCGTCTGGCGCTCTGTAAATAAAATTATTGTAGAGGTTAAACTTACGATATAGGTATTTAGGATGCATTCGTATCGTAAATGTACAAAGTAGGTTAGTGTAATTCTTACTGCTTTGGAGCAATAACCAACTACCTGACGTAGGTGAAGCCAATTGTGTATGACAATCCTATATGGAGGAATGGATGAGTGGATGAAAATGTATCGCTCAAATGTATTGCATATAATTGTGACTGGATATGGGTGAACGAAATATTTGGTATTGGTATAGAAAAAACACACGAAAAGTTGAGACACAAGTCTGAAGGATGAAGGAATATGTATGTTAGGTCATGAGTGGTTGTTAGGCCCTGTTCACACTAACGGTATATACCGCGCGGAAACCGCGGTGGTACCGCATAATCAAGGAAAAACTGCGCGGTTATGTGTGAACTTCTCCATATACTTACATTGTAATTGAACCGCTGCAATTCAAACCGCGGCTGTTAAAACCACTGATGGGAAGAAGGCCTTAGGTGCTGTAATTTATCAGCGTTTCTATCCTTGTGGACAATTTCGTGTGAAGTCACAGGATATATAAAGTAGTTAATGGAGCGATATCCCTGGAATACATAAACGGAGTGAATTGGGGGGGGGGGGTAGAGATGGGGGAGCGAAGGGTTTATGATAAAAGAGATTAAAACCAGGGTATCGCGGGCATTCGTAAATCTCTAGCATAGGAGCCACGCAGAATTTGGAAGGGAAGGTGGGAGGAGAGGGAGAAAGGGAGGGAAGAGGAAAGGAGGGGAGAGGAGGGGAGGGAAGAGGAGAATAGGAAAGATAGGAGGAGAGGGAGAAAGGAAGGGAAGAGGATAGGAGGGGAGAGGAGGGGAGAGGAGGGGAGGGAAGAGGAGAGAAGGGAAGGTGGGAGGAGAGGGAGAAACTAAGGGAAGAGGATAGGAAGGGAGAGGAGGGGAGGGAAGAGGAGAATAGGGAAGGTGGGAGGAGAGGGATAAAGGAAGGGAAGAGGATAGGAGGGGAGAGGAGGGGAGGGAAGAGGAGAGAGGGGAAGGTGGGAGGGGAGGGGAGGAGAAAGGGAAGAGGATAGGAGGTAGAGGAGGGGAGGGAAGAGGAGAGTAGTGAAGGTGGGAGGGGAGGGGAGGAGAAAGGGAGGGAAGGGGAGAGGAGGGGAGGGAAGGGGAGGGGTGAGGAGGGGAAAAGGAGAAAGGGTAGGGGGTTGAGGAGGGGAAGGAAGGGGAAGGGTGAGGAGGGGAAAAGGAGAAAGGGTAGGGGGTTGAGGAGGCGAGAGGGAGGGGTGAAGAGGGAAGAAGGAGAAAGGGTAGGGGGTTGAGGAGGGGAGAGGGAGGGGTGAGGAGGGGAGAGGGAGGGGTGAGGAGGGGAGAGGGAGGGGTGAGGAGGGGAGAGGGAGGGGTGAGGAGAGGAGGGGAAGGTAGGTGAGGGAAGGTGAGAGGGAGGAAAGGTACGGGAGGGGTGAAGAGGAGGAGAGGGAAAGAGAGAAAATGGTGTGGAGAAAGGAGGGGACATGAGAGGAGAAGAGGGGAGAGGAGAGGAGGGGAAGAGAGGGGAGAGGAAGGGAGGAGAGAGAGGGAGGTAGGGTAGGTGAGGTGTGAGGAGGGGAGAGAGAGGGAGGGTAGGGGAGGGGTGAGGAGAGGACCGGAGGTGAGAAGAGGAGGGGTGAGAGGAAGGGAGGGATGGCGAGGGAAAATAATAATAGTGATGGAATTTGTTTTTAAATGTGAAAACTTCCTGACTAGTCTTCAGTATTGATATAGACAATTGTTTTGTAAATATATTTGTGACTACATTTGACTTTTTCAATAGTTTTTATAAACATCTTCCTCTTGAAATCCGGTTGTTTGTAAATGAAAAAATGTATTTTACCTTTGTATTTCATTCATGTTTCTTTGTTTATTCCATTGTATTTATATTTTGGTCATATATTAGTTATCATTATCTTTATAGTATACCAGCCAATTACCCGCTCGTTGCTGCGAGTTCGTAAATAATCCCTAACCTAACCACACCATATCTAACTTTAACCCTTAACCCTAAAAAAAAATATTTTTTTAATGAATTATAGCCTCCCACATGTGCACCCCCTACCCGAAGGTTGGGAAACTCTAGTTTGAAAATACATGCATACACAAACACAAATATCATGTGCACATTCTTTTGCGTGCGTGTGTGAGTGTGTGTGTGGATTAAAAATAAATGCCTACAGCTAAAAGGTGAAGAAATGTATCTACTTTATTTATCTTCAGAATATGTATGGTTATAGGGGTTTATTTGGAAAAACCTAGGAAGAGTTTGTAAATAATGAATTTCCGCCGCAATAAAATTGAATGAAAATAAGCAATATTTCAACATTTGGTAAAACTATACAATCATTTTACATTTACATACCTTTTTCTTACAAAAGCTATCATAGTTTGTGGCAACATTAATTTCACAAATGTAAATAATATTCATGAACATATACAATGGTTTATTTAATCATATTGATTCTTATGTTACAAAAATAATAACTTAAGGGGGAACTACAGTAGTGGCGTGTTCCCTCACCATAAACCACCTAACTTTCTTAACCCTTACTAGAATATATATTTTTTAATTGAATATAACTTTGAATACTGCCCCTCCCAGGTGTGCGCCCCCTCCCGAAATTGGGAAACCCTAGTTTGACAATACGTGCATACACAAACACAAATATCATGTGTACACATACTTTTGTGTGTGTGCGTATGTGCATGTGTGTGTGTGTGGATTGATAATTATCCTACGTTTTTGCAGATAAATCCCTATAACTATATATATTCTAATTAAATAAACTAGATACATTTCTTCACCTTTCAGCTGTAGACATTTATTATAATAAATGTCTACAGCTGAAAGGTGAAGAAATGTATCTAGTTTATTTATCTTCAGAATATATATAGTTATAGGGATTTATCTGCAAAAACGTAGGAGTTTGTGAATGAACTATTTCCGTCCGCACAAAAATTAAATGAAAATAACCAATATATCAACATTTGGTAAAGTTATACAATCGTTTTCCATAAACATGCTTTCTTCTTACAAAAGCTATCATGGTTTGTGGCAACATTAATTTCACAAATGTAAATAATATTCATGGATACATACAATGGTTTGTTTAATCATATTAATTCTTAGGTCACAAAAAATACTACGCGACTTCAGGGGATACTACATAAACCTCCTAACTTTAACCTCTAACCCTAACCATTTTTTTTTTTTTAATGAAATATAGTTATCCAAGTACCTGGAGTGATAGGGTATCAGAATATATATGGTTATGGGGGTCTATCTCTAAAACCCTAGGAGGAGTTCGTGTGCAAACAAACAAATAAACAATCAGACAGACAGACAGACAGACAGAGGCTACTATTTTATCATAATAGATTATATTCTATGTTCATTGTGTATCATTAATTTTTTTTTTTTCAATCAAAAGAGTAGGTTTGTAGGTTTTGGGAATTACTCTTCTCATAATCAATCTTCCCATAATTTCATTATTTGTATTAGTGAATAATCTATTGTCACCAAACTTATGCCCATATATACATCGTGATGATAATAGCAATTTCCATGGTTAGGGATAAGCACAATAACTTTTCAAGATAATACTTGATCGTCTAATAACTTCTTAAAAAAGATCAGATGAAAATACTGTGAGAAAAATAAAAAATTTTCCTCTCCTCTATCATCGATCTTATTAAAACTCGCAATGTCTTAACAACACACACATCTGAAACCAAGCTAGTACCTATGTCTTTGTCTTTTAAATAATCTAATATTAAATGTTGCCTTTACAATAAAAGATCAGATATAACTTAAGATTTAGTTTGTAGGGGCTGGTATGACATAACTTGACATTTTACTTAACCAATATCCTAGTTAGTTACTTCTCATGGATAATACTTAACTGTAATCATTACAGTCAAGCATCATGAAATTATCATCCTTATGTTTAGTTAGATGAAATGTACAGAAATTATCGCTATTCCTGATTAGGGGAAATATTTTATCTAACATTATGTTAGTGGTGAAAGAATGTGATGATAGGGAGGCTGTGATAGTGTTCGTGATAGAGGTGGTGATTGGTAAGTGGTGGTGGATATGATGGTGGTGACAGCAGTAGTGGTGATGGTGGTGGGGTGACGGTTAAAATGATACGTAGAGGTGGTGGTAATAGTGGTGATGGTTAAGACGGTACGTAGAGGTGGTGGTGGTGGCGGTGGTGGTGATGGTTGTGGCAGTGGCGAGGAAGAAGTGATTGGTGGATTTGATGGATCAGGAGGAGATGGAGGTCAAACTTAAGGGATGCGAAGGGAAAGAGGGAAAGAGGGAATGAGGGAGAGAGAGGGAGTGGAAGAGAGGGATGACGTGTGTGTGGAGAATAGGATATTATGACCAAAGTTATCAAGATTGTAGCAACCAAGAGGGGCCACGGTGACGCAAAAAAATCACCTGGCGACAGCCAGAATTCAAGGAAGCGTGACATCCGGTAGGGTTCACAGGGTCGGAAGGAGTTATGAAACACGACACACCGGGGAAAATGTTAGAGAAAGGGACTGATAGGTTGTGACATGATACGATAAATGACCCAGGGAGCCATTTTTTGGCCAAATTACTTTCGCTCGCGCTTACTGTTTGTTTTTGCTATTAGTTATTTGAACCTTTTATGTTTGTTCACTGAATATGGCGGACTGTCGTGCATCTAGATACACCAGCAGTCCCTTTACACAGAGTCCCTTTATACAAAGAGTTCCGACATCTCCAGACACGCCGCCATTTTGTGGCCATTCTGCGGAATTGTCGCAAGACTGTGCAAAGGGACTCTAAGATGAACGATCCGATTGTCGAGAAAGGGACATGTTGAAATAACCCCTTGCATGTAACATCGCAGTATATATGTTTTGCTTTGATGGACGGCAAACTATTTTTTCAGCTGTGGGGACAAACGCATGACATAGGCTGTTGTCACAACGTCAGGCAAAGCTTGTTGGCTCTAGCAAAATTCCCCTCAAGAGTCATTAGACTCGAAAGGTTATGATAATATTATAACCAGGGGGAGATGGTGATCGTTATATCAAGTTTTGGTTGTCGTTAGGTGATCTTATTAAGCTAAATGAACTTGGCCATATTGTGATGCCTCCAAAAAAAAAAATATTCCTGGTCGATGAAGGCCCCGTCTGTCCCTGAGTGATTGAAAGTGAGATGACATGTCAGAATGGAAGCGAATGTTGGGGCAGAGTAATAGCCAGTAACCGGTAACAAGAGAATAGATGGAGTGGATTGACGTAACTGATGGGGTAGTACGTCACAGTATTGAGATTGAACGAATGTGGGTAAGTGTGTAGGGAAGAAGCTCAGTATAGAGTTGTGGAGGTAGGAGGGGAGGGAAGAGGGAAAAAAGGAGGGAAGGTTGGAGGGATGGAGTGGGGAGTGAATGATTGTATTAGGAGTAGGGGTAATAGTGAAAAGGTCGAGGGTATACGTGGCGATGGAAGTCTGAGAGGAGAGAACAGAGTGGATGGAAGGAAAATGGAGGGTTAACCGAAGTGACGAAGAGAATAGAGTAAAGAGTGAAAATTAACTACGAGACGAAAATCAAATTTACACAGGTAATGGAGAATTATAAGATTTCATTACTTTAATGGCGTAACAGGAGTAGGAATAGGGGCAGGAATGGAAAATAAGAGGAGGAGGAAGAATGGAGTGTTGAAGACGAAGTCGAAAAAAGACGAAGATATGAAGCATTATCTCGATAAGAGGGGAGGGAATGGAAAGAAGGATTGAGAACTGCAAAAATAAAGAAGAAATCAAAGTCGAAAAGGAGGAAGAAAGGAGAACGAAGAGGTATCCTAGTTGGAGAGAAAGGTGGAGGAGGAGAAGAAATAGGAGATAAAGAGACGAGGAGGAAGGGGACAGAAAGTAGGAAGAAAAAGATTAGGGTGGCTATGGGAGATGACCCAAGCCTAAAGCCGCCTTGCTTGATGAACACTGAAGCAGGACGGTCGAAGAAAGGAGAGAGAGGGAGGGAGTGGAAGGTAGAGATAGACACACACACACACACACACACACACACACACACACACACACACACACACACACACACACACACACACACACACACACACACACACACACACACACACACACACACACACACACACACACACACACACACACACGCACACACACGCACACACGCACGCACACACACACACACGCACGCACGCACGCACGCACACACATACACACACACACACACACACACACACACACACACACACACACACACACACACACACACACACACACACACACACACACACACACACACACACACACACACACACACACACACACACACACACACACACACACACACACACACAGACGGATAGACATATAGACATAGACACATATATACATACGGCTACAGACATTAGATCGGACCTACGAGCTCTGAGCTCTCTTCCAGGAGGGAAATAGCTGTCGATCACGAGTCCAACACGTGATCCAAAGACCAAGTGAATACACACACACACACACACACACACACACACACACACACACACACACACACACGCACACACACACACACACACACACACACACACACACACACACACACACACACACACACACACACACTCACACACACACACACGCGCGCGCACACACACACACACACACACACACACACACACACACACACACACACACGCACACACACACACACTCACACACACACACACACACACACACACACACACACACACACACACACACACACACACACACACAGACACACACACACACACACACACACACACACACACACACACACACACGCACGCACACACACACACACACACACACACACACGCACACACACACACACACACACACGCACACACACACACACACACACACACACACACACACACACACACACACACACACACACACACACACACACACACACACACACACAGACGGATAGACATATAGACATAGACACATATATACATACGGGTACAGACATTCATTTTTATGTTCGCCACTGTCATGGCAGTATTTAAACAAATTTGGTAATAAATTGATGCTTAGTATTGCAGGAACGAACGAAGCTATGACAGAAAAAATATAGATTTGAATTGATGGTTATTTACATGAATGTTAAAACAAATACACAATTTTTTCACTGCTTCTGACCCAGGGCGGTGGGCAGGGTGCAGGGATGACCCGTCATCCAGGAGGTGCTCAGATGAGAGGGAGGGTGGGAAGGGTGTGGAGTGTATTTAGGGATGAAATGGGTGGGAGTGTTTTTATGCCTTTCCCTTTTTGGCTACCTCCCTTGGAAGGGGGAAAAAGCCTTGGTATATGTATGTATGTATGGATTAAAATATTTAAGATGCTTATTTTTAAATCCAAAACTAGAACAACAGGTTTAAGATAAAAAGTCAGGCCACCACGGAAAAAAGAAGTACAAAAGGTGACACGTACTAGTACAACACTTAAACACTGGGAAATTTTAACTTCCGTAAATGGCAGCACCCTTGGGTAGAAGAGTGTGTATAATTTGGGAGTTTTAAGCTCCCACGGGCTTTGGTTTTGAGCCCGTTTGGTGGGTGATTGGACTTATGAGTGTGTGTGGGCCCAACCACACACATTCATGCATTCACAAGATGTGCATACGTATATGAAATACGCATGCGCATCTCGGTGAATGCACCCTTCCCAATGTGAACTGTATTCGGTGTTAGAAATAAATAGCAATGTTGTTATAAATTTAAGAAAAAAAAGGGGGGGGTGATTCAATGTATGAGTGGTCGTGGTTTGGCCACGCCCACCCATACATTTACCGGATGTGCATGCCTATGTGAGATACGCTTGCACAGTTCGGCGAATTCACCCTTCCTGACATGAACGGAGTACAAGTGAAATGACATAAAATAATTAAAGGGGGGGCTGACACTCCACCAGCCGACGCAGTTCATAATCGCTTAGGTGGCGGCAGAGGCGACGCACAAGACCCTCAGATGTTGTCGGAGGCCCTCTCCTCAGAAAAGCAGTTGCGGGGCAATGCTTGAGGTAGTGGTCAAGGGTGGCTTCAGGGTGGCGGCAATGTTGACATCTTCTTTCTTCGGTCGTGGGGTTGTTCTTGATTTGCCAGAAACAACGGTCCTCCAGCCGCAGACGGAAGAGCAGAGTTTCCACCTTTCTTGGTGTGGAGCGAGGAAGTACAAGGGGCTCGTAGTCTGTGACTGCCCTGTACCACCTCGCCCTTTCTGACACCTCTGCCTCCAGTCTGTGCTGAAGGAACCGTTGTACCTGGTTAAGAGCCCTGGTGCGTATGCGCAACTGATTTCTGCTGAGAGGGACGACAACATCGACTTCGGGTCTTTGGCGCGCCACTTCTGCTGCGGCGTCGGCTAGCTCATTTCCTGGGACGCCCATATGGCTCGGCACCCAGTTGAGCGTAACACTCCTGCCTTGCTGGTGTAGCTTCACCAGGAGTGCTAGAATGGAGGTCAGTAGGCGTACATTGTCGCTGGGCTGTGTTGTATCTAAGCTGCCTATCAGAGACTGTGAATCCGTGTGGATCACCACAGGACCAGTTCGTGATATTAGAGCATGCTCTAACGCTCCTTGAACTGCTATGGCCTCAGCTTGGAGAGTGGACGCATGATCAGATACTCTCCTGCCGAAGGTCAAACCATCCGTCACGAAAGCAGCCCCCGCACTACGGGGCCTGTTGGGGTCTACGGAGCCATCCGTGTAATAGACCGCCATTCCAGGTTCCGATAGTGCGCGAATGCCCTGATCACATAACTTCTTCTTACTAGGAAGCTTTGTGACAACGAAGGTTGCAGGTATCGACAGCCATGGTGGTGGGGGCTTGAACTCTGGGTGTGGAGAGTCCCTACCTTTCTCAAGGAGAGTGCTGGCGAGCCTGAAGGAGTCCAGGATCCCAGCCGCCTGTGATAACCAGGTATCGGAGTGGATAAGAGTATCCACCCGTCTGGGTAGAAGAGACTGACCTGCCTTTACATAGCATACAGAGCAAGAGGGTTGCCAAAAACCGTTATGGCATGGGACTGGCAACCTAAGGGATCTAGTTACGAAGCAGAAATACATAACCCTTATATACTAATCTTAAATCTATTCAGAGTCCATTACATAACTTATGGGTCTCACATCTTAACCTAAAATGCCACTTAATAATCATACAATATATATACATACATACATACATACATTCATACATACATACATACATATATATATATATATATATATATATATATATATATATATATATATATATATATACGAGGAATAATGGAAGAATTTTACTGCCTTAACGTTTCGACCCTTAGGGTCTTGATCACAAAGCATAACACAAAAGTATAACATGGACATTTTATACACATACATGTCACCTCACAGGGTGCCTGGGAAAGGTCGTCCAGCACGGAACATTTGTCCGTTTGTTTTCATCCACTATCAATAAACTTGTTGCTCTTGCCAAGCATATAAAACCATCTCTATGGTTGATGTTATTATTAGTATTAATATAGGCTGCTTCTATTGTTTTTCTTAATTTCTTTGTTGAACCTTTATCTATTATAATTGTATTGTCCCAGTTCGGAAGGTGGTCACGTGTATCTATGTGTCTTACTATAGAATTTGAAAGCCTGTGGGTTCTTACATCATTTTTGTGTTCATATAATCTATTTTCTAATCCACGACCTGTTTCCCCAAAATATGAGGATGGGCAATTTTTACAAGGTATTTTGTAGACAATACTATTTTCATTCGTATGGTTATTATAATTACGCGTTACCAAATGTCCCACTTTGCTACCTGATGTTCTTGCTATCTTTATACCTGCTTTTAAGAGGACGTTGTCTAGAGTTGAATTAATGCTGGAATTTGGGACTGTGATATATCGTGATAAACTATTTTTGCAGAAACCACCGGGATGTTGAAAAAACGGATACCGAACGTTTTCGTCTAATTAAGACATTTTCAAAAGTACCTTTGAAAATGTCTTAAATAGACGAAAACGTTCGGTATAATTTTTTTCAATGTCCCGGAGGTTCCTAAAAAGCATATATATATATATATATATATATATATATATATATATATATATATATATATATATATATATATATATATATATATATATATATATATATACACACATGTATATATACATACACACATACATATATATATACATATATATATATATGTATATACATAATCATCCGGCAGTCTACTCGGATTGCCGGAGGGACTGAATTATTAAAATCCTTTTAATTTCTGGTCAGTGAAACAAGTTGCATTGATCTTAAACGAAAATACATAGATTGGAGGTGTGCGTAAAGGCAAGCCTCCTTGGATCCACACCCTACTTAAAACTATATAACTAAGCTGCTATATCTAAATTTCTAAATAGTGTTAGCACAGCTATCATTTGAGGGAAACAACGCTCAGCCTTCATAGGGTGGGCAAAGCTTGATCGCCGAGAAAGCTGTGGTGACCGTTCCGAAGTCCTTCCCACACATGCAAATACAGACATACAAACAGGAACACAAACATACTAGCAGACACACAGACATACAGACAGACACAGACATACAAGCAGAAATACATCGACCAATAAAACAATGGCGGAAGAAAATGCACGCACGCACACACTCACAGAAATACACACACACATAGAGATAGTGACTGAATAAGATAAACATGCAAGTATATGGATTCATATAAAAAACACAGACTGGCGAAGAAGCAAGCAAAAGGAAGAAGAGAGATAGGGGACGCTCTGTGAATTGGAAAATCTGCAATTGATTAAGGAAATCGAGTAGGGAACGAGCTGAAATCAGCGCCGTCGAGGAGGCTGACTGGGTTTAGGGTCTAGTGCGGATAGATTTTTTGTTTTTTGTTTTTTGACAAATTTAGGTTTCACAAAGAAATAGGCAGGACCTGGTTTACTCAATAGAGTGGTTAACGAATGGAATAAACTTAGTAGCCATATAGTGAGCGATGAAACTATTAGTTGTCATAAAAGAAGATTAGATAACTATGGATGGGATGACAGGTGTTAAGGGACATGGAAGTGCCTATCAATTCACTCAAAGAATCACAGTCGATCCTGCATTTCTGGCTGGCTGCCCTGCTCACCCTTCCCCACTGAGCTGGCTGAAACTTCAAGCTTCGTTAGAATATATTTATATTTCTTCACTTACCTCGCCTTATATGCAAAGGGGGACGGAGAGGGGGGGTCGCCGATTAAATGAAGCGGCCTCGCTGTGGATGTACTGTGTCTTGCGACACTGCTTCTGACCCAGGGCGGTGGGCAGGGTGCAGGGATGACCCGTCATCCAGGAGGTGCTCAGATGAGAGGAAGGGTGGGAGGGGTGTGGAGTGTATTTAGGGATGAAATGGGTGGGAGTGTTTTTATGCCTTTCCCTTTTTGGCTACCTCCCTTGGAAGGGGGAAAAAGCCTTGGTATATGTATGTATGTATGTACTTACCTCAGTGACTATACGTGTTACACGAATTTCATGTACATCTAGAGATGAAACAGTTATTGTTCACCTATTTCAAATTTTTCCATCTCGATAGTGCAAAGAAAGTAATTATAACGAGTATAAGATAAGGAATATAATTTTTTATATTTATACAGCATTTTATTTATCATCGCTGTGTCCAGTCATTATGAGGCTGGTTGTAAAATTCAACATGTCTTCTGTGATATAAAATAGTCATGAATATGACTGTGCTTTCACATATCCCATAAAGTGACACATAAAAGAGAAAATGAGAGGTGTGCTTCCCGCCACCCGTCCAGTATCAAAAGATAATCATGTAAACCTTTCATTTTCTCTTTTATGTGTCACTTTATGGGATATGTTAAAGCACAGTCATATACATGACTATTTCATATCACAGAAGACACGTTGAATTTTACAACCAGCCTCATAATGACTGGACACAACGATGATACGTAAAATGCTGTATGAATCTTAAAATCACATTCCTTATCTTATACTCGCTTGAGGTTTCAGCCAACTCAGCGGAGAAAGGGTGAGTAGGGATGCCAACCGAAAACGCAGGATTGACTGAGATTCTTTGAGTGAATTGCCTATAGTGTAGGCCTTGTGGTCTTTTGGAGTTCCCTCTATTCTTATACTCTTATGTTTATTTCTATATTTGGTTGGCCTTATTTTAATAGTTTGAATTAGTCTTCAATTTTTTTTTTATTTCGCGCTTTCTTAATAATTGTAATTTATTATACAATTCATTATGATTGGTTACCATGGTAACACATGGCAACAGGAAATCTTTTGGTTCATAACAAGGTTTGATGCAAAAAATGAAATAAATAAATAAATAAGATAAATAAATGAATAATAAGGATGATAATGATTACAATAATAGTAATTACGATAATGATAATAATAATGATAATAATGATAATAATAATAATAATAATAATAATAATAATAATAATAATAATAATAATAATAATAATAATAATAATAATAATAATAATAATAATAATAATAATAATAATAATAATAATAATAATAATAATAATAATAATAATAATAATAATAATAATAATAATAATAATAATAATAATAATAATGATAATAATAATAAATATAATAATAATAATAGTAATAATGATAATAATAATAATAATAATAATAATAATAATAATAATAACAATAATGATGATATAATGATAATAGTAATAATAATAATAATAATAATAGTAATAATAATAATAATGATGATAATAATAATAATAATAATAATAATAATAATAATAATAATAATAATAATAATAATAATAATAATAATAATAATAATAATAATAATAATAATAATAATGATAATAATAATAATAATAATAATAATAATAATAATAATAATAATAATAATAATAATAATAATAATAATAATAATAATAATAATAATAATAATAATAATAATAATAATAATAATAATAATAATAATAATAATGATGATGATAATAATAATAATAATAATAATAATAATAATAATAATAATAATAATAATAATAATGACAATGATGATAATAACAACAATGATGATGGTAACAAAGATAATAATGATAGTAATAATAATAATAATAATAATAATAATAATAATAATAATAATAATAATAATAATAATAATAATAATAATAATAATAATAATAATAATAATAATAATAATAATAATAATAATAATAATAATAATAATAATAATAATAATAATAATAATAATAATAATGATAATAATAATAATAATAATAATGATAATAATAATAATAATGACAATGATGATAATAACAACAATGATGATGATAACAAAGATAATGATTGATAATATAAAATACATAAATAAGTGCAATAAGATGAAATTAAAATAAGGAAAGGTGGTGAGAGGGAAATGTAATGATCATGAGACGAAGGAGGGAGTGCGAGGGAGTGCGAGGGAGTGAAATGAGTGAGAGAGTAAAGAAGAATATGAGGAATCTGGTCGCAAGAGGCTCTGCCGGATCTAGGGAATGAATGAAAAATACAGTTCAGTTGTGTCAGTTAAGTTAGTCATTGTTTATCTATTGGCGCCATCCAGTTTTGGCTCTCAGTTCAGCGAGATCAGTTGGGTTCAAAGTATCACTTCAGTTCATATTGTCAGTGAAGAGGTTTCAGGTCGGTTAGAAGAGTCCATTCAGCAAAGACTTTCAATCCTTTAAGCCCTTTTTCGTTTTTTTTTTTTTTGGGGGGGGGGGATAAAAAAATCTCACGGCGGCAGACACATAGGGGTCAAATAAAGTTCTCAGAGCCTTGGTAACGTTCGCCTTAGGCAGAAAATGTTTCTGAATGACGTCATCAGGCTGAAGACGTTGAAATAGAAAATGGAATTGAGGGAGTTGCGAAAGAGAGCGTTGATGGGCCTTGGAGTGTGGGGGTGGGGGTGGAGGAGGGTGATGGAAGGATGGATGAGGAAAAGATAGAATGAAATCTAGGACGACAGCGTCTCGGATGGATAGATGGATGGGAGTCATTCAAGGATAGTGTTCTTTCTTGACAGACCGCTGCAGTCTGGTAAACAAGTAGACGAGGTCATAGTTCCTAGACTTGAAATTCATTAGTTTCTGAAGAGCGAATGAAGGAGGGAAGAGGTAAGAAGGGAGAACGGAAGAAAGAAAGGGAGGTGGGAAGGAAGAGGGAAAAGGGAACAGGGAAGAGGGAGGAGGAATGAGGACGGAAGAAAGAATAGGGAGGAGGAAGAAGGACAGAGGAAGCAAGAGTGAGGAGGAGAGAGGAAAGAGGAGGTAATAGTAATAGAGAGGAGGACGGAGGAGGGAGGTGGATGGCTGGCATGGAATAGGTTATTATATGTACTCGCGTAGCACGTTAGTACATGCACACGAGTGTGCACTTACACATACCACATTCACACACGCACTCACACACACACACACACACACACACACACACACACACACACACACACACACACACACACACACACACACACACACACACACACACACACACACACACACACACACACACACACACACACACACACACACACACACACACACACACACACACACACACACACACACACACACACACACACACACACACACACACACACACCAGGAATCTGTTGAATTCTTTTACCTGATATTTTTGGTTTGGACACTAATTCTTTACATCGGCATTTTATTTATTTATTTATTTATTTATTTTTTATTTATTTATTTATTTATTTATTTATTTATTTTTTATTTATTTATTTATTTATTTATTCATATTTATGTAGCTATCTATTCGTTTCGTTATTATTCGGCTCTTGCATGTTTTTGAACTCTTTGAAATGCATAGATTCAAAAAGGTTTTGTAGATGAATAACATTGAAGTGAAGGATTCTACCTTTGTGTCACGGAACTAACAAAATTCGGAAGCTGGCTCAGCCGCAGCCTGCACCTTTAAGTGGTTCTTGAATAATGAGACTTGAAAAGAAGGTGAACGAAGTTAGTCGAATTTTTCCTCTTAAGTTACCCAAAAGTGGCAAGAAAAAGGTATGTGGGGGAGGGGGGTGTAGAAGGGATGGGGGTGGGGGTTGCCTTGGTGGATGTGGGTAGATTTGGATAATGTGGGCGAAGAGGTACAGAAGTCTAAGAGGTGTTGTGTTACTAAGGTACAATAAACCCTCCCATATCCGAACTACTGATTAGTCTTACAAAGGAGTTAAGGCATGGTGACAGGATACAAAAAACTAATAGACAAATAGATCAATATCAAAGATAGATAAAATGACTGAAATAGAACAGAAAAAAGCGTAATATATAATATATATATATATATATATATATGTATATATATATATATATGTATATATATATATATATATATATATATATATATATATATATATATATATATATATGTAGTAGACGAATTGTCTGGGCGTGGGTCATACGTTCAGCATTCTTACATTTTGTAATTATTAGCTATTTCCTTACAAATATAATGATCAATTTTATACAATCCTAAGTTAAGGTTAAAATTGTTATCATTTATCAATTTAATCAGACAACTTTCAATTCAATTTCTTTCGACAAAATTATTGTTGAAAGTAATTACTCTAGCGTTTTCCCAGTTGATAGGGTGATTGAAAGTGCTTAAATTTTTAAAAATGGCACTTGACTCATTCCCGTCTTTGACACATTTCTTGTGTTGTTTTATCCTGACAGAAAGATCTTTTGCCGTTTGACCGATATAGAATTTATCACATATTTTGCAAGGAATTTTGTACACACAGCTGGACGTGTGACCCACGCCCGGACAATTCGTCCACTTCCTTTCCTAGTGTAGTTCCTTATACTCTTGTCATACTATATTATGTTTGCTGTGTCCTCTTTCTTTGTAATTTACACTGAAGATGTAATATACGAAAGCGCTCTGCTCCGTTTGTTTATTTTCTTAAGTGGTTACCTTGCATATATATATATATATGAATATGTATATATACATATGCATATATATATATATACATATATATATATATATACATACATATATATATATATATGTATATATATGCATATATATATATATATGTATATATATATATATAAATATATATATATGTATATATATATATTGTCGCCGATATTTTCTCCAGGTAAGGTTTTTCTTCAGTACTAACTTAATGTGGACATTTTTGTCCTATGTATCCTTTTACAATGACGAATTAACCGAAACACGACCAAGTAACTTCCTTTCTTTCTCGACAAATGCATTTTGATCTTATTGTCCGGTGATGTTGAAGAGGGATCAAGTGCATTTTTACCAAATGAAAGAAAATGGAAACTTATTATGCTTCCCTTCCCAGACAATCAATTCTTCACTTTAATTTAGTTTATTTAAATTCTAAATAAAAATAAATAAATAAAAATCGGCTGCTTTCGCCATTTCTCATCTCTTCAATTTTTACTTTCCTGTCTCTCTTTTCTCCATAGATTTCTTTCGTTTTGTTTTTCTCCTTCCCACCGCTCTCTTCTCCCTTTTCGTATCCGGGTTTTTGGCTCCGAACATTCTCTCTCTCTCTCTCTCTCTCTCTCTCTCTCTCTCTCTCTCTCTCTCTCTCTCTCTCTCTCTCTCTCTCTCTCTCTCTCTCTCTCTCTCCTTCTTCTTCTTTTTCTCTTCTCTCTCTCATCTTCTCTTCTCTTTCTCATCTTTCTCTTTTCTTTCTAATTTTTTCTCTCTCTTCTCTCTCTTTTTTCTCTCTCCCTCTCACTCATCTCCTTCTCCTTCTCCTTCTCCTTCTCTTTTTCCTTTTCCTTTTCCTTTTCCTTTTCCTTCTCCTTTTTCTTTCCATTCTTCTTCTTCTTCTTCTTCTTCTTCTTCTTCTTCTTCTTCTTCTTCTTCTTCTTCTTCTTCTTCTTCTTCTTCTTCTTCTTCTTCTTCTTCTTCTTCTTCTTCTTCTTCTTCTTCTTCTTCTTCGCATTCTTCTTCTTCTTCTTCGCATTCTTCTTCTTCTTCTTCTTCTTCTTCTTCTTCTTCTTCTTCTTCTTCTTCTTCTTCTTCTTCTTCTTTTTCTTTTTCTTTTTCTTCTTCTTCTTCTTCTTCTTCTTCTTCTTCTTCTTCTTCTTCTTCTTCTTCTTCTTCTTCTTCTTCTTCTTCTTCTTCTTCTTCTTCTTCGCATTCTTCTTCTTCTTCTTCTTCCTCTTCTTCTTCGCATTCTTCTTCTTTGCATTCTTCTTCGCATTCTTCTTCCTCTTCTTCTTCTTCGCGTTATTCCTTGCGTTTTTCTTCTTCTTCGCATTCTTCTTTTTGTCTTCCTTTTTTCCCTCTTCCTCTTCTTCCCCTTATTTCTCTTTTTCTCCATATTCCTCTTCTTCCTCTTCTTTCTTTTTTGTGAGACAGACAAATAGACAGAGGGAGAGACGGGGACTTAAGAAAAATGGAGAACCTTTGGAGCTCCTGAAGGAAAGACGAGTAAGGTTCGGTGTGTGGAGCGCCTTCGAGGAAGGATGAAGGTATGCGGTTTGCACAAAGGGTGTCGCGGTTTTAGAACTTCTGGTTGAAAGGTTTTAAGCTCAAGACGTCTTGTGTAAAAGGATAGAGGATGCAGGCGTTACTCAAAGCCCTTCTCTTTCCTTTGTGAATGTGCGTAAATATAACATTTGTTGTTGAATATAAGTTTCCGTGAGAATGATTTCTTACAAAATATAGTGAATGTATTTGGAAAATAGTGAAAACCTATCCGTGTCAATCTGTGTGTATACGAGTATGTATGTATGTATGTATGTATGTATGTATGTATGTATGTATGTATGTATGTATGTATGTATGTATGTATGTATGTATGTATGTATGTATGTATGTATGTATGTATGTATGTATGTATGTATGTATGTATGTATGTATGTATGTATGTATGTATGTGTGTATATAGGCATGTATGTATTACAAAGGATTACAAAGGCGGAGCATGCCGACAGGAGACCTTTTGATCCATATCTAGGTCGGATGCAAAAAAAAAAAAAAAAAAAAAAAAATCATATTAATAATAAATTAAAACTATAATAATGTAAAAATAACAAATAAAATACATAAGTCAATGCATAGGTATAGTTGAATAACAAACAAACAGGTAAATAGTAAATGATTATAAATTGACATATAACTAATAATAAATGAAAATCAGACAGACAAATTATAACAAAACAAAAACAAATAATATAACATAAATTATAATCATTACAGCATCTTACTTAGGTATTTATCTAAATGATTCTTAAAGCTTCGAACTGAACTACATTGCACTACCTGTGCAGGAAGTTTATTCCATTCATTAACTACACGGTTGGCAAAGTTGTTTCTACCTACTTCCAAATTGGATCTATTTCCGGACAGTTTGAGACCATTGTTTCTTGTCTGATTCTCATTCAATGTGAAAATTTGGTCACTTTTGATGTTGTAAATTCCCTTTAAAATCTTAAAGACCTGTATCAAGTATGTATGTATGCATGTATGTATGTATGTATGTATTTATGTATCATGTGTGTATGTATTTATATGTATGTATATATGTATGTATGTATGTATGCATGTATGTATGTTTATATATATATACACATATATATGTATATATATGTATATATATATATGCATATATATATATATATATATATATATATATATATATATGTGTGTGTGTGTGTGTGTGTGTGTGTGTGTGTGTGTGTGTGTGTGTGTGTGTGTGTGTGTGTGTGTGTGTGTGTGTGTGTGTGTGTGTGTGTGTGTGTGTGTGTGTGTGTATGTGTATACATATATATATATACTTATATATACATATATATATATATATATATATACATATATATATGTATAATATATATATATATATATATATATATATATATATATATATATATATATATATATAGTATATTTTGGGCGCAGATTCTCACTAATTTACACTGTGTTAAACATGACAGAATTTTGACACTAATTAATTTTCTTACTGAGATTTTCAATTTTCTTCCAGTAGATCTCATTTCAGTGGTGTGGGAAAATACAACCCTTCCATAGTCTTCCATATTTAATTGATGTTTCGACTTCAGGGAATCATCTTCAGAATAGTATACAAGAATTAAGTCACAGTCGTACACAGCAACACAATATACAATTGACAATTTTGCACAGACAACATGGATTTAAATATAGGCCGCTTAGGAACACTGAAAGGATCGTGTTCAACTGTGTGGCCGGACACTTCGCTCAGGAAATTTTGGTGGATGCGACTTCTGATAATTTTGAAACTATCGTGTATCGCAAGCCCATCGATAGTGGTAAATACATGGATGGTCGTGGTGAATGTTCTCTTAATTATAAGAAAGGCGTCATTAGGGTATCTGTCCATGGGCAATTTCTATTTGTTCCTCCTGGCACATGCTCCATTTAGAGCTTACTTATCTACGGCAAATGCTTGTGAATAATGGTTACTCCAATCAAGACTTTAACAGTGTAACTAAGGATGTACTAGAACGCAAGGTTGCTGTGAGAACGTCAGACCAAGCATAGACCGTCACTGTATTCTCTCAGAATATCTTTTGTAGCTCTCACCGACAAGAAGAGAAACAGATAAAAGAAATCATACATAGAAATTGTAAGCCAATACGACAACCCTCGTACCTGTTCTGTTTGGTAATGGCGACATATTATCGAAAACCAATGTTATATAGGAATACCGTTGTACTTCTGGGGACTGCGCACCTCATAATTCTACGTACGTTGGGTTCATGACGTGCCAAGTAAGTAGACGGTTGTCCTTACATTTACAACAAGGAGCAATTAAACATCACCACTTCCAATACCACCATAATGTAATTGATAGGGAGACTACAGTATTGTGAATAACACTAAGATAGTCGCTCAATGTAATAAAACAAAAGAACAAAAAAAAAAGCTAGAAGCCATCCACATAAGAGAAAGAGCTCCGATAATCAACATATAATCTAACATGACCTCTGCTATTTCTCTCTTTAATCCCTCATCTAGATTTGGAGCCCATTGGCAGCAAAGCCCACCTCCGTCCTCTCCCCCTCCTCCAACTCACCAACCCCCTCTTGACCAGCGGGGCGTCCCTGCGAGACGAACATTCCTACCTGACTCTCCCTCTCTCCCTCTCTCCCTCCCCATTCCCTTCCCCCTCCTGAGCAAAGTGTCCGGCCACGCAGGTCAACACGATCCTTTCAGTGTTCCCAAGCGGCCTATATTGAAACCCATGTCGTCTGTACAAAATTGTCAATTATGTATTATGTAGCTGTTAAGACTGTGGCTTAACTCTTGTATATTATTCTGAAGATGACTCCTTGAAGCCGAAACGTCAAATAAATATGGAAGACTATGGAAGGCTTGTGTTCTTCCACCCCCTGAAATGGGATCTACTGTGAGAACAATTGAAAATCTCAGTAAGAAAATTAATCAATTTCAAAATGCTGTCGCGCATAACACAGTGCAGTGTACACACACACACACACACACACACACACACACACACACACACACACACACACACACACACACACACACACACACACACACAAATATACACATATATATATATATATATATATATATATATATATATATACATATATATTGTCAAAGGCTTGCTTAAAATATGCCGAAGTACTCCAAGACTCGGGAGTAGTGGCCAGGTCTATACGGGGTGGAAACATAGTTTACGAAGGCACAAGCAGTCGTAACAAAGTACATTCATCGATGGCTCTCAGATTAAATTTTTACGCACGTAAAGGCAAGTCGAGAAGTCTAATACCATAAAAACATTTAATATTCACCGTTACCGATACATTTAAATATTATCCCAAGGGGTGACATATTATATAAATAGATACAGTGGAACAAAACATATACAAAACAAATAAGGTAAGCACAAGGGGAATGTTCCCAAATACACAGTAAATACATAACAAGAAAAGACAAATAGAAAAGGGGGGGGGATTCCACTTCTACCAGGTACAAGAGTGGGGGTACTTATACTAGTTGTAGACGGAACGAGGCTTGTCCTGGGAGAGAAGGCCGGTGGTCGGACGGCTGGTAAAATAGGTTGCAACTGAGCGTATGAAGACCTTGAAGAAGCCACGGTTCTTGGATATCGGAGGGAGTATCGGGGAGCGAGTCTGGGTTCGATGGGGATGACCACCCTTAGGTAGTGGGTCGAAGTGGGCAGAGCTATGACGTTGCCTCGTCAGCTTCGAGTCCGGCTTGAAACAGGGTTAAACCAACAACCCATTGAAGCTGGTAGCAAGTTGTTGACTTGGATAAGGGGGGTGGTTGATAGGACTATTAAGAGAGACTTTTAATAGTCGTGGTTCGGGGTTGACAGAAGAAAATGACGATGGTGACCAGTGACTATAACATCCCCCTTCCAGAAGTCCAGCGTAAAGGGGTGTAGCTGAGCTAGACGTCCTTTAGTCATCGGGAGCTGTCGTCATTTTTGGAGAAGGACACCTCCTATCCCTTCTCCAGAGGCGTCTATTTGGAGGACGAAGGGGCGTGAGTAGTCGGGAGTCCTAAGTACAGGCTTGGTGCTCATGAAACGTTGGAGGGATCCAAAGGAGTCTTGGCAGGAGGAAGACCAGATAAACCTCTCTTTAGGGATGGTCAGAGCTGTAAGGGGGGCCGCTATTGCCGAGAAATTGCGGCAAAAGCGACGGTAGAAGCTGCCATTCCCAAGAACCTTCGGAACGATTTCCAGTTGACTGGGACAGGGAAGCTGAAGTCTGATTTGGACAAGTTGACCATGAATACTGTGGTGGAGAGGCGATCTAGAAGGGAATTTAGTATGGTGAGGTGGTCTTCCAGCGAATCTGCCGAAACAAGAAGATCGTCAAGATAGGCAAAAGTCTTGTCTAATCCAGTGATGGTATGGTTGATGGCCCACTGAAAGGTGACAAGAGCGTTACACAGGCCGAAAGGGAGGACCTGGTACTTATACAAGTCAAGAGGGGTTACGAAGGAGGAGAGAATCAGGAATTCAGGAATTCAGGAATTCAGGAATCAGTTTGATCTGCTGGTACCCCTTGATTACCTCTATTTTGGAGATGAAACGGAACTTCCCTGCCCGGTCGACTAGAGTGTCGTTACGAGGTAAGGGGTAACGGTCCTTCACTGTAGCGGAGTTCAATCTACGGTAGTCCACACAGAGTCTCCAAATTCCGTCTTCTTTGGGGACCAGCAGAGCAGGGGATGCCGATGGAGAGGAGCTTTGTTCTTCCAGACAATGTTCCACCAGGTAGTCCACCTCAGCTTTCAGAATTTTGAGTTTATGGGGGTTGAGACGATAAGGGGCCTGGTGAATAGGAGAAGTGTTAGGAAGAAGTTTTATGTCGTGTTCAACCGTAGTACACAACCCTGGGTGGTCTGCAAAGACGGTAGGGTGTTTTTGGAATAGAAGGGTTAGATCCTCCTGTTGTTTTTGGTTTAAGTGGGCAAGGAATGGGGATGGGTTAGAGAGGAGGGAGGAGTTAAGCTGGAGAATGGTAGGATCGTTATTTTGTACTGGGAGAATTTATTCACCTTCTGGGTTTTGGTTACAATGGATAGGTCTCGGGGAGTCATCAGCAGGTTGTCTCCTTAGGTATTCTTTCATCAGATTTACATGAACAAGTTTGGAGTCTTTTCGCCTGTCAGGAGTAAGAACAACGTAGCTGAGTTTATTAAGGCGGTGAGAAACTACATAGGGACCTTGAAACTTGTGAGTGAGGGGAGCTCCAGGTATGGGCAGATACAGGAGTACCTCGTCACCGGGTTTAAAGGTTCGAACCTTGGTTTTCTGGTCAAAATGGGTTTTCATTTTGGCTTGAGACGCGGCTAAGTCATCTAAGGCAATGCTTTGGAGTACTTTCAATCGGTGTTTTCATTGGTTCACCGTCTGTTTGGGATGTTGAGGGGCCTCTTGGTACCACTGTTCCTTGAGGATCATAAGGGGTCCTCTTATTTGGGGACCGTACACCAGTTCGAAGGGAGAAAACCCTAACGAGGACTGTACGGTTTCCCTTACCGCAAATAACATGAGGGGGTAGTCCCTCATCCCAATCAGAAGGTGAATTTAAGCAAAACTTTCGAAGCATGGCCTTGAGTGTTTGATGGAACCGCTCAAGAGCGCACTGAGTATATATGAGCGATCTATGGGTAATGCTGTGACCCTACATGCACACACACACACACACCAAACTCCCCGCCCACGAGAGTTGGAGTAACAACCCGCAACGCAGCGATACTGAAATTATTTCAGACCTGGGCGGGATTCGAACCCGGACTGCCGTAGTGCCAGCCGGGAACTCTACAAACGGCTCCACGAGTTGTGTGTGTGTGTATGAATATGTATATGTAAGTGTGTGTAAACGCGTTCATATGTTGACACAACAGGCATTCGTGTTGTTCTTCAAGCTGTCCTTTCACCAGCCTGCTCCTTCATCGTTTCCTTTTGTAATGACTCGCGAGTGACAGTTGGAGTGAGACGTAATCCAACTCCACTAGTGTGAAGGGCGTTCAGGTGTCACAGGCTCTTTTAAGTGGCACTAGTGACTTCAGGTGCCAGGGCCACCATAGCTAACGTGTTTGTGGGTGTAGAATAGAATTGGTAACCATGTAGAGGGAGCGCTGAAACAATTGTTTTTGTTTTCAAAAGAAGATGAGATGATTTTATGGATAGGGATTACAGATGGTAAAGGGCATGGAACTACCTAGCATAGGCTCTATGGTTTCTTGCCATCTCTCTCATTCTTATGTTCATTGTGTGTATCCTGTACGCGATGGGGATTGGTGCCTGATCAGAGAGGACCTTGCACGACTCAAAGTAATTTGAGTAGAGTGTGAACCAGAGTATTGACCGGGTGAGATGGTGACTGAGTGGATGAGATGTTAAACAAATGGATGAGATGGTGACCGGGGGAGATGGTGACAGGATGGATGAAATGGTGACTGAATGGATGAAAGTGTGACTGAATGGATGAGATGGTGACCTGATAAGCGCAACAGGG
>NC_134787.1:38374350-38389350 GCF_046742065.1 Oratosquilla oratoria
CGAAGCAACGACGGTCCGTGCGCGGGCCATCATTGACGAAGATCCAACTGTTACTCTTCGATTCTTATCCTTGGAGCTCGGTGTCAGTTATGGGAGCGCACATGACATCGTGCATGAACACTTAGGGCTGAGGAAGAAGTGTGCTCGATGGATACCTCATTTGCTTACGGAAGACCAGAAGAGCGAACGGGTGCGGATTTGTCGTCTATGGCTGGCTGAATTCGAGCCAAATGGTCCGAAACGGTTCTCAGATGTAGCTACCGGAGATGAGTGTTGGATTTCTTTCTTCACCACCAGAGACAAGCAGTCTAACATGGTGTGGTTGAGTGATGAAGAACCTCGACCTCAGATTCTGAAGGAAGGATTTCGCAGCAGGAAGCGCCTTTTCACCATCTTCTTCAATTCACAAGGACCAATGTGTGTGGATGTAATGCCTCAACAGTGTACTATCACAGCCCAGTACTACACTGATCACGTCCTTCCTCGAGTCCTGGAATATCAGGCCAAGACTGCACCAACCCGTCGCCGATCGCGCCTTTTGCTGCACCATGACAATGCTGCCCCCCACAAAGCTCGCCTCACTGTGCAGTTCCTGCCCACCCACCCTACTCGCCTGACCTTGCTCCCTGTGATTTTTGGTTGTTTCCAAAGATCAAGGGTGCGATCGCAGGGAAGCTGTTTCATCGCATCCAAGATCTGGCGCGAGCAGTCAATTCAGAGCTACGAGGTATATCGGCTTCTGAGTACCGTGAGTGCTTCATGAAGTGGCGAAAGAGGATGGAACGTTGCATAGAGGCAGGAGGGGAGTACTTTGAAGGAATGTAGGCCACTATTTGGATTTACCTCTGTACCGTGAAAATATATGGTATCACTGTCATTACTTTTTGATCACCCCTCGTACACGAAGCTTACTCTGCTTACCTTATACTATTACTCCTACCTTTGAAGTACAATAACAGGTTACTGTTTTGATTCTAAATTAATAGAACACTACACTTTATCTTATACCTGTAACTGTATAGCGCTATACGTATACAATACAAAAACACAACATAATCACTTGTCACAATTCGGAGATATAAACTTCACAGGTATTCGCTAGCTGGTATCTTGGCAGAAAACGAGTTCTCTAACTGAGGTCATGGAGCAGACTGAGGTCACAGAGCAAACTCAAGGTCACACACACACGCGCGCGCGCGCACGTGCGCGTTCGTATGTCCAGATTCTATTCCATCTTCGTGTTCAACTTTGCATTTGTCTGTTTCTGTATTTGTCTTCGTCTCCGTCCTCGTCCTGTCGTTCTCGGGTTACCCTCCCTTCGCCTTGGCTGCCAGACCCATTCCATTTATGGGTGTCCCTCAAAAGGACTTCCTCTCGATCTATTTTCACTCCGGTTCCCTTGCCAGGCACAGGCACCGTTTCCTGTGGTACTTGTCTCAAGAATAGCCGTAGTGCCTGGCACTCAAGCCCGCCGCATGACATCCTACTTGGGTATCAGCCACCGTACGTCCTACCTCTGGCAACATCTTATAGCATTACTAGCAAAATGGAAATTTTCCCCGGTGAGCCATCCTTCCACCTCCTCCCTCCTTAATTAGAGAAATGAATAAATCAATCAATCTTTATTGCTCTTTTTATGGTCCTATCAAATTCACAACTCTGTTCTTTTGTCTAGATTAGTGGTTCCCAACGTAGGGCATACGCCCCACAGGGGGGCAGTTTTATTTTTAGGGGGGCAATTTGATTTTTAGATGTTTTGGTAATCCAAGTCTGTTCTTGTGGTCTATTAGCCGTAACATCATTAAACGAGGAGGTCTGAGACTGAAGCTGATTAAATTAGTTCCTAAAATAAAATCTCTTTGCAGCAGGTATGAAGCACAAGGGTCTTACTAGCTGACTAGCTTTATTGTACTTATCTTGAGATGAGCTCAAATAATATTTGTATTTGATTGATACCTTTACTTTACACTACATTGTACAATTTGATTTAAAGTACTGATCAAAGTATAACAGAAAAGGAATCCTTTGAAATTAGTTTGTTTTTATATTATAAATTTCAATTCTCTATTACATGCTTTGAGACTTTATTTGTTTGTTTTTTTCTCATAAACATAAAATAATATACGACAATCTACATATATTTCATAATTCTAATGTATTTTTTACTACCTATGAATACTCTTTTATCATTAAAGTTAACTTTTTATTATTTTAATACCAAATTTTTTTTAGCAATTTCTTGCGCAGAACTTTAATTGTTTTTTGTTTATTTCATTTTTCTTTTCCATGGATGCCATGTTGTTTTGAAGTTTGTGTATGCCTATGATTTAACAAACTTTAACTTTAAATTTTAAGTAGAAAATAAAAGTTTAAAAATTAAATCAAAGTATTGGTGTTTTAAACTTTTTCACCTGAAACGGAGTTCATTTTTAAATAAAAATCATATATTACCACATGGGGGCATCAGTATTCTAGAAGTGAATAGGTGGGGCGTGGCCAAAAAAAAAAAAAAAAGAATGGAAAACACTGGTCTAGATATTAGCCCGTGTACTGATTTGTTTAAGTAGTTTGTTGGACATCTTCCCAGTGTCACAGATAGCCTCCTAGTGTCTCGGGCATTAATCTTTTGATTTTGAGATCTCCCCCCTCCCCATTTTTTATTATTTCTTTTTATTAATTTATCTACTTATTTATTTATTTTTGTGGTGGTGATTGTGATTTCCTAGCCGTGATCGTAGGGGTCTATCAATATTAATCTTTCTCAGCGTTTTGTTTTCACTTTTTTAGTTCTTTGTAGTGAAGCCCTGTATCCCTTTCTCGAGGTTGCATTTCTTGGCCTCCCGAGAGTGTCTTGCGTCTTTCCATCCATTCGCCTCGACAGCCATGGAACTTCTTCGGGTTTCCACATTTGAAATGTCTAACGATATTAGTCCCTTGGCTTCCTCCATGCCCGTCTTCGTCTCTTGGTCCTTCCAGGCGCTCTCACCTTCTTCGTTTTTTTATTTTATTTTATTTTTTTATGGAACATTTTTTTTTAACATTGGATCCAGTTTTATGTTGGTGGTCTTATTTTTCGTCTTTTATTCTTTATAGTTTCTTTTACTAGCCTCGTGCAATTCCCTTCTCACACTTTCTATACCTAAAGTATCTTTTCTTATGTCTATATTTGTCCCCCCCCTTTCGGTCTCCCTCTGTTTCCTATATCATTAGTACTTTCACCTTCTACTCTCATACCGATTTTGATCCTTCACCTCCCCCTCCCTCCCTTTTTTTTTCGTCCTCCTCCTCTTCCTCCTCCTGTTTCCTCCTACTCCCTACTCTTCGTACACCTTCTCCCTTCTCTTTGTCCTTCTCCCTCTTTCCTCCTCCTCTTCTTCCCTGTCTTTCTCTAATTCTCCCTTTAACTTGCTCTTCCTCTTCTTCCTCACCTCCCACTCCTCTCTTTGCCTGGTTTCTCTCCTGCACTGTATTGTCTTTGAGTTATTGTACGTCTTTTATGCACACCTTCCTGCCGCTACCTTCCTCTCAACCCCCCCCTTCTCAACCCTCTTTCGCAACCTGTCCAAATTGTATCTCTTCTCCCTGCCCTAATTTCAACTTAGGCGAAATTTCAATCATCTCTTTTATCTTACCCACCCTGCGTACTTTCCAAATTAATTTTCTTTGCACTTCCACCCACTCTTCCTCCCCCCTTCCCCTCACCCACTTGCTTCAGGACTTCGTGTTTCTTTGTTTTGATTTCTTTCTTCCTTCCACATTCCATTCTTCTCCCTTGTCCCTTCTTCTCTGTGTTCTCGTCCATGTTTGATCAACTTCACTCTTGTTAGGCCCTTTCCCTTCCTCTTCCTCGTTTTCTTTCTCTTTTTTCTCTTCCTCTTCTTACTTCTCCTCCTTTCCCTCTTCCCCCTTCTCTTCCTCTTCATTCTCTTCATCCTTTTCATCCTCGCTTTCTCCTTACCTCCTCGCCTTCTCCTGCTTCGACTCCCCCCTATTTCCTCCTACTCCTCCTTCTACTCCTCCTCTTCCTCCTCCTTCTTTTCCTCTTTCCTTCTCCTCTTCTGTCCCCATAGTCCAGTGAGCCCTTCCATTTTCACAGAACTTCCTTTGTTAAGGTGTGTCGGCTAGTTTTCCTCCCTACCCCTTTCCCCTTTCGCCCCTCCCCTTTACTCCCTCCCTCTCCCATCTCTATCTCCCTCTCTCTCCTCTGCCTTCCTTCCTACCTTTCTTCTTCCCTCCGCTTCTTTCCTTCCTTCCCTTCCTCTTTCCTCCGCTCTTTCCTTCCCATCCCCTGCTCTCCTTCTTTTTTCGTCCCTTCCCTTTTCTCCCCTCACCCCAGGCCTCCATCTGGTCTACTCCACCCCCTCTTCCCTCTTCCTTCCCCATCCCCCTTCCCACTCCTCCTCCCCGCTCCCTTCCCCCACTTTTTTCTTTTTTCTTTTATTTTCTTTAGTAAGTCCCTCTCCTTTTTTCAATTACGTTCCCCCCACGTTCCTTGTCCAATCTCATCGTGCCTCGCTCACAACCTCTCTGCCCACTCCTCACCACCACCCTACCCCTCCACACCTCCATATTTCAGTCCTTTACTCTTCCACTTTGCAACCCTCTTTCTTACACCCCTCCACCACTCTAACTTCCATTTGACCATCTCACTATTCCAACTTCCATCCCACCAACTTCCATCCTCAACCCCTCCATCCTTCACTCATTTATCCTGTGACCTTCCTGTATACTGTATGTTGTGTGTTCTGGGTTATCTTCATCTCCCATGTACAGGTAGTAGATCTCCTCCTCTCACATTCTCACGTCATCCGCTGTCCAGTACCTTCGAAAGGAGAGAATCCACTTTACTCTCACGCCCAGAAACCTCCTCTTTCTTCTCATCTTCCTCTTCTTTTTCTATTCCACATCCTCTTCATATTCCTATATAATGAAAAATATCCATCTCTTCCTTCTTTTCCTCCACCTTCTCTTCCTTTTTACCTTCCTCATCTTCCGGCATTCACCTCCTCCCCCTGCTCTACCTCTATTTTTTTCCTTTTCTTTTCCCTATCCCTCTTCCAAGTGACTGCCCGCCACCCATCATTTAACAGTCGCCTCCAGCCAACTCAACCTGCTGCCAACCCCTTTCCACTCGCCCCTTACCACTCGCCCCTTACCACCCGCTCATCCCCACCCACCCCTTAACTCCCGCCATCCACCACCTACCTTACTTGCTGCCCTTTAGCACCCAGCCCTTCCCACCCAACCTTACCAGTCTCCACTTAGACTTACCATTGTCCCCACCACTTAATCCTGTCCACAACTTGGTACCCCCCTACCACTTGCTCTCCCCCTCCACTTGCTCTCCTCCACCACTTGCTCTATCCCACCACTTGCTGTACCCCACACGTGCTCCCCACCACTCTCTCTCCCTTATCACTTACCTCCCCCACCACTTACCTCCCACCATCACTTGCTTTACTCCACCACTTGTTTTCCCCGCCACTACTTCCTCCTCCTACCATTTGCCTTCCCCCACCACTTGCTCTTATTGGTTGACTAATAGAAAATCAGAAGTAAATTACTTATTTTACTTCTACAGTGGTTCAGCACAAATTAATTCAGTAAATGTATATCACAGCACTGCCACACACAGTAAAAGTCAAACAGTTGTCATGAGTCCCACAGCTCCGTCACGAAACACGGCCCAACAATGAAGTATCATACATGGAGAGACAAGATCTCCCGACCGCTCACTTCTCTGGTACACACTGGAGAATGAAGCACGTGTTTCATCTTCTTGGTCCACAATGCCATCTGTCGAATGTCTTACCAACTAAATTTAAAGCTGTTACTATTTTAATATTTAATACTACCAATATCTACACGGCTTTAGAAACCTAACAATATAACAATCGATTATAATAATTCTCTATATTTTACTCAGTACATGAATATGTTCTTTCACATTAATTATGGATGATGATGATAACCTCTTTTACGACTCTTGTCAATTCTTCTTGCCACTAGCTTGGTTGTCCTTACTTATTTTTAGATTGATTTATGATGTTGTTGATGGCACTTGAACTATTTCTAGACCCTGACCCCGAGGTGGTTTTAGTAGCACGTAGCATACAAGACCTACATAATCTTACTATCTAAATTTCCTATTTGAAGCAATACATGTATAGAAATTAAACCGCAGTGGTAAAATATTCTACTTAATACTAAAGCCACGTCCACACGGTCGAGCTGTGCCTGGCAGACTGTGCCTGGCAGGGCAAAGTCTGCAGTCTATGCTCGCGTAAAGCCACGTCCACACGGTCGAGCTGTGCCTGGCAGGGCAAAGTCTGCAGTCTATGCCCGCGTAAGATGTCCACACAGCTGTCTGTGGTGGTTGGAGGGCAGTCGGACGCCAGCAGTTGTTGTGAGCGAGTGGTTCATTACGGTAAGATCACCATGGTGCGCTCCATACTTCGAAAGAAGATAGCACTATATTCTATCATAATTGGTGCCTGCATTAAAAAGAAAAACAAGAGACCACAGAGACGTGTCTGGTGCCGGGAGTGGTTGCAGAGACGTGAAAGAATGGGTAGCTCTGTGACAATCCTACGTGAATTGCATGAGGAAAATGAAACTTTGTTCCGCAATTACGTGCGGATGGACATAAACAGTTTTTATATTCTTGTATCGAAAGTGGAGAGCTATATTCAGAGGCAAGAGACAAATATGAGGCAAAGCATTACACCAGCAGCACGTTTGTCTCTATTTCTGTAATCAAAACACCTTACATTCCACAGACATTCATGTGATTTATATATATCAATCGAAGTTATAGTGTCTTGTCGTGACCAATATGCACTAGCACTCGGTGTGGACATGGTGTACTAATAACGTGGTAGTCAGTGGATCTGCCTACACCTTACCTCGTGCGTTTGGCAGTGACGGAAGACCTCCATCCACTGCCCTCTATTGGTGCCGGGAGCGGACAGTTTGATGGTTTGCCCGCTGAAACTGCTCGTACAAGGGCAAAGCCTTCGTGCCCGACGGACACTGCTCGACCGTGTGGACGTGGCTTAAGGAAATAAAAAGATAGTAGTGTATAAAAGAGGGTTTTTGCCATTGGGCGATTGAGCGAGCGATTAATTGGCGGTCTGTACTGAGCGGGTTTGCTAACTTTGCTCGCACCTCACCTCGTGCGTTTGGCAGCAATGTCAGCCCTCCATCCATCCACTGCCCGCAAATGGTGCCGGGAACGGACAGTTTGATGGTTTGCCCGATGAAATTGCCCGTTGTCGAGCAAAGCCCTCGTGCCCGGCGGGCAGTGCTCGACCGTGTGGACGTGGCTTTAGTATAAAGGAACAATATCTTATGGAAAACTAAGACAATATGAAAAAGTATGTTAAATCAATAACCATATGCATTTGCAAAATACATAATTATTACCTAATTCTAACTGCAAGAACTTTAATACATATGCATATCTAAGCTAAAGATCAAATTACATAAAAAAAATACTTAAGACTAATGAGTCATGAAAACTGATAAGTAGATAACATGACTGGCATCTAGAGAAGAAAGAAAATTTGGGAAGGGTGGCACGACTTCAAATATTAAAATAATGAGGCACTGACGGTGCGGGGATTCTATGGGAGGAGGATATAGTAGGGTCCTCTAAAGAAAGGGAAATAGACTGACTCACTTCGCAAATTCGCGGAAACAGTCACTGGGCGACCGTGCAGGTAGGTTTATTCCATCGCTGTAGCCACCACTTATTGGTCAGCTAAGAGAAAATCAGAAGTAAATTTCTTATTTTACTCCTACAGTGGTTCAACATAAATTAATTCAGTAATTGTATATCACAACACTGCCACACACAGGTCAAACAGTTGTCTTCGGTCCCACAATACCGACACAAACACGGTCCAACAATAAAGTATCATATAGGGAGGGACAAACTGTCCTGAACGCTCACTCCGCTGGTATACATTGGAGAGGAGAGCACGTGTTTCATCTTCTTGGCCCAGATAGCCATCTCTCGAATGTTTTACCAGTTAGATTTAAAGATGTAATCTTTTAAATATTTAATACTTATTACCAATTCCTACATCACTTTATGAGTCTAACAAGATAACAAGCCATTATAATAATTCTCTTAATTTAATACACGAATTTATATTCTTTCACATTAGGATGCTGTTGATGGATCTTGAGATATTTTTAGAAACTGACCACGAGGTTTTGGTAGCACGTGGCATGTGAGACCCATATATTTTTACTATCTAAAATTTCTATTTTAAGCAACACAATACTGTCCCTTATAACTTGTTCCTTCCACTACTTGCTCCCCCCCCTCCACCATTTGCACTCTCCAACCACTTGCTTCCCCCTCCACTTGGTCATCCCCCACCACTAGGTCAACCCCCACCACTTGCGATTTCTCTCCCCCTAAAACCTGCTTTTCCCCAACACTTGCTCCCCCCCCCCCACACACACACACTCGCCAGTTGACCAGAATCACCCACTGCGTTCCCGATTGCACAGCTTCGGATACGACTGAGTGCCATGAAGTTCCCCGAAATGCCACCCAGTGCCATGAAGTTTCACAAAGTTTCACAAAGTTCCACGATATGACATAGAGTACCACGAAGTGCCACAGAGTGCCACAGAGTGCCATTGGTAATTTCGGGTCTTGGGTCGCTGACGGCGGCAGCAGAGGTGTGTAACTGAATTATGCTAACGGAGACCAACTCGTTGCCGATCTGGTGCCTGGATATGATGCCGTCTGAGATGGGAGGGATGTAGGGGGAAGGAGAGTGGGAGGTAGGGAGGGAGAGAGAGAGAGGGGGGTAGGGAAAGAGAGAGGGAAAGAAAGAGGTAGAGAGGGAGAGGGAAGGAAAGAGAGAGGGAGGGGGAGGGAAGTAAGAAAGGAGGAGGGGAGTGGAGAGGGAATGAAAGAGCAAAGGATTAAGGGGGAGAGGAAGATGGAGTGAGAGGTAGGGAAGAAGTGAGGGGTAGGGAAATAAGGAGAGAGAGGTAGAGGAAGGGAGGATGTCACAGAAAAGGTGAAGGAAATATTTGAAGAGAGTAACAGAGTGGAGGGACAGTAGTAATTAAGTGATAAGTTTTATGTTATGATTGGAGATTAATATTCATTAATTTAGAAAAATAATGCTTGAATCAGGTCAATAAGGGTATCTCTAAATTTCAAAAAACATTGAATTTATAAAACTTGTGCAGGTAATACCTCATACGAGGAAGAAAGAGAAGAATGAAGGAAGAGGTAGAAAGAAGAAGAAAGAATTAGAGGGAGTACAAGAGAATGCAGAGAAGAATGAAGGAAGAGGTAGAAAGAAGAAGAAAGAATTAGCGGGAGTACAAGAGAATGCAGAGAAAGAGGAGGAGGAAGAAGAAGAAGAAAAAGAAGAAGAAGAAGAAGAAGAAGAAGAAGAAGAAGAAGAAGAATGTGAAGAAGAAGAAGAAGAAGAAGAAGAAGAAGAAGAAGAAGAATGTGAAGAAGAAGAAGAAGAAGAAGAAGAAGAATGTGAAGAAGAAGAAAAAAGCAAAGAAGAATGCCAAGAAGAAGAAGAAGAAGAAGAAGAAGAAGAAGAAGAAAGCAAAGAAGAAGAAGAAGAAGAGGAAGAGGGGGAGGAAGAGAAGGAGGAGGAGGAGGAGGAGGAGGAAGTGATATGAGGAAGAATTCGTGGGAGAGTCTGGAGGAGGGAAGCTGATGGAGGGGAAAGGAATTACTATAGGAAAAAATTGTGATAGCAGGAGGAGGAATGTTATATGTTAGTTTATTATTTACTATTTACCTGTTTGTTTATTATTTTAACTATACCTATGCATTTATTTATGTATTTTATTTATTATTTACATTATTATAGTTTTTATTTATTATTTTATTACAAATATGATTTTTTTTTTTTTTTTTTTTTTTTTGCATCCGACCTAGATATGGATCAAAAGGTCTCCTGTCGGCATGCTCCGCCTTTATAATCCTTTGTAATATTTATATATAGACGCAGAGGAGAATGTGTTGATGGAGGGCAAAACGAAGCGAGGGAAGAAGGAAGAGAGGGAGGGAGGGAGAGAGGTAGGGAAGAGAGAGGGAGGAAGGGAGAGAGGAAGGAAAGAGAGAGGGAGGAAGGGAGAGAGGGAAGGAGGGAGGAAAGGATAGAGGAAAGGAGGGAGGAAGGGAGAGAAAAAAGGAGAAAACTAGGGAGGAAGAAGAGAGGAAGGGGTAGAAGGGGGAGAGGAAGGGAAGAAAGGAGGGAGGAAGGGAGAGAGAAAGGGAGGAAAGCAGCGAGGAAGGGAGAGAGGAACAGAAGAAAGAAGGGAGGAAAGCAGCGAGCAATGGAGGAAAGGAGGGAGGGAGGAAGGAAGGAAGGGAGGAAAGAAAGAAGAGAGAGGGGAATGTAAGAAAGGAGGGAGGAAGAGGGGGAGAGAGAGAGAGAGAGAGAGAGAGAGAGAGAGAGAGAGAGAGAGAGAGAGAGAGAGAGAGAGAGAGAGAGAGAGAGGAAAGGATGGAAAATGAGAGAGGGGAATGAAAGGAAGGTAGAGGGGGAAGGAGAAAGGGAAGAAAAGAGGGAGGGTGGGAGCAACTGTGTGTACTGGCAGAGGAGCACAGGAAGACATCGAGTCCAAGACTCATTTTGGGGAAATATCACTATTGGAATTTAAAGAGAGGAGACTGGAAGTTATGTCCACGATACATCAGCGCATTCATGAAAACTGTATAGCAATTTATGAGTTATATGCACATATATATATGTATGAATGGATATATATACGTGCATATATACATAAATACATACATACTTACACACACACACACATACACACACACACACACACACACACACACACACACACACACACACACACACACACACACACACACACACACACACACACACACACACACACACACACATGTATATTTATATATATATATACATATATATGTATATATATATATATGTACATATATATATATACATATATATATATATATATGTACATATATATATACATATATATATATGTACATATGTATATATACATATATATATATATGTACATATATATATAAATATATATATGTACATATATATATATAAATATATATATACATATATATATACATATATATATATATATATATATATATATATATATATATATATATGTATATATACATATATATATATGCAAGCAATCACATTACCGTGATACAAAAATGCAAAATAACCACAGGAGAAGGGAAACTTGTAGACAGTTAGTACTTTCGTATATTACATCTTCAGACTAAATGACAGATACAGAGTTGTGTTTAAATATAAGTATCAGGTGGCAACCATAGGGGGGGAAAGGGGAGACAATACAATGCGGGAAGCGGGGATGACCTTACCCCTATCGACCTGACCAACACATAAGGCTCAATCTGGCAGAAAGATCTTGGTGACCATTTTGGTTACCAATTTATCACATTTAAAATGACCATAGCTCAAGTTTATATTTTTATCAAACGTGCTTGATATTAAACAGGATTCTATTATATTTCTTTCTTGTAGGTTTTTTCCTTTAGCTAAAACTGTTGCCTTAGACCAGTCAATATGATGGTTGTATAATGCTTTATGTTGAAATAAGGGCAATATATCCTGGGCAGATCTTACACTATATTTATGTTGGGAAATCCTTGTTTCCAAGTTTTTCCGAGTTTGTCCAATATAAAATTTGTTACAATCTTGGCAAGGAATTTTATAGACCACACCGTTGTTGTTAGGAGGGCTGTTCTTAATTAAAGTTTTTTTAATGGTGTGGTCATCTTTAAAAGCTTCTTTGATATCCAATTTTTTTAATAGGTTAACAATACTAAGAAAATTTTCATGAAAAGGAAGAATAAGTGTATTAAGTTGTTCATGGTTTCCTTGTTCTTGATTGCAAGTTTTGTAAAAACGTTTCTTGACGGTATTGTAACATTGATTAAGAATATGACTGGGATATTTTAACTTTTCCCCAATATTCCTGATAGTTCTAATTTCGTCATCAATAAATTCAGGATCTGAAATCCTGTAAGTACATGGAAATAAGATCTGATCTTTTTGCATTCATATGGCGATTGGAATAAAAATGAGCATAGGAAAGAATATTGGTAGGTTTTCTATAGACTTTTGTTTTCAGAGTACCATTATCTCTAATCATTTCAACATCCAAAAAGGGCAAACAGTTGGTATTTTCTATTTCAAGAGTGAAGTTAATGGAGGGTACCAGTGAATTTAGATTAATAAGGAAATCATCAATACATAGCTTATTAGGCAAGAAACACAAAACATCGTCAATATATCCTCTTCTTTTTCGCATTCTTCTTCTTCTTCTTCTTCTTCTTCTTCTTCTTCTTCTTCTTCTTCTTCTTCTTCTTCTTCTTCTTCTTCTTCTTCTTCTTCTTCTTCTTCTTCTTTTCTTCTTCTTCTTCTTCTTTTCTTCTTCTTCTTCTTCTTCTTCTTCTTCTTCTTCCTTTTCCCTCTTCCTCATCCTCATCCCTTTCCTCTTTCTCTTCTTCTTCCTCTTCCTCTTCTTCCCCCTCTTCTTCTTCTTCTTCTTCTTCTTCTTCTTCTTCTTCTTCTTCTTCTTCTTCTTCTTCTTCTTCTTCTTCTTCTTCTTCTTCTTCTTCTTCTTCTTCTTCTTCCTTTTCCCTCTTCCTCATCCTCATCCCTTTCCTCTTTCTCTTCTTCTTCCTCTCCCTCTTCTTCCCCCTCTTCTTCTTCTTCTTCTTCTTCGTCTTCTTCTTCTTCTTCTTCTTCTTCTTCTTCTTCTTCCTCGCATTCTTCTTCTTCTTCTTCTTCTTTTTCTTCTTCTTCTTGTGCTTCTTCTTCTTCGTCTTCTTCTTCATCTTACTCTTCTTCTTCCTTCTTCTCTTCTTCTTCTTCTTCTTCTTCTTCCTCTTCTTCTTCCTCTTCCTCTTCTTCTCCCTCTTCTTCTTCGCATTCTTCTTCATCTTTGCATTCTTCTTCTTCCTCTTCTTTCCATTCTTTTTCCTCTTCGCATTCTTCTTCTTTTTCTTCTTCTTCTTCTTCTTCTTCTTTTTTTTCTTCTTCTTCTTCTTCTTCTTCTTCTTCTTCTTCTTCTTCTTCTTCTTCTTCTTCTTCTTCTTCTTCTTCTTCTTCCTCTTCTTCTTCTTCTTCCTCTTCTTCTTCTTCTTCTTCTTCTTCTTCCTCTTCTTCTTCCTCTTCTTCTTCTTCTTCTTCTTCATCCTCTTCTTTTTCTTCTTCTTCTTCCTCTTCTTTCTTCTTCTTCTTCTTCTTCTTCTTCTTTTTCTTCTTCTTCTTCTTCTTCTTCTTCTTCTTCTTCTTCTTCTTCTTCTTCTTCTTCTTCTTCTTCTTCTTCTTCTTCTTCTTCTTCTTCTTCTTCTTCTTCTTCTTCTTCTTCTTCTTCTTTTTCGAATGTAAAGAAGAAGAATGCGAAGATGAAGAATGCGAAGAAGAAGAAGAATGCGAAGAAGATGAAGAAGAAGAAGAAGAATGAGCATTAGATCACATAAAAACATATTTCATTTGTGGAATAGAATATGACCTCATATTATGTGGGCTTGATGACGTCGCTGCCCACTGTGCCCTCAAAAAAGGCAAAATCGAGATTTTGTTCTCGGTGGCAAGAAAGGATGTAATCCTCATTGCTGGTAAGATGTATATGGATGAGGTTCATCTTTAGCCACATCCAGAGATTCTTTGGATCATCCTGGGATCCTCCGGGATCTTCCTGCGGGTTTCTGCGCTTGATTCCTTGTCTTGTGTTCATGAAAACAGGAGTGAATTACTAACGAGGATGTCTGGAAAGAGGTTTAAGGGAGAGAAGAAAGCGGAGGAGGAAGAGTAGGAGGAAGAAGTTGTGGTGGGGTTGTTGGTGGTGGGAGGTAGTGGTGGTATGACTGACAGTGGTGGTAGTGGTGGGATTGACGGTGGTGGTAGGATTGGTGGTGGTAGTAGTACTAGGGTTGGTGGTGGTGTTGGCAAAGGAAGATTAGGCACAGCAGAGTAGGAGAAGGAGGAGGAGAAAGAGAAGATTGTGATGGAGAAGGAAGAAGAGGCAAAGGTAGGAAAACGCTTTAACTGGAGACGAGAAGCAGACCGTGAGATGACAGAAATTATGCAGGAGCAATAATGAGTGAGAAAAGGTTACTCTGCTAGGCGATGGCACGTAAATGGAATTTGTTATAACTGGACACTGGTTCTACTTTCGACTGTCTTATCATGTCGAGTTCACGAGCAAGTGGTCTTGAGTTCGAATCCAGTCACCCGCTACTAGCTTCCTGCGCTGGTTCTCGACAACCATGGGCGGGCGGGGAAGCGACCCAAACATCGGCATAAAAAAAATAGTGGCTTGCCACAACTAACAGGGTTTGTCCTACGAAATGTTTCTCAGCTCCCACTGCGTGGGAAGTGGATGGTGAGTTTATCTTTGGCCATCTCAATAAAAATATCTCCGATTAAACGGTGCAGGTGGTATAATCGGAAGCGTGCTGGTCTCGCATTCACTTAGTTGTGGGCTTGAATCCCGCCCTTTTCTCCGATTACTAGGAGTGACTGTTATCTGGTGGCATAACCGCAAGCGTGCTGGTCAAACATTCGCTTACTTGTGTGTTTGAGTTCCGCACTCTTCTCCAGTAGTCCGAGCGCATAATAGCGCAAATGTGATGGCTTCGGCCGCAGCTACTCAGCGTCCTTGTGTGTGTGAGTGTGAGTGTGAGTGTGTGTGTGTGTGTGTGTGTGTGTGTGTGTGTGTGTGTGTGTGTGTGTGTGTGTGTGTGTGTGTGTGTGTGTGTGTGTGTGTGTGTGTGTGTGTGTGTGTGTGTGTGTGTGTGTGTGTGTGTGTGTGTGTGTGTGTGTGTGTGTGTGTGTGTGTGTGTGTGTGTGTGTGTGTGTGTGTGTGTGTGTGTGTGTGTGTGTGTGTGTGTGTGTGTGTGTGTGTGTGTACTTGTATGCGTACATGCTTGCGTGTGTTCATGTCGGTCTAAATGCC
>NC_134787.1:38394350-38396850 GCF_046742065.1 Oratosquilla oratoria
AGACCTGTAGTTATTTAGTTTCTTTTTGTTACCTTTTTTGAATATGGGAGTAACGTTAGCTAGCTTCCATTCTCTTGGGACTTCTCCGGATATGATGGATTTTTTTTTTTTTTTTATAATTTCTAATGGAACAACACTCATTTTTCATTTCCTTCAAGATTCTTGGATGTTAACTGTTTTATCAACTTTGAGTTTCCCTATACACATTTCAATTTTTTCTTTTGTTATATTTACTGAAGTAAGTTCACTCTAGATTTTTCATAGATTTCAGATTAGAGTTCACTTTGAGGTGTTTTGTTTACGAATATTGAGCTAAAATAGTTGTTTAAAATATCACACATTCCTTCGTTTGAATACTCAAGTTGACCGTCAGCAAATAATAGTGGGCCAATGTGATACCTAATATACGATAATAATTACACAATTGATGGCATTAAATGACTCAAATCAGGCGACATCTTCTCTGAACATTAAAAAGACCAACACAAGTTTCAATACAACAGGAGACGCTTAGCTATGGCTAAAGCCCTCACTATTGCTAGGGCAGTTACTGGTTGCTGTTGGGAATAGATCCCAAGCCGACCTCGTCACGATATAGGATCGAAGCCCAACACGGAACACCGGTACGCAATATCAGATCAAGTAATGAAATCGAGGGTTTTATTTTGGGTCGAAGAGCTGCCGAAGAGAGTATCGCAGTTCCAATATTGTTGGAAGTTATTGGACCAGAAATATGCTTTCCTGCGCTGAAGGGGAGAAGAAGAACGGCGCTGCGCTAACGGGAGAGAAGGCAAAGCGACAATAGGGAAAGAGGGACGCGCAGTGTCTACTTGGAGCGTTTAGATTATGAAAGATTATAAAGAAAGAGCATGCCGAAAGGAGACCTTTTGATCCATAACTAGGTCGGGTGCGGGAAAAAAATTATGAATAGATAATAATAATAACAAAAAACAAACATGTAAATAATAAATGATAATAACTAAACAAATAAACAATAGATAATAATAGATAAACAAATAAGTAATCATAATTTATAATAGATGATGAATAAATGAATAATAAAAAACAAACAGATAGTTGAAGATAAATAATAACAAATTAATAAATAAAATATAATAAAATTAATGGTAAGCATTACAGCATTTTATTTAGGTGTTTATCCAAACGAATCTTAAAACTTCGAACTGTGCTACATTGCACTGTCTCTAAAGGAAGTTTATTCCATTCATTTACTACACGATTGGTTAAGTTATTTCTACCCATTTCCAAATTTAATCTACTTCCTGACAATTTGAGACCATTATTTCTTGCCTGATTTGCATTTAATGTAATGTCAATTTCCTTTATAATCCTAAATACCTATATCAAATCACCCTTGAGTTTACGCCTTTTTAGGAAAATTAGATTCATATGTTTTAGTCTATTTCCGTATGATTTATTTCTGATATTTGGAATCAGTTATGTGGTTTACCGTTATTGTTTTTTCTAATCTGTTAATCCTTTAATGATATTCGGTGACCATGCGGAAGCAGCATATTCCAAATGTTAATGACAGATGCAGGGGTAACCCGTAATCCATGAGGAGTTAAGATGGAAGGGATGGAAACGGTGATGGAGGGGAGTGAAATGGGTGGGAATAGGTACGTACCTATGACTTAGCTACCTCCCTTATAAGGGGGAAAAGCTTTTGGAATATAGTACAGATGGTTAATGACAGATGGGCTTTTAAAATCAAAAGATCGTGAAAACAGTCCTAGAATCTTATTTGCTTTCTCTGAGGCGGAAATACTCTGCCTAGATGATTTGAGATCATTACTAATAATTATGCCGAGATCCTTTTCACTAATCACATTTGTTAACAATTTTCCAATTAACTTGTGCATAATTTTACATTTACTTATGTTAAATTTCATTAGCCTCTTTTCAAGCCGTTCCTGTAGTTTATCTAAATCTTCTAAAATATCTAATTGGGTTAAGTGATCATTTACCATTCCTCATAGTTTTGTAACATCAGCAAATTTGGAGACAATAGATTTCAGTCCGTGTAAAACACATTGATGAGGTCGCACCACTTCGGTACGATGACGCCTACGTGTCATGAGGCGCAAATGGGCACACGAGGATACCGGTGTCGGCGTCTTGATTATATATATATATATATATATATATATATATATATATATATATATGTGTGTATATATATATATATATATATATATATATATATATATATATATATATATATATTGTAGTTATATGAGTTACCTTCCGATTCTGTGAACTGGTTTGATCATGTTTTCTTTACTTATTATCACATAGAGTAAAAAAGAACGAGAAATACAGTAGTGACTTTATATTCTATAATGCAAGTAGTGTGATGCATCGTACATATGGCAGCCGACACTGCGCGCGAGGATATGACTCGTACTTAAGTGGTGAATGGAGTAGTTGGCATCAGCTTTGAAGAAGGAGTCTGGACCTAAGTAAGGTTGAGATCCAG
>NC_134787.1:38401850-38411850 GCF_046742065.1 Oratosquilla oratoria
ATCAAGTTAATTGAACTTACAAACATAATCTGGCCGCCTACGGCGCGCCGTATAATGTGACACCGGCGTGAAAATGAAATTTTACGGCTTCGGCCTCAGTTAAGCACCTTTATAGTTTAGCTGTTAAGTCAAGTAATGAATCAGCCAGTGTCTGTCTTTCGCTTCTTCAGTGCAATAACACTTTGCATAGTCTATTCTGGTTAACATGAAATGGATTTTGTTCTGATCAAACCAAATCAAATCAGCCATCCTGAGTCCACAGCTAAACAAAGGCCTTCTTCATAGCATTCCATGATTCACACGACCGTGCCATCCTCTGCCACGTCATTCCTGCTTTTCTTCCGCTCTTCGAACTTCACTCAGCCTACGATGTCCCACTTGATGTTGTCTAGTTCTTCCGTTAAACTCTCCAGCCTGTAGTCTTCTGAGAGAGTTCTTACGTTGTAGGTAAAGATTTTCGTTTTCTTCATGTTGTTTAATGTTCAAGACTTATCTGCTTGGACAGTGCTTACATTCAGTGGCACACTGCCTTAAGTACACAAGGCAATGCGGTTGGACCTTTAGGAGACGATGATCCAACAGAAACGTCCATTTCTGTTTTGGTTGTGCAAATCATTATGCTACGAAGGGATTTTGGAAGTAATCTAACCTCCCTGCCAACTGGTTTCTGGTGAGATATTTCTCTGGGGTCATCTTATTCATTATATTCGATGAAGCCCTATATATACGAGTATGTTGAGACATTCTGACAGGTTGATGTAAGCGGAATAGGAAACACAGGAGTCTTAGTCTTGAGTTTATTCCTGACTAGTTTCGCAGGTATGCTTTTTCAAAGGAATATGTGTACAAACGGGCTGTGGGCATTATATACATGGGGTGGGCATTATATACATGGGCATACCTGCGAAACTAGTCAGGAATAAACTCAAGACTAAGACTCCTGTGTTTCCTATTCCGCTTACATCATATACGAGTATATAGGGTGCCCAATAGTCCACGCCGTCATGATGACGGTACCCCATATATCTGTGAGGAATTTCCTTGTTCGCCATCAGGGATGTGCCAGTGAGTCCTGTGATTGTGTGTGTGAGCTGTTATTTGTCTCATCTTTCCTGCAAAACCTGTTCGATATGGGTGACCCTGCAGAGAATTCCCCTCTATCGACATAGATTTTGTAATCATTAAGACTATCAAGCCTATCCACCACGTCAAGGTGTCAACTCTTGGAGAGAGGATGCTAAAATAGAGGTTAAATCAGTGAACTACTGTTGAAGAAATTTGGCAAAATTTTCATTTTGGGTTGACAAAGATAGTTGCAGTGGGAAATGCTAAGAAAATGAGAGTGATGAGTGAGGAAAATGGAGGAGAAATAAGGAAGGATGAAGTGAAGGCAGTTGTTAAGATGATGAAAGCAGGTAAGGCACCTGGTCTGGATGGATGCCATGCAGAATGTCTAAAAAAAAAAAGGAGGTACAGTGATGGTGGACTGGGTGGTGAGGTTATTTAATGTTTGCTGGAGAGAGGGTAGAGTGCCGGAGGACTGGAGGAGTGCCTGTATAGTTCCACTTTACAAGGGAAAAGGGGACAAGTGTGAATGTAGTAGTTTCAGAGGGATTAGCTTATTAAGTGTAGTTGGGAAGGCTTATGGGAGGATCTTGATTGAGAGGATTAGGAGAGGAACAGAGGGAGTAATTGGTGAGGAACAGTGTGGATTTAGGACGGGTAGAGGTTGTGTAGATCAGATCTTTGTGGTAAGACAGATATGTGAGAAAGCTATAGGAAAGGGAAGGATGTTTTTGGGGCTTTTATGGATCTGGAAAAGGCTTACGATAGGGTAGACAGAAAGGCACTGTGGGAGGTTATGCAGATATATGGGATAGGAGGAAAGCTTCTAGGAGCTGTCAAGAGTTTTTATGAGAGTATTAGAGCTTGTGTCAGGATTAGAAATGGAGAGAGTGAGTGGTTCGAGGTAAAGGTGGGACTTCGTCAAGGATGCGTTATGTCGCCCTGGCTGTTCAACTTATACATGGATGGTGTAGTGCGAGAGGTAAATGCAAGGGTAGTGGGTCAGGGATTGGAGATGGTTAAAGAAAATGGAGAAAAGTGGGAGGTGAGCCAGCTGTTGTTTGCGGACGACACTGCGCTTGTGGCAGGATCGGAGGAGGGATTGAGGAAGTTGGTGACAGAGTTTGGGAGAGTATGTGATAGAAGAAAGCTAAAGATAAATGTGGGTAAAAATAAGGTGATGAGATGTACAAGGGGTGGAGAGCAATTGGAGGTAGTGGATTTTTTTAGATACTTGGGTGCAAATGTTGAAGGAAAAGGTGGAGTGAAGGTGGAGGTAGAATGTAGATTGAGAGAAGCGAGTAAATGCCTTGGTGGAATGAAGAGCGTAATTTTTCCTTTTTGGCTACCTCCCTTGTAAGGGGGAAAAAGCCTTGGTATATGTATATGTATGTATGTATGCCAAAATCGGCCATTTTTTTATGCAAAAATTTCTTACGTGCCAACGGTGTAAGACTATAGGCGTACATGCAATTCTGGGCCCCCTTGCTTTCTTCGCCTCTTAGGGCCCAAATCCGCCACCCAGTATAGCATGTGGTTATCAATGGTCATACAAAAGAACTTGAATATTTATTAGTTATTTTCTTAAGATGAGCTGTCGTTTTCTTGTGCCCGAAAAAGGGTAGTTTAGTGTGCCAGGTTTTGCACGCGTGCTAAATGTTGCCCACCGCTAGAGTACCTTTGGCTTAAGCAACCCCCTTTATAAGAGGGAAGAAGAAGAAAGTATGGAGCCTACCCCAGTAGAGGCTGAGTAGCTGAGGCCAAAGCCGTCACCTTTGGCCGATGCGCTTTGACTGTTGGAGAAAATCGCAATCACTGCTGGGAACTGGAGAGGAGTGTGGGATTCGAATCCACATCTAAGAGAATATGAGACCAGCACGCTTCCGATTACACCACCAGAGCACAAAATTATTATTAATTGTTTAATATTCATACAAAGCTTGCTAGGACGGTTCGAACCTAGTAGAGTATACGCGCGACGTCAGTAAAAAGGTAAGATTTTAAAGTTCCGAGTAGTAAAATATATTCTTTCCAAAACAACTGTTGATTATTTTCGAGTTCAATGTCACCATGTGTCTTGAATAAAAGGGGGCGAGGGGGCGCCAGCAAGCTTTGTGCCGGAATGAAAGGAACTTGTTAAAGACTTTTGTCCATGAGTGTACAAGGAAATTTTGGTCTTAATATAACAAACGAAAACTATACTCCGATAGCTTAGGGCCGATCTCTTTCTAATTGTATGTGTGTGTGTGTGTGTGTGTGTGTGTGTGTGTGTGTGTGTGTGTGTGTGTGTGTGTGTGTGTGTGTGTGTGTGTGTGTGTGTGTGTGTGTGCGTGCGCGCGCGTGCGTGCGTACGTACTTGTGTGCGTGCGTGCGTGTGTGTGTGTGTGTGTGTGTGTGTGTGTGTGTGTGTGTGTGTGTGTGTGTGTGTGTGTGTGTGTGTGTGTGTGTGTGTGTGTGTGTGTGTGTGTGTGTGTGTGTGTGATTCATCATGGTCTTGAACCACGTGTTGAGCTCGTGATCGGCACCTATGACCCTCCTGAATGAGAGCTCAGGGTTCATATACGGGCCGAACTATGGGTAATGCTGTGACCTCTCTCTCTCTCTCTCTCTCTCTCTCTCTCTCTCTCTCTCTCTCTCTCTCTCTCTCTCTCTCTCTCTCTCTCTCTCTCTCTCTCTCTCTCTCTCTCTCTCTCTCTCTCTCTCTCTCTCTCTCTCTCTCTCTCTCTCTCTCTCTCTCTCTCTCTCTCTCTCTCTCTCTCTCTCTCTCTCTCTCTCTCTCTCTCTCTCTCTCTCTCTCTCTCTCTTTCTTTCTTCCTTTCTCTGACTCAAGAGAGGCAGAAAAGTTCTGACACAAGATTCACAAACACTTCCAAACCAGAAAATTTGGTTTTTAAATTTTCTGGAGCGTCTCCTTTCTAATTGAATTTTCGGGAAGGGAACCGGAATATATTTCCAAATACCGTAACATATATATTAGAAAAATACACACGAAATTAAGAGATATGATGGTAGTGATAATGATTATATGGTTTAACGTAACAAACTCCCCCCAATCGGGAGGCTAGGACGGCGCCCCTTACAGTGGTCTTTGTAGCGCGGAATTTAATGAACCATTATCTTCGTCCAACTTCGCCGGTGGCTTGGTTCGAACCACCATCCTTTCGATCCTCACCGCAAGTAACGACGCCCTAACCCGCTCGGCCAGCGATTTCTTTTTTTGTAATTTGTGGTAATATCTGAAAATAGAGAGACGAGGTTCTTGTACTCAGTTACCGATCCTTTATATCATATACTACCATGCACTTCTTTTTGTCTACTGTATCTCTAACCAAATTTTCTTTCTCTTTAATTACTTGAATAGCTCTGTTTTTGGTATTCTCCTCCATTTGTTATTGGTTTATCACTTTAAAAGCTATTTCTTGGTTTTGTTGGTCCTTTTAACCCAATTTTTTTTCTCTTTAATTACTTGAATAGCTGTGTTTTTGGTATTCTCCTGCATTTGTTATTGGTTTATTACTTTAAAAGCTATTTCTTGGTTTTGTTGGTCCTTTTAACCCAATTTTCTTTCTCTTTAATTACTTGAATAGCTGTGTTTTTGGTATTCTCCTGCATTTGTTATTGGTTTATTACTTTAAAAGCTATTTCTTGGTTTTGTTGGTCCTTTTAACCCAATTTTCTTTCTCTTTAATTACTTGAACAGCTGTGTTTTTGGTATTCTCCTGCATTTGTTATTGGTTTATTACTTTAAAAGCTATTTCTTGGTTTTGTTGGTCCTTTTAACCCAATTTTCTTTCTCTTTAATTACTTGAATAGCTGTGTTTTTGGTATTCTCCTGCATTTGTTATTGGTTTATTACTTTAAAAGCTATTTCTTGGTTTTGTTGGTCCTTTTAACCCAATTTTCTTTCTCTTTAATTACTTGAATAGCTGTGTTTTTGGTATTCTCCTGCATTTGTTATTGGCTTATTACTTTAAAAGCTATTTCTTGGTTTTGTTGGTCCTTTTTCTCCTGCATTTGTTATTGGTTTATTACTTTAAAAGCTATTTCTTGGTTTTGTTGGTCCTTTTGCTATTGTTTTCTAAGTGCTTCTCGGTCACCTCTTTAATTTGTTCATTCACCTCTTTTTTTTAAGGTCTCACTATTGGTGATATTTTTGTTTTTCATCCTTTCATTTTTTTTTATTTGATTAATTCGTTTTCCAAATCAATTGCCTTTTTATTTATTTTCGCATTTTCTGTCTTTAATTCCCTCAGTTAGGCTTCCCTCATAGGCTTCATTATACTCATTCTTTACGTGAATAATTTATTTCTTTGATTCCATAATCTCTTGATTCCATGATCTCGTCTCATTATCTATATCTATAATTCTACTCAGTCTTCCATCATATTTATTAAATAAAAAAAATCTTCTTCATTATGCCTTCAATGGTGTTTCTATGTTTACACTACGCTTCTGTATTGTGCCAGTAGATGTCTCTGCTCTTTTAATGTTTACGTTGGGTTCAGTTTCATCGTCATTTTCTTGTCTATTTCGATTAATTCTAATTTTCTTCAATATTCACTATTTCTACTATATTAAGTCATCACGGGTATGCAGAAACACTCCTCCTCCCATTTAACACAAACTAGGTTTTCTGTTACATTTATAGATGTAAAAGTTCGTGTGTGTTTACCTAGTTTGATCTTATAGGAAGGGGAACTATGCTTGTGGTGTCCTGTCTTTGTATCTCGCAGTGTCTAGTGTGTGTGATTAACCATGGTTTCAACATGGTCTTGGATCACGTGTTGGACTCGTGATCGACAACTATTTCCCTCCCGGAAGAGAGCCCAGGGCTTATATATGACTGATGTATGGGTAAAACTGTGACTTTACACACGCGTGCACACACACATTCCCAAATCCCTGCCCACCACAGTTGGAGTAACTACTCGCATCGCATCGCAATTTACGACTCGCTTTCGCGGATCGGATTTCAGGTGCACGCCAGCGTCGTAAACTGGACTTTCAGTGATGCTTTTATCACCAGAAACCTAACACTACCTTTTTGTTCTCCCTTACAGAATACTGTTTTTTTTTCGACACACATGTATACAAAAGAAAAAGAGAGAGAAAAAAGTGAGAAAGTATTGATTCATTTGGAGCTAATGTGTGACCATCGTGCCTGGCACAACAACACTTCAGATTGGTAATAAATGAACTAATAAATAGATAAAATATAAATAAACAACCAAAAGAAAAACTAAATTTGAACAGTTTCAATGAAAAATATCTTAAGATACTTTGGGTTTCAAAAAAGATATTTCCTCGTTTACAAGTGTCCAGGCCCCCCCCCTCTCTCTCTCTCTCTCTCTCTCTCTCTCTCTCTCTCTCTCTCTCTCTCTCTCTCTCTCTCTCTCTCTCTCTCTCTCTCTCTCTCTCTCTCTCTCTCTCTCTCTCTCTCTCTCTCTCTCTCTCTCTCTCTCTCTCTCTCTCTCTCTCTCTCTCTCTCTCTCTCTCTCTCTCTATTCATCTATCTATCTATCTATCTATCTATCTATCTATCTATCTATCTATCTATCTATCTATCTATCTATCTCTATCTCTATCTATTTCACTTTTATTTTTTCAAAGAAATCATAATGGACATAACGACTTGACCCAATCTTTATGACAAACCTTTATGCAAGGAATTACACAAAATTTCGTTTAAGCAATGACTACACTTCATCTGGGAATTTATCTCCTCAAACTACCTTACCGTGTTATTGTTCCCTTTTTCCAGTTTCTCCAAAAACACAGTTAAGATTAAATCTATTTCTATTTAATCAGGAACTAAATGAAATATAGTAACAATCATCTAAGAGATCAAGACGGCTATTCGACAGCACACAAGGGGCTTACTACAAAGAAACCATTTCTGGGACTGCATATATTCTCTTCCCTCCCTCCCTCCACCCTTCCTCTCTCCCTCATCTCTTCCCTTCATTCTCCTCACTCCTCCTTCATTCATTCATTCCCTCCCTCCTCCTCCCCATTCCTTCACTCCCTCCTCCCTCATCTTTTCCTCTCTCATCTTTCCCTCCCTCCCTCCCTCTCTCATCTCTTCCCTCCCTTCTCACACACACACACACACACACACACACACACACACACACACACACACACACACACACACACACACACACACACACACACACACACACACACACACACACACACACACACACACACACACACACACACACACACACACACACACACACACACACACAAACACACACACACACACACACACACACACACACACACACACACACACACACACACACACACACACACACACACACACACACACACACATACACATAGACACACACAACAACAACAACAAAAACAACAACAACAACTCAGGAATGAATGGAAGAAAGACGATGAAAAAGATAAGGTAATCTTTAAAGAAATAGTTCAACAAATGTAGGAGAATGCCGCAGATGCAGTCATTAAGGTAATTACGAAAAAGAAAATCTAATAACAGATACAACAGTCAAAAAAATGTATAGTAGTATATGGTCTAGCGAAAAAAACATAAACTAAATTGATCTCTGAGAGATAAAGAAGAGAAAGAATTGGCAAGAAAAGTTCTAAAAATAGCACCAGATAAAGTGGAAGAAATGGAAAAGGAAATAGAGAAAGTGCACAGGATGGGTAAATATGCAGAAGGAAAAAGTTGATCCTTAAAGATCAATTTAAGGTCACAAATGGCAGCGGAAAAAAAATAAACAAACAGGAAAATTCGCGAGAAGTGAACACTACAAAAGTATATGGATAAAAAGAGACATGGAGTTTGAGGAAAGAGAAAGAGATACAACATTAAGAAGCGAAGCAGAAAGAGAGAGAGAGAGAGAGAGAGAGAGAGAGAGAGAGAGAGAGAGAGAGAGAGAGAGAGAGAGAGAGAGAGAGAGAGAGAGAGAGAGAGAGAGAGAGAGAGAAGGGTGGACACCGAGAAAACGCAGTTTTATTGGAAAGTGTTAGACACGAGACTGAAAAAATGATATATTCAAGAAAAAGAAACAAAAGGTTCAGAAAAGGAGATGGAGAGAGTAGAAAATTAAAACTAGCTTATTCCAATATAGACGGATTAATCTCAAGATTAAACGAACTAAATTATTACTTGCCAGAAGAAAAAACCAGACATAATGGGAACTGTGAAGATGAAATTAAGGGGTCCACTATTACCAGAATTGGACATGGATTATATAATCACTGGGTTAGACATAGAGAAGAGAAACAGGGTAGAGGCATGTTCTTGGCTAAGAAAAACTCAAATGTGACGAAAATTACATTCGGATAGAACAGGGTGGAGGTGATCACAATAAGAGTTGAAGATAGTGACATGAAAAGCAGAAAGATTACAGTGATTTATGTACTCTCAAAAACGGGGTCCGGAGAAAGATTATTTTAAAAGGTAAGATGATGCGAGACTTTCATTAAACGAGATGCTAAGGGATGGAGGTAACGCTGTACTTATGGGATATTTTAACAGCAAAGAAACCTGTTATGAAGAGATGACAGTGATAGGTGGAGAGGATCAATGGGGAAATTTATTACTCGACATCACAATAGAACATATAATGGCACAATGGGTAAAAGAGGCCACTAGATTTAGAAATAATGAAGAACCGTTGAGACTAGAATGATTATTAGTGTCGGAACCTGAAATTTTGGACAAAATTTAATACAAAACACAAATTGCGAGGAGTGACCACATACTACTTCAGTTAAAACTAAAGGAGAAAATGTATATACAGAGAAAAGAATACAGAAAATGAAGACTGATATATAATAAAACAAACTTTGAGACACTTAGGGAATCTTTTTTAAGGTAGCATGGAAAAATTCTACAACGAAGAAGCGCAAGTGCAAGAAAAAGGAGTGATTCTGATGAAAATCTATAGAGAATGAGTGGATAAATATGTCCCAAAGTAAAAACAGGAAAATGTGTATATTAGGTGCTGGTTTAACAGAAGCTGTAACGAAGCGAAAGATAAAAGAGATAAAGCTTGGAAATATATATATATATATATATATATATATATATATATGTATGTATATGTATGTATGTATATGTATGTTAGCTCCACAGCCAATAACACTTTAGTCACTTATATTATTCATCTGTAGGCCCCATGCCACTTCCTCCTCTTAAGTATGTTTCCACCAAATCTTCTGTCTCAAGTTAGTAAAGTTTCTTGATGGAGTGAATTAAAGCGGAGATATAATTTTCTTCTTTTCTTCCAATTAATTTCACTTGGTTATTCGAGCTACACCAAGGGACTCCCACTTGGGTTCCTTGTACACCCACCAAGCCAAGTATGCTCCGACGTCACTATTTAATCTATCCAATAACTTTGAACGTTACAAATAAGTGCCACCCTTTAAGGGCGTGACTTTACCTCCGTGCACCAATAATTTCTTTCCTCCACCCTTTGTTCCAATTAGAAAGACTGATATACTGTCTCAAGCAATACTGTTTACGCAAGCAATTCTGTCGCAAGCTGAACATGGCTTAATGTTCACATTTCGTCATATCATTACTTATATCGATACCCTAGCCTATATTGATAAACATCCAACGGCAAGCGAGAATATGGAACTCTGCACTTCCTCTCGGCAACTGTTTCAAAACGTCCAGGTAATAAAATTTGCATATCTTTCCACCTACCCCTCTATCTACTTTAATGTCTACCTCTATCTACCGGCCTCTTACAGTGCTCGGAAGCTACCCTTGGTCATCCCGACCAATTATTTCTACTACCCTCTTACAGGGCTTGCTAGTATATACTTGGAAATCATTATATATAACGGGAGACGGGTCCATGGTAGTCACTCCGAATGGTCACCAGTGTAGCGATGCTACTATTGATGAAGAGAAAAAGGTTTTGGTTAGTCTGTCTCC
>NC_134787.1:38419350-38429350 GCF_046742065.1 Oratosquilla oratoria
TCCTCCATTCTTATATATTATGTTCATAGACGATCCGGCCTCAACAAAGGCCGTGGATTTGAATGGCAATGAATGTACTTGTAGACCCACGCGAACTTTAGTCAATGGTTTTACAACTCGAAGATAAATTCTAAAGTTTTGACTCGTAAACTTGGCTTTCAAAGTTCTTAACTTTCTGAGTTCAAACGCACTAAGGAATAATGACTTTCTTTTTTATCTTAGGCTCACAGGAATGTGAATAACAGAAAGGTATAAGGGGGAAAGAGCACTTGATATATAGATAGCAGTTCTGTGAGTAAAGTTAAGCTTAGACAGTTTTCTATCCTATACTATATTACTTACTTTAAACACTTACATACTAAACAGGTCTAAAGAATCTATCTATATACCAAAAGGATTCTTCCACCTTATAAGTTAAGTAGCCAGCCAAACCATATACCCACCGCCTTCCTATCCCACACCCATACTACACTCATCCATCACCAATTCGTAAGTTTGAGGAAAGACAGCTTTCTGTCCTACACTATATTCATTACATTTAACACTTAAATACTTAGCCCAGTCACTGTATGTTAACGCATTTGACATTATCCGTCCCTGTAGTTGTTCTTAAAGTGAATATTTAAATGGTACGATAATATGTTTGGCGTTAGTGATATTGTACAATAAACATAGTACAGGGTAACTATAAAAAATCACCATCACACTCTCACGTAGTGGGTAGTGAGAAACCCCAGTTAGGGCAAAGGCCTGTCATTTGCGGCAAACCACTGATTTTTTAAGGCCAACGTTGGGTCGCCTCCCCCTTCCCCCCGTGGCCAGGGCTGTCGTGAACGAGTGTTGGCATTCAAAGAAATATTACAAGATTCCTGTGATTCATCATATTTATCTACAGTCGCCGAACGTGTTGATTGCTTACCAATTTCAAACTCTTATCTGATATGTTGGAGGGAAATACTTTTCCTCCAGCGGACTAAGTGATATTCTATGTAAATCATCGAGAAAGCAGAATAGTTTGCCATAGTGATCTTACGGCGGAAAAAGTAATGGGGGTGGACGGTACCACCGATTAATTGGAGGTTGGAGGAAAAATAACCCAGTGTGATAGCGCCTTTGTTTCTATTCAGTTCACCTTCTCCTTTAGCAAACCACAGAGAGAGAAGGAATCAAGGGGGCTCAGTTTTAGTGAATTTAGGGGAGAGAATGGAATGACTAATTCAGTTAGTTATACGTAGTATTATTTTTTGTGTATTTAGATTTTGGGGACATCTTGTATATTACCTTCATATTTTTTCCCTTCGGATCTCTTTTCCAAACGTGCTCTTATTTGCAAAGCTACTTTTTTCCTCTCTTTCCTCGTAATTCCCTGAATGAAACTCTGCACACAGTGGCATTGTCCACCATCGTATGTCAAGGAAAATATCATAAGTTGTGGTGGAAGCTTTATGGTACTGCAAACATTCGGGGAAGATCTGCTTTGAATGGTCCCGAAGAACTGTTTGCAAAAGGCATTAGACTTTGCCTGAAGAAAGACTTCGAGAGTTTTTAACTTATGGTCAGCTGGAGAAGTTGGATCAGAACCTGATCACTTTGGGAAATACGAAGAAAGAAGAGAGTGGAGACCTTCAACATTGGAAGCTGAAAAGAACGAAAGAAGGATGAGTGCCTATGAATTCAGATTATAGAAATAGAAATAGAAATAGATGAGAATCTTGGAGTATATGAATTGAGGGTGGATGGAGAGAAACGTAGCGTATTGTAGCAAACGTGTGTTGAAGGGTGATGATAATTCGGTTTAATGCTACGAATTTCCCCTATCAGGAGACTAGTACGATGCCCCTTACAGAGGACTTTGTAGCGTGGAATTCAGTGAACCATGCCCTTGGTCCAAATCGCTGGAGGCAGGGTTCGGACTACCGTCACTTCGACTTCTGCCGCAGGTTAGGTTATACCTTTGGGAAGAGATCCGAAATGTATGTTGATCAGTGTTTCATAATAATACCTCCTTCTACAAGCGATAAGAGCAGTGTAGATCGAGCTTTTCCCTACTAAATGAAAAGAAAATAGTTTGATTTTAAGAGCAGTAATATAAGTAACGATGACTTTGGACCTCGTAAAAGCAAGTTGTATGGTACTTTAGGGATTTTATTATATCTGAATGCACAGTATTTAAAGAGAAGATCTACCTTTGATGTGGTGATGGAGGGAAGGACAAAAAGCTGGTTGCTAAACAGGTGAGAGGTAAACGTGAGAAGAGAGAGAGAGAGAGAGAGAGAGAGAGAGAGAGAGAGAGAGAGAGAGAGAGAGAGAGAGAGAGAGAGAGAGAGAGAGAGAGAGAGAGAGAGAGAGAGAGAGAGAGAGAGAGAGAGAGAGAGAGAGAGAGAGAGAGAGAGAGAGAGAGAGAGAGAGAGAGAGAGAGAGAGAGAGAGGAGGAGGAGGAGGGAAGGGAGGGCACTTGCCTTCGGCCGAAACAGCCACCAGTTCCAATCGATGACGTTTTTCTATGCTGTCAAACGTCTTCACAATAAGCTGATGTGCCATTGTAAGCAATGTCAGGTGCCACGTTTGGCACTCGTGCCATGGGTTGCCGACCCTTATACTATACCCTCCACCAAAGTTAGGTCACTTCACCTGAGTAAGATGACCTGGGGTCAACAAGACGAGGCATCTACCGGCGTATATTATTATCTTACTTTTAGCTTCCAATTAAATGAATTCTTAAATAGTATATTGCTATCAATACATACCCAATCAAATTATTTCTTTTTCTAATTAATTTTGTCTATTCCTGTGATACTTCTAAATATATTTCTTTCATATATTTAGAATGGAATGGTAGATTTATTTACATTTCATTTTTCATTTTAGTTTATTTTGTATTGAATGTAAAACTGACAAACATTTCACGAGTAGGAGGATTCAGCTGCTTAGACCCAAATCTCCGACCGACTTGGGTTGCCAGGAATCGATATCACGTGAGACCACACAAACACACTCTCACCTCTCTCTCTCTCTCTCTCTCTCTCTCTCTCTCTCTCTCTCTCTCTCTCTCTCTCTCTCTCTCTCTCTCTCTCTCTCTCTCTCTCTCTCTCTCTCTCTCTCTCTCTCTCTCTCTCTCTCTCTCTCTTCGCTATTTCTAATGTGTATTCTCATTATTCTCCTTCCTGTCACTGTTTATTTCATTAGAAGCAAGAAAGCAATGATAGTTTTCGATTATAGGTTAGTTATGGGATAAGACATCGTTAAGCTAACTGAAATCACAAAATTAGAAGAAAACGAGACCCACATTAGAGTAACGTCGTTGAGTCATATATAGTAAAGTAATCATGATAAAGACTTCGGATAAATTGATTAGAACTCGGCTCATGTCGAAAGATTTTTTTTTTTTTTTTTTTTTTCTTACTTATTTTTTCACCCTGTAGTAAGGACTGATCTCAGTATTTTAGAATACTTTTTTTCGAAATACGTGATGTTTCTATTGTTTATATGTAGTAAATTCGACGAGAATGGGTCATTGTTTGGTTATGGTAGTGGGGAGATGGTGTTTGCGTTTGAAATGTGGATGTGGTGAGTAGTTTTACATAAGGGGGGTGCGACTGCATACATATATATATATATATATATATATATATATATGTACACACACATACACACACACACACACACACACACACACACACACACACACACACACACACACACACACACACACACACACACACTTCAGCGAATGGACGGCTTGGATGACGTTCTGAAGAAAACTGAAGTCTGTGGATCCCAACGCAAAGAGAAGTGCCTAGTGACATACTAAAGAAAAACATAAGGGAAACAGAGAACACAATGGAAGTAGCAGAAAACTAAGAGTGTCTTACACAAATATAGATGGATTGATCACTACCACCCAACAGTGTAGGACATGATACATACAATTATTGGATTAGAAACAGAGAGAAAAAACAAGGGGGTGGAGTTATGTTAGAAAAATATATGAAAAGAAATGAACAATATAGAAAAGGAAGAATGATGTATGAAAAAACAAACTTTGATAAAATAAGATGGGAAGAAATATACAAAGAAGAAACATCAGTGGAAGAGAAATGGAATATTTTGACAAAAATTTACAAAAAAGGAGTGGAAAAGTATGTCCCAAGACAAAAACAAGAAAAAGAATATGTAAAATGCTGGTACAACAAAAGTTGTAGGGAGTTAAAAGACAAAAGAGACAAAGCCTGGACCAGATGGAAAAAAGACAGAAGACCTGAAAAATGGAAAATATATACTGGTTATAGAAATGAATATGTACAAAAGTGCAGAGAGGAAAAAAGAAAATATGAAAAAGATGTTATAGAAAAGTGTAAAGATCAACCAAAACTATTCTACAGATTTGTAAACAATAAACTGAAAAACAAACAAGACTTGGAGAAATTAAGACAAGGAGGAGTTGAATACACTGAGGAAATGGAAATGGCAGAAATTATGAACAAACATTTTAAATCAGTGTTTACAAGGGAAAATATACAACCTGAAGAGATTGAGTGGAAGGAAAAAGTCCCCCCTATGGAAGAAATAGAAGTAACAAAAAATGAAATATTGACACACTTGGGTAATTTTGATGTCAGAAAATCGCATGGGCCAGATGAAATAGCAAACTGGATTCTGAAAGAATGCAGGAATGAACTGGCAGACAAAATACATAGCATAATAAGCAGTTCCTTAAAAGAAGGAAAAGTTCCAGAAGATTGGAAAAAAGCAAATATAGTACCTATATATAAAGGAGGAAATAAAGAAGAACCTACCAACTATAGACCAGTCTCTCTAACAAGTACAATAGCAAAAATATGTGAAAGAATTATCAAAAGTAGATGGGTAAAATACTTGGAAAAAAACAACGTACTAAATCCAAGGCAATTTGGATTCAGACAAGGACGATCATGCGTCACCAATTTAATATGTTTCTATTCAAGGCTAATAGATATAATACAAGAAAGAGATGGATGGGCTGATTGTGCATTTCTAGACCTAAAAAAAGCTTTTGACAAAGTACCACATAAGAAGTTGCTTAAGAAATTAGAATATGAAGGAGGAATACAAGGTAAATTGCTAAATTGGATGGAAGACTTTTTGCAAGAAAGAAAAATGAGAGTAGTGATAAGAGATCAGCACTCAAAATGGAATGAAGTAATAAGCGGTGTCCCGCAGGGAACAGTTCTGGCCCCAATAATGTTTGCTATATATATTAATGATATGGATGAAGGAATTGAAAGCTATATGAGCTTCTTTGCAGATGATGCAAAATTACTGAAAAGAGTGAAAACTGAAGAAGATTGTGAATCACTACAGAGAGATCTAAATAAAGTACAAGATAATATGTCACCTGAGAAACATATAAATAAGATTTTTGGAGAAACTTATAATTTAATAAGAACAATCAAAGTGGCATTTACATACCTGGATGAAGAAATGGTGAGGAAAATCCTAATCACCCTGATAAGACCAAGATTGGAATATGCAGCAACGATATGGTCACCAAGTACAAAAAAATGTATAAAAAAACTTGAAAGAATACAAAGAGCTATTACAAAATTGGCACCAACACTCTCAAAACTATCATATGAGGAGAAACTACAAAAACTTAAACTACAGACACTAGAGCAAAGAAGAGAGAGAGGAGATTTGATAGCTATTTACAGAATCATGAAAGGCATAGAAATTACTGATAGAGAGAATCTGATAAAATGGGATGACAGAAATACAAGAGGACACGGAAAGAAAATAAAAAAAGACAGTTATAGAAGAGATTTGAAAAAGAACAGCTTTCCTCACAGAGCAATAGACAGTTGGAACAAGTTAGATGAGAAAGTGGTGTGTGCAAAAACAATACATGAATTTAAAAATAGTTTAGATAAAATGAGATATGAAGACGGGACCCCACGAGCATAGCTCCCCTTCCCGTAAAATACAACTAGGTAAATACAACTAGGTAAATACACACACACACACATATATATATATATATATATATATATATGTGTGTGTGTGTGTGTGTGTGTGTGTGTGTATGTGTGTGTGTGTGTGTGTGTGTGTGTGTGTGTGTGTGTGTGTGTGTGCGTGTGTGTGTGTGTGTGTGTGTGTGTGTGTGTACGTATATATTTACTTGTCATAGAGGGCCCAGTTGTAAAGACAGGCAGTATGGTGGTAGGAGTGAGGTTAAAAGAAGAAGAAGAAGAAGAAGAAGAAGAAGAAGAAGAAGAAGAAGAAGAAGAAGAAGAAGAAGGAAAAGAAGGAAAAGAAGAAGAAGAAGAAGAAGGAAAAGAAGGAAAAAGAAGAAGAAGAAGAAGAAGAAGAAGAAGAAGAAGAAGAAGAAGAAGAAGAAGATGAAGAAGAGGGAGAAGAAGAAGAAAAAGAAATAGAAGAAGAAGAAGAAGAAGAAGAAGAAGAAGAAGAAGAAGAAGAAGAAAATGAAGAAGAGGGAGAAGAAGAAGAAAAATAAATAGAAGAAGAAGAAGAAGAAGAAGAAGAAGAAGAAGAAGAAGAAGAAGAAGAAGAAGAAGAAATAAAGAAACGGCCTTAGCAGCCACCTTTGGCCTATGTACTTCGACATTTATTGGGAGCTGCAATCTCGTTAGTTCCTGTTAGGCATCAAACTCGAACCTTCCTAGTCACGACGGGAAATCCAAACCAACCTCACAATCTCAACCTTAGGTAGGTGTTACACTGTTCGCTGCTGCCGTTGCCGCTTGTTGTTGGCTCTAGCAAAGTCTCCTTTATGAGTCATTCGATTCCAAAGGTTGTGATAGCGCTTTAGCCAGCTGTAGATGATGGTCGTTACATAAAGTTGTGACGGTAATCACCGGGTGATCTTATTAAGCTAAGTGAATTTGCCCATCATCTGGCCGCCACCTAGTGTAACACCGACATTAAAGAGAAATTCCTAACTCTGTTCACATCCGCGCAATTTTTTTTTCAAAACTGTACACGTTTAAAGAACGACTCACTTATGATGTACCCGTAGACAAGGCACTGATGGCCATCGCGTGCAACGAAGTTTAACCCTGAAGGCTGACCCTGAAAGTTATCCCTGACGATTAGCTTTCAAGGTTAACCCTATATGCACGTCAGTATGTGTCAGGAAATATAGTTTGCGACTGCCGTCAGTAGTTGCATGTCCAGCGTAGTGCAAACACGGCTCTTGCTTGAGTGGTGTCGCCTCCCTCCTATCCCTCCTCGCCCTTTTCTCCCCTTCCTCCTCGCTCTTTCCTCCTTTTCTTCCTCTTCGTCCTCCTCCTCTCTCCTCCCTCCTTTGCTCTCCATCCTCCCTCTCACTTCTCCCTCTTCCACATCCCTCCTCCCCCCTCCCCCTCCACCTCCCTCCTCAACCTTACCTCCTCTTCTTCCTCCTCTTCCTCTTCGTCCTCGTCCTTCCTCTCCCTTTTTTCCTCTCTTTGTCCTCCTCCTCCCTCCTCCCATTCCCTTCTTAATACTCTCCCTTCAACTCCCTCCTCCTCACTCCTCGCCCTTCCTTCCTCCTCTTCTTCCCTTTCTTCCTCTGCGTCTTCATCTTCCCTCCTCATTTCTCTTCGTCGTAGTCCTTTCCATCCTCCCCGCTCCTCCCTCCCCTCTCCTCCGCCCCATGTCTTCACCCGGACATATTCCCATTTTCGTTTCTTCTATCGTCCTCCTCCATTTCAGTCTTGGGTAAATCATTCGACCTTCTTCTCCTTCCCATCCTGTCTTTGGATATATATATATTTATATATATTTATATATATATTATATATTTATATATATATATATATACATATATATATATATATATACTGTATATATTATAGATTTATATATATATATATATATATATATACATATATATTATTACCCTAACACCATTGATAAAAAGGTGGTAAATGTCCATCAAAGGTTAAAAGAAGAACAGAGCCAAGGGGTTTATTCGATTCCGTGTAAAGGTTGTGACTTAGTTTACATCGGACAGACTGGAAGGGATTTGAATACCAGGATGATTGAACATAACGTTCCATTAAATATGCACAAGATAGCTCAGCTGTGTTCCAACATGTTAAGCAATTTAAACATTGTTTAGATTGGGACAGAGCTGAGCTTATTTATAAATCCAGATGTGAGTTCAGGAGAAAAATGGTAGAATCTACGATCATTGAATTTCAGCCCAACATGAATATTTCAAAGGGGCAATGGTCCCCGGACATAATGTCCGGACTCTTCATCTCCAACCTAGTGAAAGCTCATTTGCCTCCTGACCTCACATACGGAGTGAGAAGAGGGTAGAGATATCTTCCCATGTTCCCCTTTCTTTTGTTAAGGGTGCTACTTAAACAGTACGCCCTCTCTCTTATTTGTATCTACTGAAGAGGATTGCAGTCTTTTCTACTCCAACAGTGGTTTCTACGTTATTGACAAATGTGTGTTACATTTTTCACCTGTAATATGTATATATGTATATATTTATATATATACATATATATACACACACATATATATATATATACACACACACACACATATACATATATATATATATATATATATATATATATATATATATATGTATATATCAAGGACTACTATTACACAGGACGCGCGCACCCAGATCCCTGGGTCCGCTAGCGGAGGCCATTGCTTTCTTTGTAACCTAACATTTTATATTGGACAAATATATCAAAACTAGAAACCTAACATTGTATGTAGGACAAATATTTCAATTATTGACTTATTCAATGCAGTATAAGTTAATATAAACTTTTATAGTGAAATAAAAATATATTTTTAAGGCACTGTTATGTTTTGAAATGCCAATTTTAGCTGGACTTAACAGGTATTATTGTCTTGTTCAGCATCCTCAGTTTCTCAAGATGGTTCAGAACCTGAGGCCAGATTATATTCCTCCATCCAGAAAAGATATTGCTGATAAGTACTTGCATCTTGTATATGAAAAGGAATATAAAAAGTGTGCAGATGACCCGAATAATGAAACTATATGTCTTTCAATTGATGGGTGGTCTAACATCCATAATGAACCATAATATCTGTCATTCTAACAACATCCACTAGTCAGATTAATTTAGTTGACACAATGGACACATCAAGGAAACCTCACATGGCTGAATATCTTCTACAACTTATACAAAATTCGATCAAGAAGCCTGAACAAGATTTTGGTTGTCACATTGGAAGTGTTGTGACAGACAATTAAGCAAATGTCACCAAGATGAGAAAAGTCTTGGAGGAATCGAGTGAACCTGAGCATACCGTTCTCACATACGGCTTATACCGTTCCTTGTATACTTGTGGCAAGTCTATATAACACTGCTCCTTATATTGATATGCTAAAAAATGTCCTTTAGCAATCAGATCGCATATCAGATAGCAGTCCCACAATATTTAAAATCTATAAAAGATATATATTTAAATCAAATAAATCTGATTTAAATAAAAAAAATCGATATTTTATATTTAAAAAACATATATATATATATATATATATATATATATATATATATATATATATACTGTATATATATATATATCGCCAACCCTGGTGTCCACTAACCTCATACAATAATACCTGTTAAGTCCGACTAAAATTGGCATTTCAAAGCAAAACCGTGCCTTAAAAATAGTTTCTTATTTCACTATAAAAGTTTATATTAAGGGGAGATACCTCTGCCAGATCTAAACACATTAAAACTAACCCAATCGTCTTAAATTTTTTACACGATGTCAAGGATACTTGGAGATCAGAATAGCCAAAAACTTAAAGCGATCCATTAAATATTTATATTTTATCTATTTATTTATTTATCTAAATAGCAGTTACTCTTTAGATATGAATAACTAGTTCCCATGTTGCTTGATTTACAAAGCAAAGATTTTACCTGAAAACTATGCATATCTCCTACAAACTTTGTGTGAATAAAAAAAATATATTGAGAAATATTGAAATTATATAAACAATAAATCAACAAAA
>NC_134787.1:38449350-38454350 GCF_046742065.1 Oratosquilla oratoria
CCGCCAAGCACACAGATATCACAAATGTTTGCTGGACATCGGTGTCATTACTATAGGGAGAATATACCTTCTCATACTATACTTGAATCATCCAAAAATATGAAACATGGCGTAAATTGCGTGCCACAAGACTTTTAGCTGTGCCTGTACGAATCTACTTGCTGTATGCGTGTACTATTGTGCCTTAATGCTACATAAGTAAGGGTGTGTTGCATATCATCTTATGCACAGTGAATCACTGTGTAGGGTGGGAACGAGAAGAGGGTACTATATTTACTCTGTTCCTATCTGTGTATGTAGGGATAGTGACACAAGGTTTGATATATCCTCGTTCTCTCTCTCTCTCTCTCTCTCTCTCTCTCTCTCTCTCTCTCTCTCTCTCTCTCTCTCTCTCTCTCTCTCTCTCTCTCTCTCTCTCTCTCTCTCTCTCTCTCTCTTGTTCTATCTCTCTCTCTTTTCTCTCTCCTCTCTCTCTCTCTCTCTCCTCTCTCTCTCTCTCTCTCTCTCTCTCTCTCTCTCTCTCTCTCTCTCTCTCTCTCTCTCTCTACCTCATTCTCTCACCTCTCTCTCTCTCTCTCTATCTATCTATCTATCTATCTATCTATCTATCTATCTATCTATCTATCTATCTATCTATCTATCTATCTATCTCACTCTCTCTCTCTCTCTCTCTCTCTCTCTCTCTCTCTCTCTCTCTCTCTCTCTCTCTCTCTCTCTCTCTCTCTCTCTCTCTCTCTCTCTCTCTCTCTCTCTCTCTCTCTCTCTCTCTCTCTCTCTCTCTCTCTCTCTCTCTCTCTCTCTCTCTCTCTCTCTCTCTCTCTCTCTCTCTCTCAAACATCCACAGACATCAGAGTCCCCTTACCTAATGACATATCCTCAGTCCAATTTCCATATTTCGCCTCCAGTTTAAAAAGAAATATGCAGAAAATATTGCATAAGTCAATGTGGCATCTGAGAAAATGTGAAGGTGGAGGGCGAGGGAGGTGGATTGTTTCTGTCGCACTATCCTGGGGACAGGAATTTCTGATAACAGGGGAGGTAGAGGGCGGTTAAAGGAGCGGAAGCGTATTCGATACTGGCTGTCGGCAAAACGCGAGCACTAGTGGACTAGAAAAATAACTAGAAAAAAACGGTAAAATTCCAGAAGCATACAAACATGGATATATAACATGAAACTTATAATGACCAGCAGCTCCTAACCTAACCTAAACTAACCTAACTTAATCTAACGTAACTATTCCATAGAAAATAGGGTTTTCAAATGCAAAAAAGACGGAAGTGAAAAATGTGTTTGGGTGATACTGGGATAGAACCAAAGTAACAGCCAAAATAGATACGAGTTTAGAATCGTTCGATCTAGGATTGTCAGACAACACAGAGTGAAGAATTGAAATAAATCATATATTTTTCTGTTACGTGGAAAGAAATTGGAAAAAAAAAAGATACTAAGAATATTTGGAGCACAAAGTAGTAGCACGTTGATAGAAAAAAAGTTCATAGTTCTCTCGAAGATTTCTTTCAAGTTCTTAGTGTTGACCTCGATACCCGAGGTTTTCGACTTCCTCGCGTCACGTAACCCCATATTTTATGTAATTCTGTTCCTTATCCTTTTGAAGATCCCTTCAATGCTGAATAAAACCCACATTACATCCTCAAACTTCCTCTAGTTTTTAGTGTGTAGCCCCGCTGTAGAACCTCTGTGACCCCCTGGTGTGGGCCTCGGTCCTCATGTTGAGAACCGATTCTTTTATGTGTTTTTTTTTTTTTTTTTTGTGTGTGTGTGTGTGTGTGTGTGTGTGTGTGTGTGTGTGTGTGTGTGTGTGTGTGTGTGTGTGTGTGTGTGTGTGTGTGTGTGTGTGTGTGTGTGTGTGTGTGTGTGTGTGTGTGTGTGTGTGTGTGTGTGTGTGTGTGTGTGTGTGTGTGTGTGTGTGTGTGTGTGTGTGTGTGTGTGTGTGTGTGTGTGTGTGTGTGTGTGTGATTTGACCATGCTTGTCACCCCATATAGGGCACATGAATAAAAGTCATTTAACAGAAGAAATGTAATGATTCGTATTTGTATTTATGGAGAAAGAAATGGTACGATGGAACATCAAGAGGTGGAAATGAAATTCGGGGAATATCGGGGAATGAACTGAGCTAAACTTTCCATTGAAACTTGGAGGAAAGTTTAGTGTTTACATATAAGAGAGAGAGATCGAGAGCGAGCGAGAGAGAGAGAAAGAGAGAGAGAGAGAGAGAGAGAGAGAGAGAGAGAGAGAGAGAGAGAGAGAGAGAGAGAGAGAGAGAGAGAGAGGGAGAGAGAGAGAGAGATGGGGAGGGAGAAAGGGATGGGGGAGGGAGAGAGATGAAGATGGAGAAGGGGAGAGAGATAGGGAGAGGGAGAAGTGTAGAGGAAGAGAGTTGGGGAGAGGAAGAAATGGAGAGGAAGAGAGATGGAGAGGGAGAGAGAGAGGGATAATAGGAGGAATAAAGGGAGGGGAAAAAGAAAGAGAGGGGGAAGGTGGAGGCGGATTGAGAGAGGGAGGAGAAAAAGAGAAAGAAAGGGAGGAGGAGAAGGAGGAGAGATGGAGTGATAGAGGGAAGGGGAATAGGAATGAGAGGGTTAGGTGGAAAAGGAGGGAGAATGGGAGGAGAGAAGGAGATAGAGGGGGAAATGGAAGAGGAGGGAGGTAGGGGAAAAGGAGGGATAGAGGGAAGGGGAGTAGAAAGGAGAGGGGTTGGTGGAAAATTAGAGAGAGAGGGAGGGAAGAAGGAGGGAGAGGGGGAAGTGGAAGAGGAGGGATAGAGGGGAGAGAAGAAGGAGGGAGAGGGGGAGGTGGAAGAGGAGGGAGGGAGGGAGGGGGAGAAGGAGGGATAGAGGGAAGGGGAGTAGGAAGGAGAGGGGTAGGTGGAAAAGGAGGGAGAGAGGGAGGGAAGAAGGAGGGAGAGGGGGAAGTGGAAGAGGAGGGATAGAGGGGAGAGAAGGATGGAGAGAGGAAGGGGGAAAGGAGGGAGGGAGAGAAGGAAAGAATAAATATTGTCTGCATGGAGGAAACTTAGTGTTTGAAAGAACAAAATTTAATTTCCAGAAAATGAAGAAAACACCAGGAGTCGAGATGTCAAAGCTGAATAAGAGCGACCGGCAGATATGTCACCTTTGCCCTTTATACTAAGACAGCTAGAGAAAGGAGGAGTTACTAGCAGTTGGGGATCGAAAATGGGTCTATGGATTCTAGGGACACTTTTAGAGTTTGGTAGTTTAGTTTGTAAAGTTGAAGTTCTGTGTATTTGAAACCCCGAAAGAAGAGAAGAGAGTAGAGAGGAAGAGGGATGTCTATAGAAAGAGAAAAGTGGAGAAAAATAGAAATGTTTGAGGAAGTGAGAGTTGATATGGCGGAGTGTGATTAGATGAAAAAGAAGATATTGGCTAGGAAACTTGAAAGAAAGAAAGAAAGAATCAAATTAAATAAATAAGCAATAAATAAATAGGTGAATAAAATGGGTATGGGCTCAACATAAATATCAAGACAGTGTTTCTTAGCCAAGGATGCTGGAAAGGTCTGTTCCTTGAGTTCATGTAGCAACCGTAGTCCCTGTAACTAGATATCTAGGTATTGCCAAACCACCTAGACCTGTCTGTAGAGAGGGTGCTGAGGTTGGTAAAGCCTAAGAAACTCTCTAAGTTAGACTCTATGTAGAATCCGTGAGGCAGGGTTTACAAAGGATTACAAAGGCGGAGCATGCCGACAGGAGACCTTTTGATCCATATCTAGGTCGGATGCAAAAAAAAAAAAAAAAGCATTTGAAGTGGAAACTAAGAGGAGGATGGAACACTGTAGATTCTGTAGTGTGCAAGGGAATATGGGATAGATACGAGTTATTAGATTTTACTGCCATAGTTGTGTACGTTTTATTGTGGCAACCATAGAATTATTTCATGCAGTCAAGGAAAGTTATCTTTCGTCAGTAAAAACATACGGGGGCTTTAGTATTTTGTTAAAAAAGTTGAAATATTTTTGGGAAATCTTCTGGTAGGGCGGCAAAAACGGTAAACGAAAGTACCTCTATTCTATTTTCTATATATATTCAAATTTCTCGTTTTATTCTAATTTGTTTATCATTTCATTATTATCATTACCATGATTATTATCATTACCATGATTATCATCATCATCATCATCATCATCATCATCATCATCATCATCATCATCATCATCATCATCATCATCATCATCATCATCATCATCATCATCGTCATCGTCATCGTCGTCGTCGTCGTCGTCGTCGTCGTCGTCGTCGTCGTCGTCGTCGTCGTCGTCGTCGTCGTCGTCATCGTCGTCGTCGTCGTCGTCGTCGTCGTCGTCGTCCCCATCATTGGTGTACTTTGGCAGCAATTTTTCTCTAATACATTTAATATTAAATGCGCCTTATTAGAGGAATTGAAAGTCCCCAGAAAAAAAGATGATCAACGCTGAAATTTCTGTCACCTTTGATACTACATATATATGTATATGCATTTATCATTAGTATTAGTTTACTTATCCGAAGGTGAAAGCGACTTTAATCTTGTTCAAATAAGAGGATTAAGTTTGTATTTCCACCAAAGATTTAAGCTCAAATCTGCTTTTATCATATTCCTTCCCGTGTTCACATCTTCCCTCCTTCATTTCGTCCTTCTCCCCTTCCCTCCTTCCCTCCTTCCCACTTTTCTCCTGCCTTCCTTCCTTCTCTTCTCTTCTTCTTTTCTTCTTCCCTCCTCACCTCCCATTTTCCTCTTTCCCTCTCTCTCTCCCCATATCTTCTTCCTTACTTCATTCCCTCCCTCTCACCTTCCCTCTTACCCCCTGCCTCCCTCCATCACTCCCTTCTCTCCATCCATTCCTTCCCTCCCTTGTCCCCCCTGCTCTCCAAACTTATCTCTCCTTCTTTTCCTTCTTTCCTTCTTCCCTTCCCTTTTTCCCTACTCACTTCCCTCCTCCCATCCTTCTCCTCTTCCTTACTTTGTTCCCTCCCTCTTACTT
>NC_134787.1:38469350-38474350 GCF_046742065.1 Oratosquilla oratoria
CCTCTCCTCTTCTCCTTCTCTCTCCCCTCTATTCCTATCCTCCTCCTCACTTTCCTCTTACCCGCCTTCCTTCTCCTCTTCCCGTCTCCCCCTCCCTCTCCCTCCTCTTCTTTGTTCCTCTTCCCCTTCCTCCTCGTCTTCCCTTCTCTTCCTTCTCTTCCATTCTCCTCCTTTTCCCTCCTCCGTCCCCTTCCCCTCCTCCTCCTCCTCCTCCTCCTTCTTCTCATCCTCCTCCTCCTCCTTCTCCTCCTCCTCCTACTTCTTCTCCTCCTTACCCTCCCTCCTCCTCACCTTGACCCCCTCCTCTTCCCCTTCCCCTCCCTCTCCTTCCCCTCCTTATCTTTCCTCCTCCTTTTCCCTACTCTTCTAAATCTTCTCTCCTCCTCCTCCTTCTCCTCTTTCTCCTCTTCCCTCCTCCTCAGTTTCACCCTCTCACCTCCTCTTCTCACCTTTTATTCCCTGTTCCTCTTCCCTTTCCTAATAACACCGATTAAAAATCGCCTAAATACTTAGACTCTAATACGCAAATAAACTATTATCCTTTGCAATAAAAGATTTGACAGCCCGGCATTTAATTGTAATTAGATAGGACAGTGGTAGCAGTAGTGCTATTTCATCTTCTATCGCCTAGTTGCCCTGTTTTCTTAACAGTAGCTTAGTATAGCAAACACAAACAGCCTCGTTAGGGTCAGTAGGCCTGCTGTTGTTTGTTCTTCCTTTGTGTTCCATTGTTCCTCTTCCTCCTCCTCCTCCTCCCTGCTCCTCTTCCCTCCACCTGTTCCTTCTCATCACTCTTCCTCTTCCACCTCTTTCCTTCTTTACCTTCCTCCTCTTCCTCTTCCACCTCTTTCCTCCTCTTCCTTCCTCCTCCTCCTCTTCCCTCCTCCTCCTCCTCCTCCTTCCCCTCCCATCTCCTCCCCTCCTTCTCTTCCCTCCTCTTTTCCCTTCCCTCCTCTCTCCTCCCCTCCTTCTCTTCCCTCCTCTTCTTCCCTTTTCCTCCCATCTTCCTCTTTCCTCTTCATCCTCCTCTTTACTCTACTTCCTCCTCCTCTCCCTCCTCTCCCATCTCCTCTTCCCTCCTTCTTCACCTTCTCCCCCTTCCCCTCCTCTCTCCTCCTCCTCCTTCTCTTCACTCCTCCTCTTCCCTTCTCCTCCCCTCTTTCTTTTCCAGTCTCCTCCTCCTCTTCTCTCTTCCTCTCCGCTTCCTTTTCCCTCCTCCTCTCCTTAACCCTCCCCTCCTCCTCTTCTCACCTTTTCTTCCCTGATCCTATTCCATTCTCCTCCTCACTTCCTTCCTTTTTCCTTTCTTTCCTTCCTTCCTTCCTTCTTTCTCCCTTCTCCTCCCCACCTCCTTCCCCCCTCCTCCCTTCTCCTCCTCCTCCTCCTACTTACTCCCCATTTCCTTTCTCCCCTCCTCCTCCCTTCTTCCTCCTCCATTCCCTCCTCCCCTCCTCCTCCTCCTCCTCCTCCTCATCGCCCTCCTCCTCTTCCCTCACCTCTTTCCTTCTAATCCTCACCCTTACCCTCGTCTTCCATGTCCAGTTTCCATCTGGTGAAACTTTCCGGTTACTTCGGAAGTTCCGGACAGCTGCAACTGCTGCTGGCCGCCGGCCTTCTCCTCTTATCTCAGATGCTCGAGCTATCAGCTGCTCGGGAGTAGCGGTCCTCTGACGGATCGAGCTGCTCAGCTGCTCTGTCATGCGCTCGGTGGGTGAGATAAGGAAGCGCTCTTAGAAATGAAGAAGGAACAAAAAAAGTATGAATACTGGAATAGTCAGGAGCCATTTTTCACATGTATCTTGAAAAGTTCTAGAGAGAGAGAGAGAGAGAGAGAGAGAGAGAGAGAGAGAGAGAGAGAGAGAGAGAGAGAGAGAGAGAGAGAGAGAGAGAGAGAGGGAGAGAGGGAGGGAGGTAAATAAAGTGATGAGATCGGGCGCGAGAAAGAAAAAAAAACAAAAGAAACAGAAGAAAAAATAGAAATAAAGAGAGAGAGAGAGAGAGAGAAAGAGAGAAAGGGAGAAAGAGAGAGGGTAGAGAAGAATGAAGGGGATTGAAAGAGAGTACAAAACAAAAAAGGAAGAGAGGGGCCATTCATTGTACCATTGCCCTCATGTAGTACAGTGTGTGCATGGAAAGAGAGAAGAGAGAAGTGGATTGATAAAGAGCACGAGAAGAAATGAAATAAAATTTAAAAAACAAGCAAAAAGGAAGGGGCATTCCTTGTAATATCTGCATGGAAAGTACCTTTATGTAAGAAAATAATTCCAGCTTTTCTTTTTGCGTCGCATTTGTTGAATACGAAAGAATATCCTGCTTGCCTCTCCCCTCCATTTCTGCAGCCTTTCTACTATTTTTGTCCATACCTTGAGTTTCCTCCTTTCTCTATTCTCTCTCTCTCTCTCTCTCTCTCTCTCTCTCTCTCTCTCTCTCTCTCTCTCTCTCTCTCTCTCTACTCTCTCTCTCTCTCTCTCTCTCTCTCTCTCTCTCTCTCTCTCTCTCTCTCTCTCTCTCCTCTCTCTCTCTCTCTCTCTCTCTCTCTCTCTCTCCTCTCTCTCTCTCTCTCTCCTCTCTCTCTCTCTCTCTCTCTCTCTCTCCTCTCTCTCTCTCTCTCTCTCTCTCTCTCTCTCTCTCTCTCTCTCTTTCTCACCCTCTCTCTCTCTCTCTCTCTCTCTCTCTCTCTCTCTCTCTCTCTCTCTCTCTCTCTCTCTCTCTCTCTCTCTCTCTCTCTCTCTCTCTCTCTCTCTCTCTCTCTCTCTCTCTCTCTCTCTCTCTCTCTCTCACCTCTCTCTCTCTCTCTCTCTCTCTCTCTCTCTCTCTCTCTCTCTCTCTCTCTCTCTCTCTCTCTCTCTCTCTCTCTCTCTCTCTCTCTCTCTCTCTCTCTCTCTCTCTCTCTCTCTCTCTCTCTCTCTCTCTCTCTCTCTCTCTCTCTCTCTCTCTCTCTCTCTCTCTCTCTCTCTCTCTCTCTCTCTCTCTCTCTCTCTCTCTCTCTCTCTCTCTCTCTCTCTCTCTCTCTCTCTCTCTCTCTCTCTCTCTCTCTCTCTCTCTCTCTCTCTTTCTGTCACCCTCTCTCTCTCTCTCTTTCTGTCACCCTCTCTCTCTCTCTCTCTCTCTCTCTCTCTCTCTCTCTCTCTCTCTCTCTCTCTCTCTCTCTCTCTCTCTCTCTCTCTCTCTCTCTCTCTCTCTCTCTCTCTCTCACCCTCTCTCCTTCTCTCTCTCTCACCCTCTCTCCTCTCTCTCTCTCTCTCTCTTGTCACTCTCTCTCTCTCTCTCTCTCTCTCTCTCTCTCTCTCTCTCTCTCTCTCTCTCTCTCTCTCTCTCTCTCTCTCTCTCTCTTACACTCAGGAATCTTCCATTTTGTCGATGGTTTTCCTTTGTTTTTAGAAGAGAAGAAGCGAGCTTTCACAAATTGGTTACAAAATAGGACGAGGGAATCATATGAGAGGTACAAAGAAAAGAGAAGAGAAGTAAAACATAAGATAAAGGAGGCAAAGAGGAGAGCAGATGTGAAATGGGGTAAGAGTATGACAGAAAATTTTGAAAGTAATAAAAAGATGTTTTGAAAAGAAATTAAGAGAGGAAGAGGAGGCGAATCAAGTGGAGGAGAAAATGTAAAAGGTGCAGATGGAAATATAATAATGGAAGAGAAGGCAGTAAGAGGAAGATGGGCAGAGTATTTTAGGGAGTTGCTAAATGTGAAGGAGGATAGGGAGGGAAAGGTAGTTGCAATGGGAAGCGCTAAGAAAATGAGAGTGATGAGTGAGGAAAATGGAGGAGAAATAAGGAAAGATGAAGTGAAAGCAGCTGTTAAGATGATGAGAGTAGGTAAGGCACCTGGGTTGGATGGATGCTATGCAGAATGTCTGAAAAAAGGAGGTACCGTCATGGTGGACTGGCTGGTGAGGTAATTTAATGTTTGTTTAAGAGAGGGTAGAGTGCCGGAGGACTGGAGGAGTGCCTGTATAGTTCCATTTTACAAGGGGAAGGGGGACAAGTATGAGTGTAGTAGTTTTAGAGGGATCAGCTTGTTAAGTGTAGTTGGGAAGGCTTATGGGAGACTCTTGATTGAGAGGGTTAAGAGAGGAACAAAGGGAATAATTGGTGAGGAACAGTATGGGTTTAAGACAAGTAGGAGTTGCGTAGATCAGATTTTTGTGGTAAGACATATATGTGAGAGCTATAGAAAAAGATAAGGATGTTTTTTGGGCTTTTATGGATCCGAAAAAGGCTTATGACAGGGTAGACAGGAAGGCACTGTGGGAGGTATCGCAGATATATGGGATAGGAGGAAAGATTATAGGAGCTGCCAAGAATTTAAACGACCTTAGTAGAGCATGTGTCAGGATTAGAAATGGAGAGAATGAGAGGTTTGAGGGAAAAGTGGGACTTCGTCAGAGATGTGTTATGTAACCCTGGATGTTCAACTTGTACATGTATGGGGTGGTGCTAGAGTAAATGCAAGTGTAGTGGGTCAGGGATTGGAGATGATTAAATAGAATGGAGAAAAGTGGGAAATCAACCAGTGACAGAGTTTGGGAAGGCATGTGAAAGAAGGAAGTTGAAGATAAATGTGGGTAAAAGTAAGGTGATGAGATGTACAAAGAAAGAAATTGGCACCAGACTGGAAGCAAGTATTAAGGGAGAGAGACTGGAGGAAGTGGATAGTTTTAGATACTTGGGTGCGAATGTAGCAGAAAAGGGAAGAGGGGAGGCGGAGGTAGAATGCTGATTGAGAGAAGCGAGTAAATCCCTCGGTGGATTAAAAAGTGTAATGAGAAATAGACATTTGGGAATGGATGCTAAGAGGAGATTGTATGAAGGACTAATTGTGCCGACAGCACTGCATGGGGCGGAAACATGGAACATAAGAGGGGAAGAGAAGAGTTTGAATGTGTTTGAGATGAGGTACCTGAGAAGTACGATAGGGGTTACTAGGCAGGATAGAGCGAGAAATGAGGAGGTGAGGAGGAGAACGGGGGTGGAAAGGGAGTTGGGTGATAGGG
>NC_134787.1:38479350-38481850 GCF_046742065.1 Oratosquilla oratoria
AATACAGGCTGATGTAAAGAAAATAATACCTTACGGTGACATAGTATTGGGGCCATAATCGACCAAGGTGTCACCTATAGTTATATTACGAACAACCGTAGTATCTGAAACATGACATTTCCTTGTAAATGATAATAAATAATTACATATATGGGATGTACACATCACCTAGATGTAACAACAGCTGATTGCCTTCTCTTTCTTTAACCCTTGTTTATTTATCTATTTTTCATAACCACGCGTGCGTACTTCAGTGCAGTGTGCGCGCGCACGTGTATGTGATTCACCATGGTCTTGGATAACGTGTTGGACTCGTGATCGATAGATATTTCCCTCCCAGAAGAGAGCCATTGGTGCGTGTGTGTGTGTGTGTGTGTGTGTGTGTGTGTGTGTGTGTGTGTGTGTGTGTGTGTGTGTGTGTGTGTGTGTGTGTGTGTGTGTGTGTGTGTGTGTGTGTGTGTGTGTGTGTGTGTGTGTGTGTGTGTGTGTGTGTGTGTGTGAGTGCGTGTGTGTGTGTGTGTGTGTGTGTGTGTGTGAGTGCGTGTGTGTGTGTGTGTGTGTGTGTGTGTGTGTGTGTGTGTGTGTGTGTGTGTGTGTGTGTGTGTGTGTGTGTGCGTGTGTACTTGCATATACATATTTATGCACGTCCGTTCATGTTGCTGTGTATGTATATGTGTGTGCGTGCGTACGTGCGAGAGATTGTGCATGTCTGTGTGTGTGCGTACATATGCATGCACGTATGTTTTGTATGTGTGGCTTTTCCACATCTTTTTCTTGTATTTTCTCCATTCGCTTCATTGCCCTTGTTCTGGTCGAAACATTTTTTACTTTCTTTAATATTTTTTTATTTCTTACTTTGCGTTTTTCCACCTTTTATTTATTTTTTTTTTTTTATTTTTTTTTTTTTTTTACCATTAGCGTTGACATTTAGATTTAAGATGTCTTGTGTCTTCCTCCATCTCTTTACTGAATTTTTTCGCACAACGTGTAACTTTCTCAATGTCATTTCTTAATTCTTTCAATTACCCTTTTCTTCCTGTCGATTTCGTTTTTCCGAAATTTATTTTTCCATATTATCTATTTATCTATTTATAGCATCATGGATTCTTTCTTTTTAGAATTTTCGCTTTTTTATTGTCGCTTGTTCTTTTGTTGTTTCTTTTTGTCTATCACGCGTTTTTATTTTCTAGCACTTCTTTCTGCTCCGTTTGTTAGTGTTTGGAAGATTTTGATGTTTTTGGTGTCTTTCTTTTAATCTTTAATTTCTCTTTTCTTTCCCTGTCTTTCTTTACTTCTTTTTCGATTTTATTAATTTTTTCTATTTTTAATGCTTTTTTTTTCATTTTGTTCTTTGTTTTCGTTGACGTTGACAAGGTGATCTCTACTTACGATAGAGACATCACAACCAACTCCGTTTCTGTTAACAGCATTCTTGTCACCTCTATCATACTACAAGCCCAAAAATGGAAAAGAAAATTGTATTACACCCGGTTTTAGCTGCGTCAATAGAAAAATAAAATCCCGCATTTACCCTCTCCTTCTCCCCTTCAGCTCAAAAAAAAAAAAAAAAGGGCTTCGATGTAAAATCCAAGATGACCGCCATAGCGGAACGACCCACCATCCCAGCACCTTGGTGACCTTTAGAGTCTCTTGGGGTCTCTTGATGAAGGTCTCTGAACGTGAATGGTACAGAGACCTTGAGGCCGGTGTCACACTGTCCGGCGCCGGCCTTGGGGCTTTTTGTTGGCTATAGCAGTATTCCTTGTGAGTCATTAGACTCGAAAGGTTATAACAAAATTTTAACCAACCAGGGTGAGATTGTGGTCGTTATATCAAGGTCTCATTATCGCTAATTGAAATTTCTCATAATCTGGCCGCATCCGGCGCTGCCTCAAAGTATGTCACCCACATTAGGAGTATGAGTGTTCTTCCTTAACTGACTGAAATCGCCTGGCGTTTTCCAGAATGAATTTGATAAAGGACAAGCGACCTTTGGTGGTGACTAACGTCACCGCTTTGGCCTGCGGGGCTAGGAGCTCGCTTCGCTCGCAGTTTAGCTGGTAAACTAAGATACTCTTCCCTTGAGCCAGAATATTTGTAATCAGGATTGTCCTTTAATAGCTCACAAAACTTTCGAACTATACGTTGGAAATCATTTATCATAGCTATTCTAGGTTTTAACCTTTTTATGTTTTTGTACAATTTTGGAAATAATTCCATATGTTCATCTTTAAGGCCACGGGACAATATCTTATACGCCCATTCTTCAAAATGTCGGGAAAAATAGTACCTCGATCAATTCTGTTGGCTCGGCCGGGGGCTTGGCTGCGCAAACAGCGGCCTACGGCCGCAGCTTTCCGCGCTCAAGTCCCTCGTTTTCCCCTTCGGCCTCGGCCTCGCGGCGAAACCCCAACACGGGATCCCCAGCACGAAGAAGAACGCAAAGAAGAACGCGAAGAAGAACGCGAAGAAGAACACGAAGAAGAACGCGAAGAAGAAC
>NC_134787.1:38491850-38495601 GCF_046742065.1 Oratosquilla oratoria
CGAAGGGGGCGGTCGGGGACGCGGGTCTCCCTTCTCTCATCACGTCTCCCTCTCTCGCCCCTCCTCTCATCCCGTCCTCACCGCCCCCCTCTCAATCTCTCACCTCAGCTCACACTCTCCGTCCTCACTCTCTCTCGTCTTCGGTCCCTCATCCCTCTCCTACCTCGCTCCTCTCCACTCTCTCACTCTCCTCACATCTTACTCCCTCTTCCTCTCCACCGACCTCTCCTCTCGTATCTCCTCCTCTCCCCCATCACATCTCAATCTCCCGCTCTCTCGTTCTAAGAGCAATGATCTAACTAACTCCGTCATGTGACTCGAGTTACGCCTGCGTCCTAGTCGGTCCGCTCTGCCTAACTCGAGGGTCAACATATCTCTCTTCTCTCGCTCCCCTTCACTCCAAGGGTCGTCTTCTCTCAATCTCATCGGGCTTCGCAGCTCTCTCTCTCTCTTCTCGTTCATGCTCCTCGACACTCGTCACCCGTCTCTCTCAGAGGTCGAGATTCATCACGTCCCTCCAGCTCTCCCTCTGGCTCGCCCTGACACTCATGCTCACCTCACCCTCTCCAGTTCTCTCGCATCATCTCTATACTCTCTCTCGTCTCCCTGTCTCCTCTCTCCTCGTTCACTCCATCTCCTGCTCTCTGCTCTCTCTCTATTCTCTCTCACTTCTCTCTCCAGAGCAGGGGGTCTCCTCTCTCTCTCTCTCTACTCGTCGGGGATCTCCGGTCTCTCTCAATTCTACCACTCTCATCTCTCCTCTCTCTCTCTCTCTCTCTCTCATCTCTCTCTCTCTCTCTCTCCGGTCTTCTCTCTCTGCGTCGTCATCATCTCTCTCTCTACATCTCTCTGGGGTCTCGTCCCATCTCTCCCCTCTCTCTCTCTCTCCATCTCCTCTTAAGCTCGGGGTCCCGCTCTACCTCCTCCTCTCGTCCTCATCACCTCGCTCTTCTCAGTCTCTCGACGTCTCTCTCTTCCCTGCCTTCCTCCCTCACGCTTGCTTTTTCCACCTCCTGCACATTCGCAGGCTGGCTCCATCCTTCCTTCACCTCACGGGGCACCGTTTTTTACATCCCAGCTATTAACCGCCTCAGTCGCTTGTTTGCGCCGTTGCCAAAACTCATTATCATGCGCAGAACGCCGACTCTTTCATGCTATCCTAAAACTGTTCTGTCTGAGCTATCTCTACTATCCTCGTTACTAACATTGTCCATCCCTGTAATTTCGAGCGAAAACAGCAACATCTTTGTCCCCTCTAGCTCTGCTTCTTGTCGTGTCTTCGTATGTATATAAAACAATCCATACATCAGTTTTTACGCAAACTGAGACGCAGGCGACATAGGCAATGCTGCTGAATTGAAGTACAGTTTGAACGTCTCCCTCACTTGAAGTGCTGAGATAGTACATCTATAAGCACTTCATCTGAGAGAGAAGTCCAAACTGTACTTAAATTTAGCAACAGGAAGTCTGACTTAGCTCTGTGCTGCATCGTCTGTGTCGCCTGGATCTCAGCTTCCGCTTCAGTTCAGAGTTGTCTCCGTGATGTGGATGATAACTGCCAACAAAAGGTTTCGCGCGTAAAGGAAATTATCGTATCACATTACTAAACAGACTCATGTTCCAGCCATTCTTCGATTCGTATCAAGAAAAGAAAGGAAAAGAAAAGAAAGAAAGAAAGAAAGAAAGAAAGAAAGAAGAAGAAGAAGAAAATACAATAGATAAATATACAATATACGAATATGTATATATGTATACTATATATATTACATATAATATATATATATATTATATAATATATAATATATATAGATTAGTTAAAGTACTATATAAAAAATATTAATTGATCTACACAAGCATTGTAGAACTCTAGAGAATTCTTCTTAGGGACGTCTTATTGAATTATTTAGAAGTCCACGAGATATTCTAGTTTTGCACGAACTAATTTTCTTCACAAGAGATCATTCTAAGTGCATTTTACATAAGGATAGAGTCACTGGTAAGCTACACAGAGTTTGATACCCTTCGTTTCTATCTCACTCCATTTTGGCTGATATATACACCAAAAATGTTTTCTATTCCAGTATCACGCAAATATGTATCTTTTTTATTTGAGAAATCTATTTCTTGCGTTTATTGGAATGGAGTTAACGTTAGCTAAGTTACTGTTGGTTTTATAAGCTATTGGATAAACTGTAAGTTTTCTCATTGTGTAAAACAAAGCTCGTGATTTCGCGTGATTTTGAAATTTCACCAGAATTTAACCTTTTGTTGGAGATTTTGCTTCCTATTCTCTCTTCACATAATTTTTTTCCCGAATAATACTTGCACTGTACCTTATCTATTACTCTTGTTATTTTATCATCCACACATATGTGCACAGACACACACATAACATAACTACCGCTTCAGGCTGGCCGGTTGTTCTCTGTATCCTAGTGCATTTACAAACTTTGTTACTGTTCTTATAAGGATTCCTGGTGGCCAAGCGGGTTACAGCGTCACTACTTTGGTGGAGGTTGAGGTGACCGCGGTTCGAACCCTTCCCACCAGCGAGTTGGACCAAGGGCATGGTTCAATAAATTCCACGCTACTACGTCCTCTGTAAGGGTCAAAGTTTTATTCTCCTGACAGGGGAAGTTTGCGAAATTAAAAAAAAAATATTGTTTTTTTGTTTTATTATATTTTGTGATTCTTGAGACATGACCTTCAGGCATCTCGTTTCGTCAAGACTTTCCTCTCCTGCTGTGAGGAATTCGTTCAAGAACCCAATAAGGAAATGGCTTAAGCGAAGAACTCAACCTGAGTGAGTCGAGGACACAGGGCCGCCACTAAAGGCGAGATAAAAAAAAAAAAAAAAAAAAAAAAAAAAAATTCCGACGTGAGGCAGAATTTTGTCGCCAGTTGCTTTCAGTCTCGATACATCGAGCGAAGTCGTAATGTGATTGGTTCCAATCTGACACCAGAGGCTGGGCTACAAAATAAATAGGTAATTAAAAGAATAATAAAATGAAGAATTATAAATAATAAAGAGAATTGAATATTAACAATTATAATAATAGTAATAATAATAAAAAATAATAATGATAATAATACATACATACATACATAGATACATACATACATACATACATACATATATACAGTACATATAGTATACGAGTACATACATAAGGCGATTACAAAACAATACATACATACATAAATACATACATACTTACAGTTATAAAATACATGCATGACATACATACATACAAGACTTACGATACAGGGAGACGAAAATTACATACATACATACATCCATACATACATACATTGCATACATACATGCTATACATACATACAGTACATTACAGTACAATACATACATACATACACTACATACATACATACATACATACTATACATACATACATACATACATACATACATATACACACATATTATACAGATACATACATACATACCTACATACCCTTACATAACCTACATACCTACATTACCTACAAGACCTACATAGCATACATACAATACAATACATAAATGACATACATACAATGCATACATACATACAGTACATACATACAACATACATACATAACATACATCCATACATACATACATACATACGATACATTACATACATAATGCATACATGACATCGGCAGATGCTTGGACAATACATACATATACACACATATAGTACAGTACATGCATAACAAATACATACATATACAGCACATATATACAGTAC
>NC_134787.1:38496101-38498601 GCF_046742065.1 Oratosquilla oratoria
AGTTACCCTGTAAATATTTAGGGCTCCACTGAATGTACTGAATAAGGTGGCACCAAAGAAATATCTCTCCAGAAGTTAGTTAGGAGGTAGTTGATACCACTGCCAAATTCTTTCATAAACCGGAATTGTACAACCAAAACAAACCCGGGCGTCCCTGTTGGATCATCGTCTAAAGGTCTAACCGCATTGCTTTGTGTGCTTACGGGGAGTGTGTCACCGAATGTGAGCAAGCACTGTCCAAGTAGATCTAAATATTAGACATTAAATAACATGAAGAAACTGAAGATTCATACTTATAACGTAAGAATCCTCTCAGAAGAGAGTTTAATGGAAAAAACTAGCCAACATCGTGTGGGACATTGTTGGATTGACCCAAGTCCAAAGGGCGGAAGAAAACTAGATACAGTTAGAAGATAGTCACCGCTTGTTCTACCATAATGGTAAGGAAAAATCAAGATCTAGAGGAGTAAGACTCTTGGTAAATTTAGAGGGTGCTGGTAACGTCGTCAAGTTCAGCAGTTTATCAGACAAGTTACCTTGGGTTATGATAAATTATTCAGGTTTATGCACCAATATCACAGAGTTCAGACGATGTAATTGAGTTCTTCTATGATGATCTAAGTCAGGTGATAGATCAAGAATAAAGTTAATACGCGTTGGTAACAGGCGACTTTAATGCTAAAATGAGAAAGAAGATGGGAAAAGTGTTGTGCATTGGGAAGTTTAGATTAGATGAGAGAAATGACAGAGGCGAGATGTTGGTCAATTTTGCAGAGAACCACAACATGAGAATAATTAACACATTCAAAAATGTTCGTAGTAAATGGACCTAGAAAAGTCCAAATGAAGCGATAAGGAATGAAGTGAACTTCATATTAGGATATGAGAGCAAGAGCGTTAGTAATATTCCGATCATAAATAAAGTAAATATAGGTAGAAACCATATAATAGTAGGTTGTATAGCTAAATTCAGTTTCAGAGCAGAGATAAATAAATTGGTTTTAAGGAGGAGAATAAGCCTTGCAAAGGTTATTGATAACAAGAAGTAATCTTTATTTGAAATGAGAAACAGATATGAAGCTCTAAGAAATAACACGGACTCCGTTGAAAGAATTATTCGGGAAGGCAAAAACATGCTTTAGGAGGGCAAAAACATGCTTTAGGAGGGCAGCCAATTATATGTATGAAAGATAGAAACAGAGAGTTCATTAGATGGAGAGACAAAATGGTAAAAAGAGTAGAAGAATATTATCAACAGTTTTACTCGTCAGAGACCGTAGTTGAGCCAGTGAATTAATCTGCAGACGTTAGTAGTGTATTGAGAGGATTAAGAGAGGAAAAGAGGGAGTAATTGGTGAGGAAAAGTGTGGTTTTAGGACAGGTAGGGGTTGTGTAGATTAGGTAAGACAGAGATGTGAGAAAGCTATAGAAAAAGGTAAGGGTGTTTTTTGGGCTTTTATGGATTTGGAAAAGGCTTACGACAGAGTAGACAGGAAGGGACTGTGGGAGGAACTATAGATATATGGGATAAGAGGAAAGCTGTTAGGAGAAGTCAAGCGTTTTTACGAGAGTAGTAGAGCTTGTGTTTGGATTAGAAATGGAGAGAGTGAATGGTTTGAGGTAAAGGTGGGACTTCGTCAGGGATGTGTTATGTCGCCCTGGTTGTTCAATTTATATATGGATGGGGTGGTGCGAGGGGTGAATGCAAGGGTGATGGATAGGGGGTTGGAGATGGTAAAAGAAAATGGAGAAAAGAGGAAAATAAGCCAGCTGTTGTTTGCGGACGACACTGCACTTGTAGCAGGATCAGAGGAGGGATTGAGGAAGCTAATGACAGTGTTTGAGAAGGTGAGTGAAAGAAGGAAGCTGAAGATATATGTGGGCAAAAGTAAGGTGATGAGATGTACAAGGGAAGAGAGTGACAGCAGGCTGGAAGTGAGCATTAAGGGAGAGAGACTGGAGGAAGTGGATAGTTTTAGATACTTGGGTGCGAATGTGGCAGGAAAGGGAGGAATAGGGGTAGAGGTAGAATGTTGACTGAGGGAAGCGAGTAAATGTCTTGGTGGATTAAAAAGTATAATGAGAAATAGACATCTGGGAATGGATGCTAAGAGGAGGTTACATGAAGGAGTGATTGTGCCGACAGCACTATACGGGGCAGAAACATGGAACATAAGAGAGGAAGAGAAAAGGAGTTTGAATGTATCTGAGATGAAATGTCTGAGAAGTATGATAGGGGTTACTAGGCTAGATAAAGTGAGAAATGGGGAGGTAAGGAGGAGAACAGGGATGGAAAGGAAGTTGGGAGATAGGGTTGATGAAAGAGTATTAGGATGGTTGGACACATAGAAAGAATGAGTGAAGAAAGATTGGTAAAGAGGTGTAGAATGCAGAGATGGAAAGAGTGAATATGAGGGGGCGTCCTAGGATGAGATGGATGGATGGGGTAAAAAGGGCATTACAGGAGAGAGGAATGTCTCTTCAGGAAGGACGGGAGAGG
>NC_134787.1:38506101-38508601 GCF_046742065.1 Oratosquilla oratoria
TCTAGTTGACATGTTGTTGATCAAATCCGGTCTCCCCACCTTCCTCCATTCGCTGCTCGCACATAATACCTGTAATTTTCGCTGGAGCCTCATCTTCTGTGCTGTATTCTCCTCCTTCAGTCTTGTCACCAGGTGGTTGGGGAGATGTGTATGCTGCAGATTGTACTTGATCTCTTCTACCCCGTACTGAAGTTGTTTGCAGCTCTCTTCTAAGTTCCCACAGATGGCGCTCTGGAGGCAGTGTGGAGAGTGGTCATCAACATGGACGAGGAGGAGTTGCCGCTGCCCAGGGGAGACTTCATGAAGCTGGTGTCCATGTGCGTAAACTTTGGTTCATTCACCTTCGAGGGAGAGGAGTTTCTTCAACACAGTGGCCTTGCAATGGGGTCACCTCTGAGTGCCGTGGCTGCTTGCCTCTTCATGGAGGTCCAAGAGAAGGACCACTACTCTCATATCATAGGAAGGAGAGCAATATGGCTCAGGTACGTGGACGATGTTCTTATAATCGCTCCGAACAGGACAGACCTGGATGACGTCAGGAGTCAATTAAATAGAGTGAATCCGCAGATCCAATTCACTATAGAAGAGGAAGAAGAGGGAAAGCTTCCGTTTCTGGATACCCTATTAATAAAGACTACTGAGGGCCTCCTGTTCAGGGTTTACAGAAAGCCTACGAACCGTGACGACTTCATACACTACCTGTCGGCACACAATGAGAGGACGAAAAAGGGGGTAGTCATGGGCTTCTTCCTGCGTGCCTACAGGATATGCAGCGAGGAATTCCTAGAGGAGGAAATCGAATACATCATCGCGGCCTTCTTGAAGCTTGGCTACCCCAAGGGCTTAATCCTGAGCTTAAGACGAAGAGCGGAAGAAATAATCCACACAAGCAGGTTAAAAGAAGACAACGCCACCACAAAAACATCATACATGGCGCTTCCTAACTCTGAGAAGGTAGGAGACATTATTAGAATGCTCAGGAGCACGGAAGTTAAAGCAGCCGTAACATCGGGAACGAAGATTGGTGACATGATAAAAAGCGGGACTAAGATGAGGGGGAGAGAAGACAGCGTCGTATATAAGATCCCATGCACATCATGCGATAAAGCATACTACGGAGAGACTAAGAGGGGCCTTAACACTAGAATCAGGGAGCATAAGGCCGACCTCCGTCACCATAGACTCACCAACGCAATGGTGGTGCATGTTGACGATTCTGGGCACCTCCCACAATGGAATCGAGCCGAGATTCTACACGAAGGTATGGATAAGAAGGTCAGAAAATCTATAGAAGCTGCGTACATCACCACTCGTCCGAATATAAACAATAAGGCTGGGAGCTTCACCTGGGCCAAATCTTCAGCGAATATAGCGCTTCGTGATTGGCTGTCTCAGCGGGCCAATCAGGACGCAGCGCTATACGTTCGCACACCCCCTTGAGCCATAAGGCGGGTTTATAATCTCTGTATGTTTCTAGTATGCTCATTCCTTTGAGAAAGTCGTTAGACGAAACGTCAGGAATAAAGCTTCACCTCCAGTCCATGTTTCCTTTACCGTGTCTATACAATCATTATTATTATTATTTTACACACACACACAAAAAAAAATGCAAACAAAATATGATATATGTAAGAGGCTGGTAAAGTTAGACAAGTAAGGTAGATAGAGGGGTAGGTGGCGAGAATTCATTTTATGTGTAGGATGTTTGATAACAATAGCAGCAAAGGAATTGCATAGTCTCACTCCTCGTCTAAAGTTTACAAAGAACCGCTAGGCAACAGATTTTAATGCTGATGTAATGATATGTAACGTAAGCCATTCCTGCATCGATATCTTGATTGCTTGTGTAAGCAGTATAGCTTAAGACTTTATAATAGTCTTTTTGATTGGAAAAAGGGTGGAGGAGGAGAAAAAATGATTGGTATACTGGAGAAAAGTCGCGCCCTTGGGGGAGGCACTTAGGTGTAACAATAAAGATAGTTGGATTAATAAAGTCGTGACGTCGGTGCATAGGTGGCTTAGTGAGTGGATTGAGAATCCCAGTCTTGAGTCCCTTGGTGTAAATTGTCAAGCCAAGTGTAATATTATTCGGGAAGAAAAGAAGAAAAAATTTAACTCCGTTTAATTTATCCCATCGAGAAACATTACTTACTTTCTATAGAAAGATGTGGTGAAAGACATACTTAAAAAAAGTTATGGAAAGAAATTTAAAAGTGAAAGAAGAAATACAAAACCATAGAAGGGAACAACAAATCGAATTATAAGCCAGTAGTTACGGAGAGACGGAGGAAATATATAGGATAGCACACGGCAGCCTCACGAGATTGTCTACAAGGATAGAGGCACTGGTAAACTACAGTCTGTAACGTACAAGTAAACGTACGTGCGTACGTCCATATAGTGGAGAGTTAATCTCATTACTGACGAAACTCCTGTCGTCATCAATCCTACGCCCGCCATTTCCACCACCTGTTTCGTCATGTGCACCATCACCAAATCA
>NC_134787.1:38518601-38521101 GCF_046742065.1 Oratosquilla oratoria
AGTTCCTGAAAAGATGTCTACAAGAACAGGTTGTTTCAAAATCCATCTTGAACAATCGTCTTTTGAGGATGTGCCAGAAACCATTTGAAGAATTCCATAGGATTATTGTACAAAAACATATTGATATCACAAAGGTGGAACTTCGAGAATCCTTTAGAATTACCAACGGTAGAGAAGAAATGCCTTTCATCGCGCCATCCCAGATGTATGGAAAAACAATCTACTTGATTACTGTTACAGTAAGTTGAGATCTACTCGTACGACTCTTAGTTACAAACTTAACAAAAAACTACAAATACTTATCAAAGATAGTGATTGGACTAAACATGCTAACCCCAATTTTGTTGTTAACTTATCAGATAAACCATTAAAATTTGATGAAAAAATGTGCTTTAGGTTTTGGTCTTAGTTTCGCAGCCACTCAGGGAGTTGATTTTGTTAACGTTGCCAAAGGGTTTTGTAATTTAGAAAAATTTGGTGATATTCCTGTTCAAGATATTAATATTTGTAAAGGTTTTGTATACGCTTCATCGTCCATGTCCAGTATGCCAAATTGTCCTAAGAGATTTTTCAAGTGTTACAATGATCTAAAAAGAGATAAAGAATTACAAATTACGAGGGCTGATAAAAGTAATTGCATCGTCATTTTAAACAAAGTTGATTATATAGAAAAAATGGCAACATTACTGGAGGATGAAGAAACCTATACAAAACTTAGTAAGAATCCCTTAGAGTCCATAAACAGTGATTTTAATCGTAGTGTTAAAAAACTGTTGAAAGGACATGAACATCTTGTCAAACAATTTTCTACCAAGTCCCCATCTCTACCATATATGTATGGGTTGATCAAAACTCACAAGCCGGGTTATCCTGTTAGACCCATCATTAGTTCTACTGGGTCCATAACTTACAAACTTTCAAAATGGCTTGTTTCCATCTTGAGCCCTTTGGTAGGTACTATTTCCAATTCACATATTAATAATAATATGCACCTCATTAGTATTCTTGAAGATCTAAACATTAACTATGACTTTAAACTAGTTAGTTATGATGTAACTAGTCTCTTCACCCGTGTTCCAGTTTTAGATTTATTATTGTACCTTGAAATTGAACTATCTAAACATGATATGCCACTACCTCCCAAAACCATCATTGAATTGATTAAGTTATGCATAGTTAATGCAAAATTTGTTTTTAATGATGAATACTATGTACAAAAGTTTGGAATGGCAATGGGTAATCCATTATCTCCATTACTCAGCAACCTATACATGGAGTTTTTTGAGAGGGAATTGTTGCCCAAGATTCTTCCCCCTTCTGTTTTGTGGAAACGTTATGTGGATGACATTTTATGCATCTGGCCGGTAGATCACAATTTAGATTCTTTTCTCAGTAATTTAAATAATCTGGTTCCATCAATAAAATTCACCATTGAAACTGAAATAGATAATAAGCTACCATTTTTAGATATTTTACTACACAGAAGCGGAAGATATTTTAAGTATGATGTATTTAGGAAAAACACCAATAATTTATCGTACGTTCATTATTACTCTGCTCACAGTGAAAAAACTAAACTCTCTGTCTTTAGTTCAATGTTCCTCAGAGCATACAGAATTTGCAGCCCTGAATTTCTGAATAACGAGTTGAGCAAGATATACAGCATTGCATCAGACTTAAAATATCCAAAGCATTTGATAGACAATTCACACACTATGGCCATAAAAACTTACTATAAAACTCCACAAGAGAAAAATAATTTTTTTTAATAAGAACTTACTAGTGCTTCCTTTTCATGAGAGTATGGCAGGACTACCAAAGATACTTAAGGAATTCAACATAAATGTAGTCTTTAAAAACAATAGCACAGTTAAAAATATTCTAATTAAAAATTCTCCACATAACACTGAAGGTTGTGTATACACAATTCCTTGCCTGCATTGTCAAAAAATTTTTACATTGGACAAACTGGCAAGGACTTACAAACAAGGATAAACCAACATAAATACAGTGTGAGAAGTGGTCAAGTGTCTAGTGGGATTTTTGTTCATGTGAGGGACCAAGATCATTTGATTGACTGGAAGAATGCTAGTAAAATAACTTCTTGTAATTCCTTTATTGAAAGGAACATAATTGAATCAAGCCACATAAAGCAAACTTTTGACCAAAATATCAACCTAAGCCTAGGTATGTACAGGCTTGATAACTTTATTTCAAAGAAAATCGTTACATGTTTTCCTGCTCGGACATTTGGTCCATCTGTGACCTGAGGACTGTTGGCAATTTTCTCAGGCTTGCGTGATACTTTTTCCCGTGTTCCCTAATTTTGTCTTTACTTCTGTATATATACTGTCTGTATCTCATTTTCTGTATTCCCTTGATGATGTCTTAAATAGACGAAAACGTTCGGACTACGTTTCTTATTTACCAGTGTTTTTTTCTGCAAAATATATATATATATACATATATATATATTTTCTTGCAGGCAGACGAGGTTAAA
>NC_134787.1:38526101-38548601 GCF_046742065.1 Oratosquilla oratoria
AGATTTTTCTTCTTTGTCCATTTTTTTTTTTTTTTTTTTTTTTTTTTTTTGAGCCGACTCCCTCTTCTCCTCCCCTTGTTCCCGAGAAGCCTTCCTTCCAATATTTTTTTTTTTATTATTATTATTGCTGTGGATTTTTTTTAGTGCCCCTTCCCTCCTTCCACCTCTTGCTCCTCCTCCTCCTCCGCCTCCTCCTCTTCTTCCCTCCTCCTCGTCCTCCTTCTTGTCGTCCTTGTTCCCGGAAAGCCTTCCTTCCGACTAGATTTTTTTTTCGACTTTTTGTTGTTGATTTTTTTTTTTGTGCTTAAATTACTCTTACGTATGGTGTCAACTCACTAGTTTTACTATATATGCATAATATTTATATACTACCTAAGTTTATTTAAAGGTATCAGATCGTGGTATCAATAGATAGATACAAGATATGGGACATGGAGAGTAGGGTTTCTCCCTTGAATAAAATCACCCGGAGGCAGCTAGAAAAAAGTACATAAGAGCCCTCGGACCTCAACCATTTCAATTAAGGGTTGTTACCGTCCCTCAATTCGGCGATCTCGCAGTGAGCTTCTGCACACGTTTTCTTCGTGTAATCGTATTTTTGGGCCCAGTGGATATCATCTTGAACTTATGAGCAGGTAGTTAGGATCCACTACAGGCTTGTTATCTTGGTTCTCGATAGCGCTAGTCAGACAGGGAGGCGACCCAACGTTGGTTGAAAACAAACCGGCTTGCCACAAATGACAGAGTTTTGCCCTACCATGGGTTTCTCGCTCACTCCTGTGTTGGGGGTGAAATGGTGAGTTTGTGGTTGAGTCGGAGTTCTGGGTTCTACCCAGAAAACCAGTCAACGAGACTCTTGGGTGGACTGTGTCATCACGAAGCCCATTTCAATCTCAATACTTCTTTGTCATGGTTCGGTTCTTCCCTAATCCGAGTAAAATTGACTGGTAATTGAAATTCAGACGCAAAGGCGCACTCCAGCACACGCAATTACTTTCACACCGAAACGTGCGTGGTGAAGTAGAGAAATAGTATTAGGAGGAAGAAGAGATACCTTTAGTGACTCTCATAGGAAAACCTTAGTCCAACGTTTCTCAACCAGGGCTCCCCGGAACCCTAAGGTTCCGCAAAATGTCCCTAAGGGTTCCGCGAGAACAAGTGAGATAAGCTAATGCACTTTTCTTTATTTATTTAATTTCATATACCTATTATAATTAGATACGCACGGCATATTCTTGGTTATTGTAATAATGTAATATAGACATCATCCTATCTAACCTACCATTACGAACAAAATAAAATGAGAAAGATATGGTATATGTCACAACTAACACCACAGTCGGACGAAAGAAAGAGTTGAGTAAGCGAAATTATATATTTCGATTGCTAACTGTGATTTACAAATGTGTTACTACATTTCTCACCAGTGATATGGTATATACATATATATATATATATATATATATATATATATATATATATATATATATAATATATATATATATATATATATATATATATATATATATATATATATATATACATATTGTCTTAAACAATTTATCAACATATATATACAAATATACATATATAAATATATACACATAATATACATATATATATTATATATATATACAATTATATATATATACATATAAGTATATATATATATATATATATATATATATATATATATATATATATATATATCTAACAGGGGTTCCTTGAGACATGCAATTTATTTCAAAGGTTACGCAAGGGTAAAAAAGTTGAAAAACGCTGCCTTAGTCATATTCATCTGATGCTCGGGATTCGTGATGGTGGTGGTAGGGGGGAAGAGGGAAAAAAACGTGGAGTTAGTGGGGTGTTGGAGGAAGGGTTGTCTGTTGCTTTTGCAGCTGTTTATAGGGCTTATATATGACGATGCTTGGGAAATAGCTTTTAAAAAAGGATGGGGAGATCATGTGTGTGGGGGAGCAGATGTGGTTTGTGGTGGCGTCTTGCTGTGATTTTGTGATCAGGTAGACTCAATTTAGGGACCTGAAAAAATGTATATGCATACATATAAAAATAAAAAGAATGAATGGAATGAAGAAATAGATATACAAAAATAGACATATGAAAATAAATAGATAAATTAATTAGAATAAACATGAAAGATTAATGAAATAGATAAACAATAATGATGATGACAATAATGAGGATAATTATGATGATAATGATGATAATAATGACGATAATAATGAGAATAATAATCATGATAGTTATGATGATAGTAATGATGACAAAAAAGACAGATAAAATAGTACACTCACCTATAACCTGCTACTGGCTAGCTTCAACATCTAATCAACTAACCTAAAGATTATATAAACGAGAAGTTAATAAATAAGTAAAATAAGATTAGTCTCCCTTAAGATCAACGTCTCCCTTCTTAGCTTTTATTTTGGTTGATACAGGATAGTCTCGGCTGCTAACTATCCCGTTTCATGTCTGTTCCTCTCCTGAGCTGAATAAAATTGTTCGGTGTTAACTGATTACACTGGTGAAAATTGTATTTGTTGAATTGACAAAAGTACATTTCACTACCTAATTCGAGTATACTAAATTCAAATCTGAAATCAGATTCTCTCTAAATGCAACCTATTTTCGTAGTAACAGTAACTAATATTATACAATGATTTCTATTTTATCACGCCTATTATCATGCCCTGAAGTAATTTTGAATTATTTTTTTGCGTTGTTTATAGTAAAGCATTTTTTTTTTTGCAAAAACTTTTTATTACACATGAGAAGAAACTTGAATTACATATTAGGATTACAAATACTGTGATCAAATAAATGCTAATCTATTAATGACAGTACATCAGGCAGGAGGACAAAATCGGGCAAAAATTTGCGTTTGTAACTCCTTCTCTTGTAAGTCTTCTCTGGCTGATCTCTTCTAATCGTCCAGCAGTAGTCCGTCATCGTGTGTCTATTCCAGTGACCTTGGTAGCGGTCTTCCATCGCTATCAAATCCTGATAAAAGCGCTCCCTTGTTCGTCATTCACGGCTCCCAGGATCTCTGGGAATCGGTCGAGATGACTATTTAGGAAATGCAGCTTCACACTCATGTTGCATCCCAGATCACGATATGCTAAAAGCATATTAGTAACCAGATCCTCGTAGTTATGCGCTTTTTTGTTTCCCAAGAAGTTACGAACAACGGCAGAAAATGAGAGCCAGGCTGCCTTCTCTTTTTCATTCATGGTGTTCACGAATCTAGAATCACTCAGAAGTCTTCGGATTTGGGGACCATCAAATACTCCTGCTTTTATTTTTTCGTATGACAAAGCAGGAAACGCCGATACTATGCACTAAAACAATCATTGTCAGTGCTCAACGCCTTGACATATTGCTTCATCAACCCAATTTGAGATCAAGTGGAGGGAAAACAATCTTCTCTTGACTTACGATTGGCTCATTAACGATGTTGGCATCCCTGCTTCCAATGTTTGTCACGGGCTCGACTGTCCCACACACAGATATAGCATTGAAACTTTGTATATCCCCTCTGCTGGCCTAGGAGGAAGTTGACCATTTTAAGGTCTACACATATGATCCAATTGTGTTCATGGTACTTAAGTAAATCCATGACCATTCTTATGTCATCGTGAGTTTCTCGCAGATTGACAGAGTGCCGGAGAGCAACTGAACCAAAACCATTGCCATTATGCGAAAGGACACTTGAGGCTACGCTTGGAGCTATCCAAAAACAGTCTCCAGTCAGCAGGGCTATAGGTGCCAAGTCCTAACTCGGTAAACAGACCAGGAAAATCGATACGGTATACAAATTGTTTGTCCTCAGAGAAATACTTAACAAATGTACTCTCCCTCGTTCGGTAATATGATATCCGTACCGACCTGTCAGATATATGTCTTTCAGTCAACCTAGAGGCTAAAAGTTCTGCAACTATCTTGGAGAGCGTCAAATCACGTATCAAGTCATTCATTGAAACAGTGAGGAGGTAATGATTGTTCAGCATCTGATGATGAATCTGCAGACTCTGAATCCATTTCATGGACGTCCATATCATGTACATCACTTCATCCTCGGAGGAACCATATCCACTGAAAATCGGAACTGGTAGAACTCAGAATGAGGTACTGGCCGGATCGCCGAGGGAATATTGGGATAGTCGATTTTGTGCCGATTTTTCTGCCAATCCCTTTAGTATTCACCAGACAGAAATATCAGTCCGATTCATGATCCTTTGGCTCTCGCCACACCATGGGGACTCCAAAAGGAAGACCATGTCTCTTTCCTTTCGTCCACTCACGAAGATGTTCCACACAACTAGGGCAAACAGCGTGTGGGGCCCACTTCTTATCTTGATCGCCAAGAGGAACATCAAAATATGCCTTATAAGTGTGGATCACAAAGTTTGATATATTGCACCCTTGGCGAACTAGCATGTAACAACCACATATGGGGCAGAATATGTCTGGATCATTAACGCAATTTCCTCTTCACGAAGCCATCACTCTAATATGAGACCACCTGAAAAAAAAACAAACAATAATGTCATTATTTTGTACAATAACAGTTATTACTATCTTACTACTATGTACTATGAAGTATTTGCTTTCTAGAAGCACCCTCTCTGTGCGTCCGGAGGGCAGTTTTCAGGGAAACGATGAAATAGAAATTACAGAATAGCTATAGCATGTAGGTAAAAATGGATTATATATTTGATACCAGCATGAGAAAATGCCTTAAAATTAGCAGCTAATCTAAGTCACGAGATAATGTGAATAAAATTATCTGTGAGATGCCAGCAGAAAATTTATTTATTTATCTATTATTTGTTTGTTCAATTATTTATTTATTAATTTATTTATTAATTAATTAATCTATTTATTTATTTATTTAATTTTTTCTATATATTTATCTATTTGTTTATTCATTTATTTACTTATCTATCTATTTATTTTTTCTTAATAAAAAAAAATCGAAAAGGAGATGAACAACATGCCGTAGGTGCTTTACTTCATGGTGCGGTTTTACCATCAAAACACAAACATTTTGTGATTATCGCGTAGACGAAAGTTTCAATTATTCTTTCTGCCTGTTGGCAGGCGATTTTATTCAGCTTAGCGTTACCTAATTCCATTCCCATCCGCCACCTAAAGAAGGTGACTTGGCTACTTCCCATATAAGGGGGAGAACCCCTTGGTACATAAATATATAGAAAGGGTGACCTCTACCCCAACAGGAGTCTGCCAGCAATAGCCGTAACCATCACCATTGCCCTGTGTGTTTAGAGAACCTGGTGAAACTGCGCTTGCCATTAGCTGTTGGGGATTGATCCTCGACTCTGAAACTGTTCTTCACAGGGATCGAAGCTGAGCACGTCACACGACATAAATGGAAAGAGGTTTTTGGTTGCGTTAAACAGCCCTGACACGTATATTATTATTGGTGCAATACAGGATGGCCCAGAAGCTACCTTACCCAAACTTTATCAGTTTATCTAATTTTATCTCAAACAAATGTTACCTTACCCAAACATTAATAATTCAACTATTTTCATTCCAAAGAAAATTTACCTTACTCAAACATTATTAATTCATTTGTTTTTATTCCAGCAATATTTTATTGAATTTTACTGATTACTTATCATTGTCGGGGCTAAGTAACTTTTGGCTTATCACTCGATACTTTTACCCCTTTAGATGGTTCTATTCATACAATCCCCACTGTGGATAGTATCGTGCAACAAGGATTATTGCACAATATTACTGATCACGCAATGTTCACTTTATGCAAAAAAAAGAGTTGTGTGTGTAGTAGGTAACGAGGTACAGACATGCCCCGAAGTTAGACACTATTCTTATTCCATCGCTTTCAAACTATATGAAAAATTCCACGAATAAAAAAATGAATGCCATTCTCGCTCATGGCTTCGTGATGGCCAGCCCTTTGTAGACGGCAGGAAATGTGGTGTTCAATTTCCAAACCATTGAGCCCTTTAGGGTGAAAGCATGTTTTTGGCCCGATTGTACATCTATACCCTGTAGAAAAGGTTTAACGAATATATGTTTCTGTGTCCATATATGAGGGATCCTAATAGCGAGTGTTCGAGTGACTATATTAGGAGAATAGAACGGAGTATGTTGAATGGGTTGGTGGGTAGGCAGGTAAGTTGTTGAATTGTTCTTAGGTGAATGGAGTCAAAACGAGTTGACACACTAAAATCTGATTCATTTGTTATATATATACATACAGTGAATGGTTCCCTTTATAGCATAATGGGTTTAGTCAATGACACTTTGTCACGTCCGTGCTGAGTTCGAAACTAACGAAGCAGAGCGCTTTCGTATATTACATCTTGAGTGCAAAAAGTACATAGTAATAGATATGCATAGATTATATATACATGGAAAAAGGAACAAGGACAGTTTGAATAAGGGTAGCGGACAATTACCCCCTGGAAGGTGGAAGGTCAATGTCAATACACTAATGATGGTGGGGCGGCATCAGGTCACGGTCGCAAGGGTCAATGCGTCCACTAATGATGGTAGGGCGACATTAGGTCACAGTCGCAGGGTTACATTTTACCTGATATTACTTTGCTTATTTCTCTACAGATAAAATTATCAAGTTTATATAAGCCCTTGTGTAGGTTGGTATTTTGATCACTGGTGGTATGGATCAAACTACACTCTATTAAGTTTTTTGCTATTATGTTGTTGGTATAATAGATTGCCTGGGCATTACCCCAATCAACTGGATGATTATTTAATTCAATATGTTTGAATATTCCACTAGAATTATTGCCATCCCTAACATTTTTCTTGTGTTGTTCAATTCTAATGTTTAAGGGTTTGGTAGTTTGACCTATGTAAAATTGATTACACATTTTGCAAGGAATTTTATAAATGCATCCTTTTTCAATTTCAATACTATTGTTGATGAGCTTATGTTTTACTGTACTATCTGTATATTAATGATAGGAGTGTATTGTCCTATCATTAATATACAGACAGACACAGTTAGTACCTTACAACTACACAGCGAGGCTGCGTGGCAACAAGGCCCAATCGTCCGGCTACCATGACCAGCTGTCCAGCGACGTCCTGTTGATACGAAGACCTCACCTCCGTCCAGTACCTGACTCCTAACTCTCCTAGTTCCCCCCTTTTTACTTGTATTTAAACTCCTGTTCTGTATATGTAATCTCACTTACCTGAAGATGGTTGGATGACTCAACCGAAAGCTTGTATTTATATTTTGTGTTACAATAACATCATGGATCTCGGAAGTATTGTGTTTGACCTCCCCTCAAGAATCAAACAAACTATTAGAAAAATTGAGAAAATCACTAAGAAGATAGTGGATATTGAATTAGCTCTGGTCTTCAATCGAACATGTCTACAAGAAAACTTACTGCCCATTTATACTAATATATATAAATATATATGTATGTATATATATATGTGTATATAAAAATATATATATATATATATATATAAATAAATATATAAATATATATATACATACATATACATACATATCGCGGAGGCACGTACTATGAGTTGAGTCTCTGGTACAAATGTGATTATAACTGCACCAGAATCAGGGTCTAATGTCCGCCACCCACAGCGTCACCTGAAGATAAGTGTGGAACCGTTTATGGAAGACAATACAAGAAGGAACATTGAGAGACAATAGACTGGAGATGGGAGTTAGATAGAAAGGGTGTGTTGCGAAAGATCTGAGAGTTTCCACGAATTTTGGTTAATTGAGAATGAGGAAATAGTTGGGAAGATTGGTGGTACGGGTTGGTGAACGAGTGAATGATTCACCACCATGGTTTTAGATCATGTCTTGGACTCGTGATCGATAGCTATTACCTTACCGGATGAGAGGTCTGAGTTCATAGTGCAGCGTTGCTGACAGCCCTGGGATGGACTCGAACTTAGATCACTGAATTAGCGGTCGAGGACGGTATATGGAATGACGCTTTCATGCGTTGGGAGGGGAAGTGTGAGTGTGAATAAGTAAAGGCACAGGACGACCGAAATTGAGTCAGGCTATCCGAGTTGAGTATGCAAATGTAATCTCTAATTCAGTGACACTTTTAACTTTTTCTCCCAAGCCGACTCCCCAATGTGAGTTTGCGCATAATGGAAATTGTTTCCTTCATGCAAGTTTTGCATTTCCTGGTAAAAAAAAATGTGAACTCAGTTCCAGTGCACTAGATGTATTGAGCACCGAGTATATGGTACAAAATTTGTCTTACTACGAGTACATTGGATATATCTATACCGCCCCCCCCACACACACACCCAAGGTCAAAGCCTAAAAAAAAAAAAAAAATCATATAATAGTTATGCAAATAAAAACGAAATTTATAAATTCAAATGGCATAAAAGAAAATAATGACATTAGAAGTCTTGAACCAATTAGTAACGTTCATGTAAAGCAGAATTTTATAGTTGGAGTGCACAAATTGATTATTCATGATGCATGGATAGGGTGATACGAGATAAAACGCAAGGGTAATGGGTCGGGGATTGGAGATGGTCAAAGAAAATGAGGAAAAATGGGAGAAAAGCCAGTTGTTGTTTGCTGACGACAATGCTCTTGTAGCAGGATCAGAGGAGGGATAAAGGAAGTTAGTGACGGAGTTTCATAAGGTGTGAATAGAAAGGAAGTTGAAGATAAAAGTGGGTAAAAATAAGGTGATGATTACAAGGGGAGAGGATGGCAGCAAATTGGAAGTGAGGATTAAGGGAGAGAGACTTGAGGAAGTTGATAGTTTTAGATACTTGAGTTCGAATGTGGCGGGAAAGGGAAGAGTGGAAGTGGAGGTAGAATGTAGAATGGGAGAAACAAGTAAATGCCTTGCGGGATTAAACAGTGTAAAGATGAATAGACATTTGGGAATGGATGCTATAAGGAGATTGTATGAAGGAGTAATTGTTCCGATAACACTGCATATAGTAGAAATATGGAACATAAGAGAGTGTAAGAGGCTGGTATATAAAGGTAGACAAATGAGGTAGATAGAGGGGTAGGTGGCGAGAATTTATTTTTTTATGAGTTGGATGTTTGATAAACAACAGTCGTAGGCAAAGGAATTGTACAACCTCGCTCCTCGCCTAAAGATTACAAACAACCGGTGGGAACCCGATTTCATTGCTGTATTATGCTGATGTAACAGTATGTAAACTAAGTTGGTAGTGCATTGATTTCGAGATTGCTTCAATAAGTAGTATTGCTTAAGGGGTTTGTAACAGTCTTTCTTATTGGAGAAAGGGTGGAGGAAAAAAGTTGAATTGTTTCATGGGAGTTAAGTCATGTAAAAGTAAAGATCATTGGACAAAAGAAATCATGAAGTCAATGCAAACTGACCTAGTGATCAAATTGAAGATTTGAAATGGGAGTCCCTTGGTGTAAAGTGACAAGCCAAGTGTAATCTTATTTGGGGAAAAAAAGAGAAAATTTAAGATCAGTTTAATCCCCCTCTCTTGGACAGAGTAAGATTACTGTTGAAAAGAAAGTAGATAGTGAGAGAAGAAATACAAAACTATAGAAGGGAATAGTAAACAGTGGTAGCAACGGAGGTGAGAGAGAGGAAGCGTTTAAATGTGTTTAAAATTAAATACCTGAGAAGTATGGTGGGGGATACTATGCTGGATAGAGTGAGAAACGAAAAGGTGAGAAGGAGAGCGGATTTAGAAAGGGAGTTGGGAGATAAGGTTGATGAAAGAGTGTTGGAATAGCTTGGACACATGGAAAGAACGAGTGAAAAATGATTAATAAAAGAGGTGTGGAAGCCAGAGGTTGGAGAGAGTGAACATATGGGGGCGATCAAGGATGAGATGGATAGATGGGGTAAAAGTGGCACTAGGAAAGAGGGAAATGTCATTGAGGAAGGAAGGAAGGGAGGGAGAACAAAGAAGATAGGTGTGAGTGGAGAATGGTTTTATATGGATGAGGCTGTGATGCATGGAAGGGAGTGGGTTGGGGATGGGTGTTTGAAAAAGTATGTGTGAATTATATTTTGACGCAGTCCAAAGGGATTTCTCCCCGTCTTTTCTCTTTCTGCATGAGGGGACGAAGAGGGGGGATCGCCGATTTAATTAAGCGACCTTGCTGTGGATCTTCTGTCTTGCTACACTGCTTCTTACCCAGGGTAGTGGACAAGATGCAGGGATGACTCAGAAGAAGCCAAGGAAAGGAGGAAAGAGCGGTGAATGGGAGTGGATTATGTGGGGAAGAAATGGGTAGGAATGGATTTATACATTTGACTTTGACTTCCTTCCTTATAAAGGGAAAAAAAGTCCCCCCCCCCCAAAAAAAAAAAAAACAGTAGCTGTATCATATGTTTCTCCATGCAAAATCCAAAAATAATGTTTATTTTTTTTTTCATCAGCCACAGTTTTTGTGTTCCACGGTATGTTACGTTACGTGTGTTACGTGGAATAAATTTCAATCAAGCGGTTGGTAACACTGAGTTTGGCAACACTGCGTGACATTGTTATACGTTTGGCAGTACTGTGTGAAGTTGTGTCGCATTTGTGTGGCAAAAAGTTTGTCATTTATACAGTAGCGTACCCGCCATTCACCTCCATAATGCCAAGAAACTGTACAAAACCAACGAGAAATGTTTTGCTTTATATACGGTGTATTTTAACATTCAAGTCACATAGACGGTGTTTGACGTCATTGATTAAAAAGTGTTATGAACATTATTTTGGCTACAAAGTGTGGGACCAGGATAAAAGCTAGGCCCCTCATGTGTGTTGTGTAACCGGTTTCAGGTTTTTCACTGCATAGGCGAAAGATTTATGCCATATGCCTTTTGCCATCCCTATGGTTTTATATAGGCCCCTTCCCGTATCTTCTTGGATGTACAGATACGATCTTCTGGTTTCCTTCACTTTATTGGTTAATCTTAAGAAGAGTTCACTGTAGATTTACACACATCTTTGCACAAAGTTTCCAGTATATATCATTTTACACACAGTTCGCAGTACACCACTTACACAGAGCACGTCTATCAGACCGACCGCTCCGGGGCTAGTGCATCGACTTTTTGTTCGTCGGAAGTGCTAACACAGCAAAATAGGAGGTGCTGGTAGATGTTTTAACAAGATTTTTTAATAGGAATGTTTGGTTTCCCGCAAATAAACTATCATGTTCTTAATTACTAGCTATATGTTATTTACAGTATATAATATTTCCAGGGGGGAAGGGTTCATTATTATTTGGTTGTCGTGTGTTTTGTGAGTTAGAGGTTGACTGCACTTATGAGTATGTTCGTGTGTGTGTGTGTGTTGGTTGCTTCTTGCCTCAAGTGATTTTGCTGATGTAAGCTGGTGCCAGCCAGGCGGGTAGCGGTGGTACGACATCCGGTGTTTGGAGTTGCATGAGAATGTGAGCTGTGGAGGTGATGTATACAGTTTGCAGAGAACCAAAAGATCATACTTCAGATTGCTACTTCTGCATTACAAATATAAAAGGTACAACATCAGCATCCAAACATATTGTAAAATATCCTAATTTATCATCTGCTATGAGACCAATACCTCACAGTCAAGTCTTTCCTGTACCTGAACCCCCAAAACAAATGGAACTAAGTGATGATGAGTCAAGTGAGGAGGTTATGAAAAAAGAAACAGAAAACATGCACTTTCAGCCAGTCTGTTCTTCAAGTGAACCACATATATTGAGTCAGTGAGATCTGAATGATCTTGTACGGAATTTGAACTTGTCAAAAGAACTGTCTGAACTTCTTACTTCCAGGTTGGAATCTTCTCCAGAAAGAATACAAATTCAGTACTTTTCGTAATGATTTTTTTTTTTACCAGTTTTTCTCCCTTGAGGATGGTGTGGTGTCTTGTAATGATGTATATTCTCTTATGAGAGAACTTAACCATAAATATGACAGGAATGAGTGGCATTTGTTATTGACTCTTCAAAAATGAGGCTGAAATATGTTTTGCTCCACAATGGAAATGAGCTTCATTCTGTTCCTGTGGTCCATGCAGCTAACGTCAAGGAATAATCTGAGAGTATGAAACTTCTATTGCAACAAATAACTAAATAAATGAATAAATAATAATAATAGTAGAAATAATGATAATGATAATGATAATAATAATAATAATAATAATAATAATAATAATAATAATAATAATAATAATAATAATAATAATAATAATAATAATAATAATAATAATAATAATAATAATAATAATAATAATAATAATAATAAAAAGAAAAAGGCATAGAAACCACTTCCACCCATTCCATTTCTTATATAGTCCACTCCCCTCCACCCTCCTTCCTCCCTCTTATCTTGGCACATCCTGGATGATGGGTCATCCCTGCATCCTGTCCACTGCCCTGGGTCAGAAGCAATGTCACAAGACAGCACATCCACAGCAAGACCGCCTCATAAAATCGGCGACACCCCCCCCCCCTCTCCGTCCCCTCATGCAGAAAAGGAGAAGACGGGGAGAAATCCCTTTGGGCTGCGTCAATTTTTTTCTCATACATACTTCCTCACCCCCCATCTCCCACCCACTCCCCCTCATGCATCACAGCATCATCCATACACAACCCTTCTCCATTCACCCCTGTGTTCTGTCCTTTCCCGTTCTTCCACCAGAGATTCCTCTCTTTTGTAATGCCCCTTTTACCCCATCCATCCATCTCATCCTAGGACGCCCCCTCATATTCACTCCTTCCGTCTCTGCCTTCCACACTTCTTTCACTAATCTTTCTTCACTCATTCTTTCCATGTGTCCCAACCATCCCAATTCTCTTTCATCAACCCTATTTCCCAGCTCCCTTTCCACCCCTGTTCTCCTCCTCACCTCCTCATTTCTCACTCTATCTAGCCTAGTAACCCCTGTCATACTTCTCAGACATTTATCTCAAATACATTCAAACTCCTTTTCTCTTCCTCTCTTATGTTCCATGTTTCTGCACCGTACAGTGCTGTCGGCATAATCACTCCTTCATATAACCTCCTTTTAGCAACCATTCCCAGATGTTTATTTCTCATTACACTTTTTAATCCACCAAGGCATTTACTCGCTTCTCTCAATCTACATTCTACCTCCAACCCCACTCCTCCCTTTCCTGCCACATTCGCACCCAAGTATCTAAAACTATCCACTTTCTCCAGTCTTTCACCCTTTATACTCACTTCCAGCGTGCTGTCACTTTCTCCCCTTGTACATCTCATCACCTTACTTTTGCCTACATGTATCTTCAGCTTCCTTTTTCCACACCTTCTCAAAGTCTGTCACTAACTTCCTCAATCCCTCCACTGATCCTGCTACAAGCACAGTGTCGTCAGCAAAAAACAACTGGCTCACCTCCCACTTTTCTTCAGTTTCTTTAACCATCACCAACCCCTGATCCACCACCTTTGCATTCACCTCTCGCACCACCCCATTCATGTAAAGATTGAACAGCCAGGGCGACATAACACATCCCTGACGAGGTCCCACCTTTACCTCAAACCATTCACTCTCTCCATTTCTAATCCTAACACAAGCTCTATTACTCTCGTAAAAACTCTTGACTGCTCTTAACAGCTTTCCTCCTATCCCATATACCTGCAGTATCTTCCACAGAGCCTTACTGTCTAACCTGTCGTAAGTCTTTTCCAGATCAATAAAAGCCCCAAAAAACATCCTTACCTTTTCCTATAGCTTTCTCACATATCTGTCTTACCACAAAAATCTGATCTACACAACCCCTACCTGTTCCTCACCAATTACTCCCTCTGTTCCTCTCCTAATCCTCTCAATCAAGACCCTCCCATAAGCCTTCCCAGCTACACTCAACAAGCTGATCCCTCTGAAACTACTACACTCACACTTGTCCCCCTTTCCCTTGTATGGTACTTTACCCTCTCTTAAACAAACATTAAACAACCTCACCAGCCAGTCCACCATCACTCTACCTCCTTTCTTTAGACATTCTGTATGGCATCCATCCAACCCAGGCGCCTTACCTGCTCTCATCATCTTAACAGCTGCTTTCACTTTATTATTCCCTATTTCTTCTTCATTTTCCTCACTCATCACTCTCATTTTCTTAGCGCTTCCCACTGCAACTACCTTTCCCTCCCTATCCTCCTTCACATTTACCAACTCCCTAAAAATTCTGCCTGCCTTCCTCTCAATGCCTTCTCTTCCATTTTCATCTCTCCATCTGCAACTTTTACCTTTTCTTCTCTACTTGATTCGCCTCCTCTTCCTATTTTAATTTCCTTCCAAAACATGTTTTTATTACTTTCAATTTTTTTTCTCATACTCCTACCCCATTTCAAATCTGCTCTCCTCTTTGCCTCCTTTATCTTATGCTTAACTTCCCTTCTCTTTACTTTGTACCTCTCATCAAATTCCCTCGTCCTAATTAGCAACCAATCTATGAAAGCCTGCTTCTTCTCTTCCCCACCTTTCTTTGCCTCCATATCCCACCACTCACTACCCTTCCTTCTATTTCCTCCCGCCCTCCTTGTTCCACACACCATCTTTGCACACCTTATGACTCCCTCCTTGAACCATCCCCATTCCTCCTCCACTCCTAGTTCTACTCTATCCTTTACTCCCTCCCACTCCTCTCTCAGCTTCTTCTTATATTCAATCTCCTTTTTTTTCTCATTTAAGCAGTTCACTCTAAGTACCTCCCTACCCTCTGCCCTTTTCCTCTTTCTCCACCTATTCTCCACTCTCAATTTGCCTTCCATCAAAAAATGATCTGATATTCCCCCACTCTCCCCTTAGGACATGTATATCCTTAACTCTTCCTACCATACTCCTGATCACCACTATATAGTTCATTAACGCTCTATCTACTACCCTTCCATCCACCACCCTCTCCCATGTGTACTTATGCTTGACTTTCTTCCAAAACACTGTATTTGCAATGATCAACTCTCTTTCAAGACACATCGCCACCATCAATTCTCCACTGCGATTTTTACCTGGAACTCCGTACTTCCCAATCATTCCGTCTATTGGTTCATTTCCTACCCTAGCATTAAGGTGTCCCAATACAACTACATTGACATTTCTTCCTAATCCTTCTATGCATTCATTTATATCTACCGAAAAAGCCTCCCTTTCCTCTACGCTCTTCTCACTACCAGGCCCACACGCACTTACAAAAACCCACATCTCCCTTCCCAGCTTCACCTTCATCCACATCAACCTTGATGAAACTTCCTTCGACTCCACTACACGCTTACTTATCTCTTCACTTACTAGTATAGCCAACCTTTCTCTCCCTCGTCCACTCTTCACTCCTGAGTACTTCTCAGCTACACTCCCAAAGTCACACTCGCCCTTCCCTTTCATTTTAGTTTCACTCAAAGCCAACATATCCATCTTTCTTCTCACAAACATACTGCCTATGTCTTCCCTTTTACTCTCATCTGTACCCCATCCACGCACATTAAAAAGACCCAAACCTTAGGGTACTGGTTGAAAAACTCCCAGTCCTCTTATACCTTTACTTTTTTAGGAATGTCCCCTTTTGGGGCTACAGGTAGTAGGACTCCTAATCTCATCCCCCGTCCCGTTTTTTGTCGCCTTTTACGACTCAAGTGGAAAGACTTAGTACTACCATTCTCTTCCCCCACCACAGGGTAGGCGAAAAAAGGAAATGAATATTCAGAGAAATGGCACAGGACATTAACAAGGGGTTGGGGGACAATATAACGGAGGGACAGTCGTAGTATAAAAGTGTTATCATTTCTCTATGAACAGAGTTTTCCTCTATCACAGACAAAATGATGTGTGGCTCTGGTCCGTAGGGGCACCCCATATAGACCCTGAAGTATCAACTGCATGCTACTTTGCCACAATAACATGCAGCTAATACCCCAGACGGGGTACCCATCATATTAACTGTAACTATTTGTAATTATTGTTATTGCTGATGTTGTTGCTAATCTTGACCTTGTGAAAAAGAAGATACCTTAGTTAAGCTCTTTGAACTTGAGCGATAGAGCATGACCCTGCTTCGTCTTCAATAGCCATCCCAGGGAAACCTGAGGTTCAGCAAAATGGAGCTTTCCTTTCGTAGAGGAGAAGGGAAAGGAGGAGGTGGTGGAAGAGAAGAAAGACGAGGTGAAGGATGAGGACAACATGGAGAAGGAGGAGGAAGAAGAGGAGGTGAAGAAGGAGGAGGAAGAGGAGAAGGTGCGTTGATGAACATCAAGATCGTCCTCAAGCTCATCATGTTAGGCACCAATCACCTAAGTGTCTCAGGGCCACTCCCCTTCTCCCGTCTCACTTCCCACTCCCCCTTCTCCCTCCTCCCTCCCCTCCCCTCCCCTCCCCACCCCTCCCCCTCCCCTTCTCCATCGGTTGCGCAGAACTTGAGACGGGATTAGGAACTTCCTTTAATAATGACCTCTTTGATGGCGGGGAACCCTCCCGGTAACTCGAACATTATTCCCTTAATTACGGCGGCGCTCATAGAGAGAATTCCATGTTGGAGAAGCTGTCGGAAGACGTTCTTCGACTGAAGGGCAAATACAAGCAGGAACGATGCGTGTGTGTGTGGGGGGGGGTAGTGTGCGTGCGTGTGGAGGGTGCGTGCGTGTGTGTGTGTGTGTGTGTGTGTGTGTGTGTGTGTGTGTGTGTGTGTGTGTGTGTGTGTGTGTGTGTGTGTGTGTGCGTGTGTGTGTGTATGTATGTGTGTGTGTGTGTTTGTGTGTGTGTGTGTGTGTGTACGTGTGCGTGCGTGTGCATGTGCGTGTGTGTGTGTTTGTGTGTGTGTGTGTGTGTGTGTGTGTGTGTGTGTGTGTGTGTGTGTGTGTGTGTGTGTGTGTGTGTGTGTGTGTGTGTGTGTGTGTGTGTGTGTGTGTGTGTGTGTGTGTGTGTGTGTGTGTGTGTGTGTGTGTGTGTGTTTGTATGTGTGTGTGAGAGTATGTGTGTGCGTGTGTGTGTGCGTGTGTAATAATGATAATAATAGTAATGATTATAAAAACCCACATCTTCCTTACCAGTTTCACCTTCATTCACACTAACCTTAAAGAAACATCCTCCCACTCCACCACACGTTTACATATTTCTTCACTTACTATTATAGCCACCTCTTCTTTCTCTCGTCCTCTCTTCACTCCTGACACCCTCTCAACTACACACCCAAACTCAAACTCGCCCTTCCCTTTCAACTTAGTGTCACTCAATGCCAACACATCTATTTATATTCTCACAAACATACTGCCTATCTCCTCCCTTTTACTCTAATCTGTACCACATTCACACACATTAAAAGACCCTAACCTTAGGGTTCTGGTTGGAAAACTCCTCCTACACCATATTCTGCTTTTTATTTTTATTTTATTTTTTTTAAAGAATGTCCCTTTTAAGGCTACCGAGAGTAAGATGCCGAGTCCTATCCCTCTTACATTTATGTTGCTTTATACGACTCAAGTGGGAGAACTTGTTGACAGTGTCCTTTCTCCCCTGCCACAGCGTTTGGCGAAAGAAGGAAATAAATATTCAGAGAAGTTGTACAGGATAGTATTAACATTTGGGGGACAATATAACGGAGGGACAGTCGCAACATAATAAAGTAGCATCATTTCTCTATCAATAGAGATTTCCTCTATCACAGACAAAATGAATTGTGGCTTTGGTCCGTAGGGGCCCTCATATAGACCCTAAAGTATCAACTGCATGCTACTGAGCAGCTTTTAACACTATAAAATTTTTGTGTTCATATAACCTTTTTTCCTGATGTAAAAACCCACAGGCTTTCTAATTCTATAGTAAGACACATAAATACACATGACCACCTTCCGAACTGGGACAATACAACTATAATAAACAAAAGGTTCAACGAAGAAATTAAGAAAAACAATAGAAGCAGCCTATATTAATACTAATAATAACATCAACCATAGAGATGGTTTTGTATGCTTGGCAAGAGCTACAAGTTTATTGGTAGTTGATGAAAACAAACGGACAAATGTTCCAAGCACGACGACCTTTCCTAGGCACCCTGTGAGGTGATATGCCTGTGTATAAAATGTCCATGTTGTACTTTTGTGTTATGCTTTGTGATCAAGACCCTAAGGGTCGTAACGTTAAGCCAGTAAAATGCTTCCATTATTCCTCGTATACTTTCTCCACCCTCAGTTACATTTGTCATAGTTTAAATCAATATATATATATATATATATATATATATATATATATATATATATATATATATTTATATATATATATATATATATATGTATATATATATATAACGTTGAATCTATATAATAGGTATCTACTGAAGAGGATTGCAGTTTGCAATCAAAATATTTAGATTGTTTCCAGTATATATATATATATATTTATATACATATGTGTATATATATATATATATACGTATATATATATATATATATATATATATATATATATACATATACTGTATATGTGTATGTGTGTGTGTGTGTGTGTGTGTGTGTGTGTGTGTGTGAGTGTGTGTGTGTGTGCGTGTGTGTATGTGTGTGTGCGTGCGTGTGTGTGTGTGTGTACGTACGTGTGTGCGTGCTTGCGTGCGTGCGTGTGTGTGTGTGTGCGCGCGCGTTTGTGTGTGTGTGTGTGTGTGTGTGTGTGTGTGTGTGTGTGTGTGTGTGTGTGTGTGTGTGTGTGTGTGTGTGTGTGTGTGTGTGTGTGTGTGTGTGTGTGTGTGTGTGTGTGTGTGTGTGTGTGCGCGCCCTATCCGAGAGTTGACACCTTGACGTGATGGATAAGCTTAGAATCTTAATGACTACAAAAGCCATGTCGATAAAGAGGAAATCTCTATAGGTTCACACATATCGAACAGGTATTTTTTGAAATATGAAACAGAGAGCAGCTCGCACACAAAGTCGCAGGACCCACTGGTAACTGGCATGTCCCTGATGGTGAACAGGGAAATTCGTCATGGATATATAGGGTAACGTCAAAATGATGGTCTGGACCATTGGACACCCTATAGATGTATAGGGCTCCACCGAATATATTGAATATAGTAACACTAAAGAAATATCTCACTTGAAGCCAGTTGTAAGGGAGGTGAGATTACTGCCCAATTTCCTTCACAGCAAAAATCAATTGCACAACGTTCCTATTGGATCTTCTTCTCCTAAAGGTCCAACCGCATTGCCTTGAGTGCTTACGGGCAGTGTGCTACCGAATGTGAGTAAGCACATTTCCAAGCATATCCAAGTCTTAGACATTAAATAGCACGAAGAAAATGAAGATCTTCACTTATAACGTAAGAGCCCTCTCAGAAGACTAGAGGCTGGAGAGTTTAATGGAAGAACTAGACAACATCAAGTGGGACATCGCGGGACTAAGCAACGTCCAAAGAACGGAAGAGAAGCCAATACAGTTACAATATAGTCACCACCTGTTCTACTATAATGGTAAGAAAAAAGAAAGATCTAGTGGAGTAGGATTCTTGATAAACCGGGAGGTTGCTGGTAACGTAGTAAAGTTCAGTAGTTTATCAGACAGGGTAGCTTGGATTGTGATTAGGCTATGTAAAAGTTACACTAAAAATAATTCAAGTTTATGCACCAAATTCACAGAGTTCAGACGCTGAAAGTCAGTTTTTCTATGATGATTTAGGTCAGGTAATGGATTAAGAAAAAAGTAAGTACACGTTGGTAATAGGAGACTTTAATGCTAAAGTGGAAAAGAAGATGGGATATGAGTCGTGCATTAGGAAGTTTGGAGTAGGCGAAAAAAGTGGCAGAGATGTTAGTCAATTTTATAGAAAACTACAACATGAGAATAAGGAACACTTTCTTCCAAAAACGTGTATGGTGTAAAATTGTAAATGGACCTGGAGAAGTCCAAACGGAAGAATAAAGAAAGAAGTGGACTTCATATTAGGAGATGAGAGCAAAAGCGTTAGCAATGTTACGGTCATAAAGTCAACATAGGTAATGACCATAGAATGATAGGTTGGACAGCTAAATTCAATGTCAGAGCTGGAAGAAATAAACTAGTTTAAAAAAGAAATAATGCCTTGCAAAGGTTAAGGATAACAAGCGGGAATTTCAGCTAGAAATTAAAGATAGGTTTGAAGCTCTAAGAGTTAACAAGGAGACCATCGAAACTATGAATTTGAATTTAGTGAATATCATTAAGGAATAGGCAGAGAAAGTAGGAAGTACAAAAAGCATTAGAGAAAACAAATACTTCAAAGCTACAAATTACCTAATTAAAAGAAGGTCTGTACAAGTTAAAACAGGAGAGACGAATTAGAGAGGGTAGAACTAAACAAGCTTTTCAACAAAAGGCAGAGATCAGAGAGAGAGAGAGAGAGAGAGAGAGAGAGAGAGAGAGAGAGAGAGAGAGAGAGAGAGAGAGAAATAAAAGAGAAGCATGGATGAAATAAAGGGAACTATTCGGAAAGGTAGAGGTACTAAAGAGACCGAAAGCAGACACACTTTAGGAAGAAAGCAAATGATATCTTTGAAAGATAGTAATGGAGAGATCATTAAATACAGACACAGAATGGTAAAAAGAGTAGAAGAATTTTACCAAGAGTTTTACTCGTCTCTTTTCCTACATTCCTGCTTCCCGGACGTTCACTCCCCAGCCCCCCTACGTTACCTCTTTTCCCACGTTCTTTCTTTCCTCCCTTTCGCCCTCTTCCTACTCCTCCCTCACTGTTACTTCTTCCACCGCTCCCTTTTCCTTCTCCTCACTGTTTTTCCGCTCATCCCTTTCCTTCCTGCACTTCTCCTCTGTTCTTCCTCCTCACCTTCCTTCTACCCTCTCTGCCCTCCTCCCTTCTTACATCTTCCTTCTACAACTCCTCCCTCCTCCTCCTTCTCCACAGGATCTCGACCCCCTCCTCTCCCTGTGTTGCCCCCTCCCCCTCCGATAACCTTTGTCCCCGTTTTCGCGCCGCTCACAATCCTTGATCTCCACATGACGCTGCAGCGTTTTGACGCGTCACGCCGCGTGACTTCGCGTGACGTTACGTCGCGTCGCTTGCAGGTTCTTAACATTGGATGCGTAAATTAAAGTTTATTTTTTAACCCGGCCGAATAAACTAATTCATTTTTAAGCTCATATAACACCTAATTGTAATTTACTTATTCATTTGTTCGTTTAATCTATATATAACTTTATTTGTTTACACATATCTACATTTTTTTTCTAGCTTTAAACTCTTTTATATCTATCTACTTGTTTATCTGTGTATAATTTTCCTAAGATTGGTATTGCGATGGCTACGACCCCACATATTCTCACCTAAATACTCACCACCCCACTCCTATGCAGTGGGAAGTGAGAAACCCCTGGTAGAACAAAGGCCTGTCAGTTGTGCAAAGCTGCTGTCTTTTCTTTTAGGCCGATGTTGGGTCGCCTCCCCGACAGTCTAGGGCTGCCGGGGTACAAGATTACAACTGCAACCTATTAATTTTATATTGGTAATGTTTTAATAAAAAAAAAATCCTCAGCCGTAAGATAAACAAAAGTTGGTGGAATGTACAGCGAACATTAAGAAAATTAAACGAAATGATAATAATGATAAAAAATAATTTAAGACAAAATTAAGGAGTGATGAAATACTGCAGATAACAAAAGTTGAGAAACACTGTACAAATCTGTTTGTCCAATGACACTAACAAACAGTATTCCGATGTTCAATTAAACTAAATCTAAACGCATATATAAAGCATCTCTGTGTGCATGAAATAACCATTTATGTAAAACCCAGTCAAGTTTAATATTTTACTAAGATCTTTCATACAGCGAAAAAGTATACCAGAGCCATGCAGTACCTCAAAAAACAAATAAATAAGTGAATAGATAGATGAATGAATAAATAAACTGATAGATAAATATACACGAATGAATAAACAAATGAATAAACAAATAAATTAGTAAATAAAGGAATAAAGTAAAACAGGAAAAAAAAATACAAAGTGATCGTACGAAATACTTCCAAAAATCACTGGTGACACATTTTCCAATATACTTTCCCAATACCCAAGTCACGCATGAGGCCTTTTCCAGACCCAAACCATCAGACCTTCGTGGCCTCGAATTTCAGTGACTTGAAACCCGGAACCTCACTGTGACTGACGATGGTCTCCGACCCATCACACTAATTTTTCTAGTATGTAAATATTGTCATCTGTTCATCAACCACAGGTTTTAAGATGCTTTATATTTATCAATAAGTCGGGTTAGTCTAAGCACGGACAAATATTACTTTTGGGCTACCCGCTTTTAATAAATACTAGCAATGAATATCAAGGTTCTTTATGTATGATAACTTTAATGTGACCTTATTATCATTATAATTTTCTTGATTAATTCTATTTTTTCTGTGGGTACAAATTAGGAAATATTCATTGGAGACTCTCAAGTTCAGATAATGAGCATGAAGACTGTGGAAGGATAGTTGAAGTCAGTTCAAGGTTCAGCGAATACATTTGTAAGCGACCGTACACTAACTGG
>NC_134787.1:38558601-38563601 GCF_046742065.1 Oratosquilla oratoria
TTTATTCATTAACTTATTCATTTTACTTAATCTTAGTTGATATCTATCTATTTATTTTATCATTCATGTAATCTTATTTGATATTCTTTTATTTATTAATTTTCTATCAATTAGTTAATTAATCAATTCATTTATTTATTCATCTTTTCATTTATTCATTGTATACCATATCAATTAATATTCAATTATCTATATATTTATTTACTTATTTATTTATGTATTTATTTATTTATTTATTTATTTATTCATTCATTGTATCTTATCTCAGTTGATATTCATTAATTTATCTATCTATTTATCTATTTCTTTTGGCAAAAAAGGTTATATATTCCACGCAGGTGGAAATAGAAATCTCATAGCATATTCCGCTCTCTGCTAAGCCCTTCAGGTAACCTTCCTTGCTCCATCCTCCCTCTACATTTGCAAGCTCTCCTGCTTGCATAATGACCATTTCTATCCAGGTTGCATGGTGGCCAGCTGGCCCAGGGCGAGTCCGGAGTGGGAAGATGATGAGGAGGAGGAGGAGGAGGGTGAGGGGATGGCTATTGTCTTCCCTTCCTTTCGCATGTTGAGGGTTATCCCTTCTTTCACAAACGTAGGAATGTTTATTATTAAAAAAAAGAAAAAGAAAAAAAGAATCCCAAAGGCTGCTGGTGATCACAAATTTTGCTTTTGCGTTTACGTACGCGGGTGTTTGTATAAACACACCCACCGAACGCACACGCGCTTCTCTGTCTGTCTGTCTGTCTGTCTGTCTGTCTGTCTGTCTGTCTGTCTGTCTGTCTGTCTGTCTGTCTGTCTGTCTGTCTGTCTGTCTGTCTGTCTGTCTGTCTGTCTGTCTGTCTGTCTGTCTGTCTGTCTGTCTGTCTGTCTGTCTGTCTGTCTGTCTGTCTGTCTGTCTTTCTCTATGTCTTTCCTTCACACTGAATGATTTGCTTTCGTTCAAATTCATTGAAATCGGGAAATGATTAATTTTCGTTTTTGCAGTTTCCTATTTCTTTGGGGAGAATATTCCCGAGGCCGGTCCAACACGAGCATTCTGAATTCGAGTTCTCCTCTTTCCTCCTTCTCCTCCTCCTCTTTCTTCCTCCTCCTCTAGTTCTCCTCGTTTCTCTCTCCTCTTCTTTACTCCTTCTCCTCTTCCTTCTCTTCCTCTTACTTTTCCTCCTCTTCTTGTTTATCTTCATGATTCCCCTCCTGCTTCTTCTCTTCTTCTCTTGTTTCTCCTGCATCTTCTCCTATTTACTCTTCCTCTTCTTCCCTCTCCTCTTCCGCCTTCTCCTCTTCCTCATTCTCTTCCTCATTCTCCTCTTCCTCATTCTCCTCTTCCTCCTTCTCCTCTTCCTCCTTCTCCTCTTCCTCCTCCACTTCTTCCTCCTCCTACTCTTCCTCCTCCTCTTCTTTCTCCTTTTCCTCCCCGTCCTTCTCTTTATCTTCCTCCTCCTATTCTTGCTTCTTCTCTTCCTCTTACTTCTCCTCCTCCTCCTCTCGCTCCTCCTCTTCTTCTTCTCTCCTTACTTCTCTTCCTCTTGTTACTCCTTCTCTTGCTTTTCCTCTTCTACTCTTCCTCCTCCTCTTCCTCCTCCTCTTGTTTCTCCTTTTCTCTTGCTATTCTTCCTCCTCCTCCTCTTACTCCTCCTTTTGCTTCTCCTTCTCCTCTTGCTTCTCCTTTTCCTCTTACTTCTCCTCCTCCTCCTCCTCTTGATTCTCCTATTTCTTCTACTTCTAACTCCTCCTAACTTCTCTTCCTCTTCCTTCTCCTCATAATTCTTCCCCCTTTTCCCCTATTGATTCTCCTCCTTCTTTTTCTCCTCCTCCTCTTCCTCCTCCTCCTCTTGTTTCTCTTGCTTCTTCACCTACTTTCTAATCTTCCTAGCTCCTCCTCTTTCTACTATTTGCTCCTACTTCTACCTCCTATTCCTCCTGTTGCTTTTTTGTTTTTATTTTCCACTGCCTCCTCCTGTGGATTTGTATGTGCGTGTTGTCTTAAATTGACCCGGATTAAGGTCATGACTAATTCACCCCGGAAGGTTAACTGAAGGGACATGTGAGGAGAAGGCGAAGGAGGAGGAGGGAGAGGGGAGGTGGAGGAGTGTGAGGTGTAGAGGGAAGAGTGGCAGGTGTACAAGATAATGGAAAGGAAGTGGAGGAAAAAGAAAATGTATTTAGGTAAAAAGAGATATCTGAGGGTTAATCTTTAGGAAGGGGAGAAGGGAGAGGGGAAGGGGATGGGAGGAAGTGTAAGGCGGAGAGGGAAGAGAAGTGGTTGTAATAGGAGGAGTACTGAGACTGAAGTGGAGGAAGAGTGAAATGTATTTAGGAAAATAAGGGAAATCTGAGGGTTGATTTTAGGAGTGTGAGGAGAAGGAGTATGTGGAGGTGGAGTAGACAAAGAGAAGCGAAGGGAAGTGTTAGATAAAGAGTTGATAGGGTAGATCGAAGATTAAAAGAACGAAGGGAAGATAAGCCAAACTTGGAGTGAGTGAGAAAGGGAGTTGGTTTCATGCAAGGTCATAGGGTGGAGGGGAGTGAGGAAGTGAAGAAGGGAGGGATAGTGGGGGAAGGGAGGGAGAGTGGGGGAAGGGAGGGAGAGTGGGGGAAGGGAGGGAGAGTGGGGGAAGGGAGGGAGAGTGGGGGAAGGGAGGGAGAGTGGGGGAAGGGGTGAATGGCTAGATGGACGGACGGTCGGGTGGCTTTGAAGGGTGTAAGGGACAACAGGAAGGGAAATGGGGTGATGTGGAGGAAGCGTTGTTGATGTTGAGCGGGTCGGTCCTTGGCACTCTTGGTTCCTGGCATTGGCACTCTCGGTCCAAGGCACTGTCAATCCCTGCTACTGTCTGTCCTTGGCACTTTTGGTCACAAGGTCAGACGTTTGAAATGATAGATGACTTGCTAAAGGAACAAGTGTTTTTCTGTGTTCGTTGTCGCGCTGAAACGTAGGACACGTTTAACAAGATGTCTTAAAAAAGAGAGCAAGGATACACCCGCACACAAAGGATTACAAAGGATAACAAAGGCGGAGCATGTCGACAGGAGACCTTTTGGTCCATATCTAGGTCCGATGCGAAAAAATCATAATAATAATAAATGAATAAATAAAAACTATGATAATGTAAATAACAAATAAAATACATAAAAAAATGTACACACACACACACACACACACACACACACACACACACACACACACACACACACACACACACACACACACACACACACACACACACACACACACACACACACACACACACACACACACACACACACACACACACACACACACACACACAAAACTCCTTGCCCAACAGAGTTGTAATGCCGGCTTATAGTGCATCGATGCTGAGTGTTTTGAGCCTTGGGCGGGACTCATTGTATTAGTGGCCGAGAACGGTTCCATTGGAGCGGCGAGCCATGCATACAGGAAGATGTAGTCTAAACTATATCGTTCGTTCGTGACCATACATTTATGATAGGACGATACCAAAACTCTTTAACGATTTCGGTACGAGTCCCGATACTGCTCTAAGCATCCGATTCTGATACGAGTCCGATTCCGATACCTGCAATGATTACAATTCATGGTTATTTTCAGTCCCTGCAGTTTGTTTGGGAAACAAATACTTTGTGAACAAAGAACATTTATTAATCATTTATCGGAGTCGGAAGTCTAGAGCACTATCAGGACACGTATCAGAATCGTTAAAGATTTTGGTATTGTTTCATCAGTATAATTCATGGGAGGAAATGGTGTGGTGTGTGTGTGTTGCTTATATTGAGCCGAGGTCAGCAAGAATGATTCCCATAAATCTGAACCTTTCTGATATTTTGCAGTGGCTTTCCGCTTTATAATGGTATTTATGAAATGTGATTTTAAACTCCAAAAATAACATGAATGAGTCCTCATTGCCCAGTTTGGAATAAAATATCACGTACGGCAGTTTTATTTGAACAATGGGTTATAATAAAGTAAATCTAACAAACATGCCAACAGGTGACCTTTAGGTCCATGACGCGCTCAAATGCAGAAGTGTAATAAAATGAAACAGAGTAAAGAAGTTAAGTATATGTATATGTATATATATATATATATATATACATACATATATATATATATATATATATATATATATACATATATGCATATATATATATATACATATATATGTATATATATACATATATACATATATATATATATATATATATATATATATATATATATATATATATATATATATATATATTGATATATATTGTGACCTTTTCCTTGTGGGTTGGTCACTCCAGAAGTAGTGCAATGTAGTGCGGTTCTTAGACAAACACAAAAGCAATATGCTCTAATGCCTGGCAATGGTTTAGCTCGCTTGTTTATTCATTTCGTCGTTAAGTCTCTATGCTTAGCATGGTCGTGGACAAGGCACGAGGTCGTGTTGTGAACGCCGCACATCGAAAAGTCGATACGTGTAAAACGAGCCTAAGGAAGTACATGGCGGGGGGATCCCGCCCATGTACGTGCAAGTATCCTTGGGGATAATATCTCCTTATTAGAATTGTGGTCCTTTTTTTTTGGGGGGGGGTGGAGGCGAAGAAGGGAAATTGAGGCTATGAGGCGCGCTTACGTGGTCCTTTTTGTATTGTATTGCCATGATAAATCTCTGAGGACGCTATTGCAGTGCTCCAGCTGTGATGACGTAATTCCAGTACTTCAGTAGTGGTGACATTGTAGTGCTTCAGTAGTGACAGTAGTGATGACATTGCAGTACTGCAGCTGTGACGTCATAGCAGGGATACAACAATTATTGCGTCATTATAGTTCTGCAGCTGTGGTGACGTCGTTGCAGTGCTGCAGCAGTGATGAGTCCATTACAATGCTGTAGCTGTGATGAAAGAGCATTGGGATGGTTTGGACACATGGAAAGAATCATTCAAGAAAAGTTAGTCAAAGAGGTGTGGAAGGCAGAGGTGGAAGGAGTGAACATGAGGGGGCGACCAAGGAT
>NC_134787.1:38568601-38571101 GCF_046742065.1 Oratosquilla oratoria
TAGGACGAGGGAATCATATGAGAGGTACAAAGAAAAGAGAACAGAAGTAAAACATAATATAAATGAGGCAAAGAGGAGAGAAGATATAAAATGGGGTAAGAGTATGACAGAAAATGTTGAAAGTAATAAAAAGATATTTTGGAAAGAAATTAAAAGGGGAAGAGGAGGCGAATCAAGTAGAGAAGAAAAGGTAAAAGGTGCAGATGGAGAGATGATAATGGAAAGTAAGTCAATAAAAGGAAGATGGGGAAAAGTATTTTAGGGAGTTGCTAAATGTGAAGGAGGATAGGGAGGAAAATGTAGTTGCAGTGGGAATCGCTAAGAAAATGACCGTGATGAGTGAGGAAACTGGAGGAGAAATAAGGAAGGATGAAGTGAAGGCAGTTGTTAAGATGATGAGAGCAACTAAGGCACCTGGTCTGGATGGATGTCATGCAGAATGTCTGAAAAAAGGATGTACTGTATAGTGATAGTGGACTGGCTGGTAAGGTTATTTAATGTTTGTTTAAGATAGGGTAGAGTGCCGTCGATTCTTGATAGGAAATCGGCTTGCCTTAATATCACAAATAGGAGACTTTATTCACACAAGGGCGTGATATAGCACAACCACAGGATTCTATTCACGTCGAGGACATGACAGTTATATATATACATATATGCTAATAAGAACACGGGTACGTGTGTTCACTTATGCAAAGTAGACCACTTGGAAAAAATAAACTAACGAAGCAGAGCGCTTTCGTATATTACATCTTCAGTGCAACAAGTACTATGTACTTGTTGCACTGAAGATGTAATATACGAAAGCACTCTGCTTCGTTAGTTGCTTTTTTCCAAGTGGTCTACTTTGCATATATATATATATGTATGTGTATATATATATATATATATATATATATATATATATATAATATATATATACTGTATATATACACATATATTTATATATATATATATATATATATATGTGTGTGTGTGTGTGTGTATATATATATATGTATATATATGTGTGTATATATACATATATATATATATATATATATATATTATATATATATATTTTTTTTTTTTTTTTTTGCGGGTGACTCGGTCCTTCGAGAGAGCTCACTTCACTCGAAGGCGCCTACGGCGTCCAGCCCGACGGGGGTTCGAGGACGTTCCGCTTTCAGCCAACCAATCGTCTCCGTTTCCGTGGCGTCACCGCTCTTGGCCAATCGGTCGTCTTCGTTGCCATGACGCCACCACTTTCTCACCAAATTAGGGGTAGGAGGGGACGTATTATTTTTTAATCTACTTGAATATATAATGGCGAATTTCATTGATTTTGTTTATGCATTCGTTTTCCTCTTTATATTCTACTTATTTATCCATTCACTTGTATATTTGTTCCATTCAGTTAATTAGTTCACTTATTTCATGTATATTTTTGTTTATTTATTTACGTATTTATCTATCTATTCATTTATTTACCTATTTGTTATTTTTCAAAATAGTCTATAGCTGTATCCTATTGTGGTGTTTTTGGCTGTATTTCGCTTAAAGATAATTACAAAGACCTCATTTAGAGGTGATCAAATAATAGCTATTCATACAATGGTTATCCTAGCACGAAGGGTCAAAGTGACAGCCTGAACGCCGTGAACGAGGGAAGTTTGCCCCTCTTGATGCAATGTTTTCGTATTTCGTCTGTGATAACCAGCGCATCTGTCCTTGGCTGCAGTAGTAAAAGTTATAAGTGACTGGAGAATAGTAACAGGTCATAAAGGAATGGTGTGAGACTCCGGTCGGTAGGGTTGTTACTTAAGCTCCTAAGATACTAACTACATGTGAAATCGAGACCTTATATGATGCGCGTTTGTTCAAGAAAGAAATGAAAACAAAAGTTATAAGGATGAAGGAACAAGAAGAAAGGGATGTTGTATAAAAAGAGAACTGATGTAAGTCGAACAAGAGGAGTAGGAGGAGAAGTAAGAATAGGTTTTGGTGGTTGAAGTGGACATGGTGGTGGCTGAGGTTGAGGTGGTGTTGGTAATGTGGAGGTGGTGGTGGTTGAGGTGGAGGTGGTGGTGGTTGAGGTGGACGTGTTGGTGGTTGAGGTAGACGTGATGGTGACTGAGGTAGAGGTGTTGATGGTTGAGGTGAAGGTGGTGTTAGTTGAGGTGGACGTTTTGGTGGTTGAGGTGGGTGTTGTGGTTATTAAGGTGGATATGGTGGAGGGTGGAGGCGATGGTGGTTTAGGTGAAGGTGATGATGGTGATGGTTGAGGTGGTGGTTGAGTTGGTGGAGCTGGTTGAGGTAGAGGCTGAAATGTAAGTGGTGGTGGTTAAGATGGAGATGGATGTTGAGCTGGTAGCCGAGGTGGAGGTGATGGTGGTGGTTGAGGTGAACGTGGCTGAGGTGAAGTTCATTATGGTGGTGGAAAGGAGAAATCACAATTAACGAGCCAAGCCTTAGACAGCAGTAGATTTCCTTCATCTGAATAATACCCACTAGACGATAA
>NC_134787.1:38586101-38591101 GCF_046742065.1 Oratosquilla oratoria
ACACTTCCAAGCTTTTTTTCTCCTTTTCTATGAGCTTCTGTAGCAATTCTGAGCACTCCATAATTCTCCTTACTTGTGGTCCAATAAAGATACCAGATTTCACCTTCGCCTCTGAAAGCTTAGGAAAGAATTCTTGAGATATTTGAAGGCAGCAGACTCCTCGTCAAAAGGAGTAACAAATTGTTTCATGAGACTCAGTTTGATGTGCAGTGGAGGGGATAAAACCTTCTGAGGATTCACCAATAGCTCATGTCTGATATTGTGTGCTCCCACTGTAGTCTCAGTCCTTGGAGGCCAGAGCTTTCTCTGGTAATGTGCTGCTCTGTCTCTACTGTCCCACAGGCAAAGAAAACAAGGATGCTTAGTAAAACCTCCTGGTATCCCCATCAAGAAAGCCACTATCTTGAAGATACTTGTTGTAGTTCAAAGTTTCAAGTAGAAGCTTTACACTGCTGTAGTCCTCCTTAAGATGCACAGAATGAGCAAGAAGCAGAGATGGATAGTTGTTTCCATTGTGGAGAAGGACAACTTTCAGGCTTTTGGAGAAGCTGCTAATGAAGAGCCTCCATTCATCTGCATTGCAAGCAATACCAATAGCATTAAACAAGCCTGATAATATAGGTTGTCCTCCTTTGTAAAGAGGCTAGAGAAATGTTTGTGACTTTTTTTTTCTTTCTTTTTTGTGGTGGTGGTGGTCACTTGCACACTGTCATCAAGTAGATTCCATTTCTTCAGCCTTTAAATGAAAAGCTCACCATTTGATTTTGTCAAACCAAGATCTCTGATGAGATCATTGAGGTCTCTTTGGTTTGGGTAGTAAGGATTCCTCCCAACTACAACTGTATCTGTGACGTCACAGTCTTTCTCTCTGTTTAGCTCATCTTCTGACTTGCTGCTTTCTTATAATAGTTGACTTCTTTCTGGAGGAGCTGGTACAGGAAGATCAGCACTGTGTAATACTGGTGCAATGAAAGATGGAATGTATGGATAAAAAACAGCAGCTGCATTTTTCCCAGGTCGGCATTTGGATAGATTCAAGCAGTCAGTTGAGTGAATAACAATTTTCATGGTTCTGTTTTCCCCTCTATACCATCCTGTAAAAGAACAACAGTATGAGTTTTTTTATAAACCTATTTTATTCTTACTCAATTCTTAATTGGATTTTACTCTTGAAACAATAACAGCAATCTTACCTTCTAGTGCTCTCCTACAATGCTTATAAGCAAAATGAGGTGCCCAGCTCCTCTCTTGGTTCTCAACTGGCATACCAAAACATGCTTTGTTAACTTCAAATACTTTTCCAGATATTGTTACAGAGAACTTCTTAGCTCTTGTCTTGATGAATTGACCACATACGTAGCAGAATGCATCTAGAGAATGATTGCAGCCTCTTGATGCCATCTAAGCTTTTGTGATGTGTCTTCTAAGGCAGACAAAGCAGAACTGATTGGTGGTCTACAAGTTCCAGCTTTTATATTGTCAAGCAGTACTCTAGAATATTTTTAGTCTCTCTAGAATATGTTCCAGAAAGTTTTCAATCTCTCTAGAATATTCTTGAATCTTAGAGTATTCTGAATAATTCTAGAAAATAATTGTAGATTCTAGGAAAATATTGAATATTTTACATATTTCTACTGTATTCTAGAAACTGTTAGAATACTGTGGAAATTTTTACATTGAATAGAATTTTCTAGCATGTTTTAGAGACTTCTGAAAAAATAGTATAACATTCTGAAAGATTTGAGAAGATTTCTGAAATGTAAGCAAATTTCTCTAAATATGAGAATTTTCTTGCTAGATCTCATCTCAAAAATCATCTTATCAAAATGATAAATCTTTAGAACATTTTATAATCTTCTTTAATTGTTTAAACTTGCAGCGTTTCAAGAGCAAATAGATAAACAATTAAGATTTTGTAAAACTCTTTACTTGACATTAAAAACAAAGTGTAAATTCATTGTTTTAACTACAAGAGCAAAGTTTTAAAATCAAAATAACTTTTTTTTTTTTTTTTTTTTTTAAGATAGAAATAACTGGAAAATTATGGCTTGGGACCAAGGACATAATAAAAGTTAAATGTTGTTACTTGGAGTAGTCAAGGTAGGCATTTGAAAAGAGTTGATTAATTCATTATTGTATATTTCTATTTGTTCATTTATTTATCTAATAACTCATTTATTTATTTATCATTTATATATTATTATTCTATTTGTGTTTATTTATTCATTCATTTATTTATCTATCTATTTGTTTATCAATTAATTTGTTCATTAATTCGTTTTTTTATTCATTTAGGTCTATATTTCAACTTCGTTGGGGCATCGATATTGTAGATGTAAGAAAAGTCGAATTGTTTTTCTCTATTCAGCCGAATGAATATGGCAGAGGATACCTTCCATGTAGGGTGAAATATATAATCTATATATTTTCTATACATTTTTTTTACATTAATAGTATTGTAAAGAACAGTAAATCAGTAAAGTAGTCAGTAAAGCAGGTTGACTTAACCATATTCTCTCTCTCTCTCTCTCTCTCTCTCTCTCTCTCTCTCCCTCTCTCTCTCTCTCTCTCTCTCTCTCTCTCTCTCTCTCTCTCTCTCTCTCTCTCTCTCTCTCTCTCTCTCTCTATCTCTCTCTCTCTCTCTATATATATATATATATATATATATATATATATATATATATATATATATATATATATAAATATATATATTGCAAAAATAATCACAATAACGCGTGACGAAAAGAATTTGCAGGAACCACAGGGAAATTAAAGTCGGAATACTGAACGTTTTCGTCTATTACGACATCCTCAGAGTACAAGAAAGAAAAAATAGAACACAATATTTATACAGAAGTAAGAAAACTGGGAGAGGTTATAGCCACATAAAACTTCGGACATTATACATACATACACATTCAATTACACATGGAAATGTTAATGGTATTAATAAAATAAAATAAAATACATATACACATGGAAATAAGAATGGTAACAGTAACAAAAAAAAATCAAAAGAACAAAACCATGTGGCCGAAAGGTCCATAGGACATTTGGTACAATTAGGAACTTTGTACTGCTTTACTATCCTATGATTATAAAATTGTTTAGTTAAACCAAAACACAAGTTAATGTTATCAAAATGTACAAAAAAAAAACAGAACACAATATTTAACAGAAATAAGAAAACTGGAAAGGTTATAGCCACATAAAACCTTCGGACGTTATACATACATACACACTCATATACACATAGAAATATCAATGGTAACAATAAATGAAAAAATACATACATATTTTACATATGGATATAATAATGGTAATAGTAAAAAAAAAAAAATAATGATAATAATAATAATAAAAAAAATAAAAATAAAAAAAGAATAAAACCATGTGGCCGAAACGTCCACAGGACATTTGGTACAATTAGGAAATTTGGTACTGTTTTACTATCCTATTAATTATAAAATTGTCTAGTTTAAATAAACCTAAACTCAAGTTAATATTATTATCAAAATTGTTCTTAATGAAACAGGATTCAATGATGTTCCTATCTAAAGCTGATTTACAATCAACAATTTTCTTAACGTTGTCCCAGTCAATGTTGTGGTTTGTGTCCCTAACATGGACAAAAACCCCACTGGACATTTGGCCCGTCCTTATACTGTACCTGTGTTGTTTCATCCTAATATTTAATTCTTTACCTGTTTGGCCAATATAACAGGAGCTACAGTTTTTACAGGGAATACTATAAACACATCCTACATTATTACAAGGGGAATTTTTAATAAGGAGTTCTTTGATGGTACTGTTTTTGAAAATAACATTAATATTAAACTCCTTAAGGATGCGAGGAAGTCTTACAAGATTATCATGAAAGGGAATAACTAAAAGATTTTTCTTACAAAAAGTATCTTTTTGGGTTGTATTGAAATAAGACTTCCTGGCCCTATGTTGTGCTTTATCTATAACATATTTTGGATATTTCAAACCCGATGCAATGTCATATATTTTTCCTATTTCTTGGTCTAAAAATTCTGGACTACAAATTCTGTAAGCTGTTAAAAACATGGATGAAAAAACAGAAACCTTAGTATTAATATGATGTGTAGAATAGAAATGAACATATTACAAAACATTGGTTGGTTTCCTAAAAATGTCAAACCTAAAACATCTATCTTTTCTAATAACAGAAACATCTAAAAATGGCAATTTGTTATCTTGTTCTACCTCAATTTTAAATTTGATAGAAGGCACTAAGTCATTTAATTTAATAAGAAAATTGTCCAAATTAATATCAGTAGGCCAAATACATAAAATGTCATCGACATATCGATACCAGATGACTTTACGGGGGAGAATACAAGGTAACAATTCCCTTTCAAAGAACTCCATATACAAATTGCTTAAAACTGGGGATAAGGGGTTTCCCATAGCCATACCAAATTTTTGAACATAAAATTCATCATTAAAAACAAATTTAGAGTTAACCACACAAAGTTTAATCAAATTGATAATAATGTCTACAGATAAGGGTAAGTTATGTGAATGAAGTTCTTTTCTTAGAAATTCAAGCAAATCAAAAACAGGAACACGTGTAAATAAAGAATTAACATCAAAACTAACTAACTTGAAATCATAAGTAAGGTCTAGACTATTAAGTTTGCTGATTAAATCTTCGTTGTTCTTAATGTGAGAATGAGAAATGGATCCAACAAGGGGGCTCAGAATGGACACTAGCCATTTAGATAATTTATAAGAAATGGAGCCAGTAGAGCTGATTATAGGCCTAATAGGATGATCAGGTTTATGGGTTTTAATCAACCCGTACATATATGGTAAGGAAGGTGACAAAGTAGAAAACTGTTTAATGAGTAAGTCATTCCCTTTCAAAAACTTTTTAAGATTCTTATTAAATTCTGCATTAACTGACTCAAGTGGATCCTTGTGGAGCTTAGAATACGTGACTTCATCATTCAACAAGTCTTTCACTTTGTCAA
>NC_134787.1:38601101-38603601 GCF_046742065.1 Oratosquilla oratoria
ACGTGTGCCTTGTGAAATTTGTATATATACATACACACGCGCACACGCACACACACACACACACACACACTCGCGCGCGCGCGCGCGCGCGTGTGTGTGTGTGTGTGTGTGTGTGTGTGTGTGTGTGTGTGTGCGTGTGTGTGTGTGTGAAGTGTGCATCTATATATGTATGTATGGGAATACATTATGTATGTAATGTATGTATCTATGTTATGTATCTCTGCTATGTATGTATTTATGCAATATATATATGTATATGTATCTGCATATGTAATGGAGGTGGCCCAATGAGTTGGCACATGATTTGATAACCAGGCACAAACTCCTCTTTCTCTGTCAACCGTCCCTATTTTCTCAGCATTCAGATATTTTTTCTACGAGAGGCAGTAATTGATTGATAAAGCATTTCCCAGATATGGGGCCAGTGACAGGTATATCAATAGTGGATCTATAATATAGATGTCAGAGAGAATAGTTTCCCCGTAGCCCACCTCAAAAAAGTAACATCCTCACTTCCATATGAGGGCCGGTAGCTAGTCTCCGGGGTGTGCACAAGATCTCTCCATATCAACTCAGATTATTCTCTTCCCTTGCTCACGTACGGAGAGTTGAAAATCGGTAAGAGCTCCCACCATATCTTATTAGCTGGTGACATTTAAATTGACCCTATACTAATACAGCACAGACAAAAACCTTAATAATCTTAATGAGAATGGGAGGGATTAAGGGTGGCTGCCGGGTACTGTGGTACCGCAGGTTCCCAGCTAGTAAATATCGAGGCAAGGCAATTTATTATATCATTTCGTTTCCCAAACACTGAAGAACCACTACGTCATTTTCTGTTCACTCTCTTCCCTTCCACTTAATGTGTTTACATTATTTGTGTTATCTTACCAGCTCGTACGCTTTCTGCATAGTAATGGTGTATTTTGTGAGGCCAATTGAAAAAAAAGGCATTTGTTCCCCTTTTTTTATTCTTTCATTTGCCTATTTATTAGTTCATGTGTCAATTAATGTATTTATCTACCTTGTTATTCATTAATTTCTTTATTCATTTAATTATTTTCGAATAATCCTTCGGCAATTTCGATTCTCACACGGATACGGAAGTCCAGAACTAATAACTCATTAAGTCGATGCTCACTAGACAGGTAGGCGTTATCAGCACGTTTTGGTGGAAGAAACCCACCCTCCCCGACCATTTTTTAACCTCCGTCCCGTCTCCCATTTTCTGTCTGTTTGGTCGGTCATGTCATGTCACTGAGATGTCACTGACACATCACTGATACGTCTGCGACACGTCACCTACACATCATTGAAACGTCACTGACACGTCATTGATACATCTGAGACACTCTGTGTGTGTGTGTGTGTGTGTGTGTGTGTGTGTGTGTGTGTGTGTGTGTGTGTGTGTGTGTGTGTGTGTGTGTGTGTGTGTGTGTGTGTATTTGTGTGTGTGTGTGTGTGTGTGTGTGTGTGTGTGTGTGTGTGTGTGTGTGTGTGTGTGTGTGTGTGTGTGTGTGTGTGTGTGTGTGTGTGTGTGTGTGTGTGTGTGTGTGTGTGTGTGTGTGTGTGTGTGTGTGTGTGTGTGTGTGTGTGTGTGTGTGTGTGTGTGTCCCCGGTATGTAACCTTGCAGTGTAATCAATAATTCATGTGTTCACATAGCATAGATAAAAAAATCAACTTACTTCTCAGACAGAGGTGTACTGCTAGTTCCAGTTGTTGTTTTCTGAACACCACTAGTTGATCAACTGTCGAAAATAATTCGACATCGTTCAAGACATGGCAGTACCGTGCTCCTGTGTTTTTGTACACTAATGGTAACAGCATACTAATGGCAACGTAAGCAGTCGGTGGATCAGCTGCCCACAAAAGATGCTTCCATGATTTCGATCATTCATCATATATGTACCTTAATATAGTGCTGATATTTGAGTAAAATATCTTCCACTGAATATCACACACTGTCCTGTGATATACGGAGAAACTGCATACTAATACATACATACATTTACCAAGGCTTTTTCCCCCTTACAAGGGAGGTAGCCAAAAAGGAAAAGGCATAAAATCATTCCCATCCATTCCATCCCTGAATACACTCTACACCCCTCCACCCTCCCTCTCATCTTAGCACCTCCTGGATGACGGGTCATCCCTGCATCTTGTCCACTGCCCTGGGTCAGAAGCAGTGTCGCAAGACACAGCACATCCACAGCAAGGCCGCTTCATTAAATCGGCGATCCGCCCTCTCCGTCCCCCCATGCATAAAGGAGAAGACGGGGAGAAATCCCTTCGGGCTGCGTCAAAATTTGCTCACACACACTACCTCACCCCCCATCCCCCCACCCATTCCACCTCATGCATCACAACATCATCCATATACAACCATTCTCCATTCACCTTTGTCTTCTGTTCTCTCCCGTCCTTCCTCAACAGACATTCCTCTCTTTTGTAATGCCCCTTTCACCCCATCCATCCACCTCATCCTAGGACGTCCCC
>NC_134787.1:38608601-38611101 GCF_046742065.1 Oratosquilla oratoria
ATATATATATATATATATATATATATATATATATATATATATATATATATTTGACGTACGATGATTTTGCAGTTTGGTTATGTGCGACCAGATGTCCGGCTGCTTGGCCCAGATGTCCGCTATTAGGTCAGATGCGCTTGGTTCCTATGAGGTCAAACACAATGGGGGGGGTTCCTTTGGAGTTCTCTGAAGACCTCGGACGTTCTATCCTGCACCAAATGCGTGCAGGCGCCCGTGTGCACGCTAGACATCTAAAGAATTGAATATTCTCTTCAATCATTTTGTCACAGATACTCAGCTCAGCTACCACTCACTGACCTCAGTGAGGTTAATGCTCAAGGAAGATAAAAAGTAATACAAAAAATGTACAGAAATTTTGACATGAAGATAAATACACATAGTGTTGGAACAATGGTGGTATCGGGAAATACGCAAGATTAAAATAAAATCTACATAATTGTGTGAACATGTGGATATAGATATTACATATCTCCGTTCACCTAGGCAAAATGTACTCTTATGAAGTTGTCGCTGGATTACAAATATTGTAACGGGAGAGGGGGATAGGAGGTTGAGGTGGAGAAGATTGATGATGGCCCTGTATTCGGTGGGTAGGATGAACTTGTGAAGGGACAGTCTCTATGTCGAGGGCACGGGGAACTCTTTTTATATTATCTTTGTGCAATATCTCTGTAAGATTGTACAACCTGAGTGCTTATCGTAGTAGATATTGAACTAGGGGCGTTGGAGCGTTTGCTCGTAAATGTTGCTCGGCGATGCAGCGAGAAGCGTAGAGTTCGAAAGTGGATGTGTTCCACTGGATTATAGATCTCTGATATGTCTTAGTACGCGGAATCTGCTAAACCATAGCCGATCTCGCCAGAATGTAGATTTGGAGTTTCGTAGGAATAGTAGAGTTGTTGCTCCGAAGTAATGGTAGAGTTGAAGATTCGTTGCCACCGCTCGCTGCCAGAATGTAGAGTTGGATTTTCGTACGTAGAGTCGGAGTTTCGTATCCCTCGCTGGCCACCAGAATGTCATATTTTTCCCATTCTACTTTGTCCAAGACAAATTCCCCCTTCCGGTTTCCAAAACCATTGCGCTTGTACGCACCTGTGCGTCAACTAATGTTTTTTTCTTTCAAATATTGTTTTTAGGCAAAAGTTTGGTTGTAACATGGTTTCTAACCTTTCTCTTGTTCTAGCTAATCTTTACATGGAATACTTCGAGAGTGCTCTTCTTCCAACAATAAAACCCCCAGGTATGATTTGGTTCAGATATGTTGATGATATTTTCACTTTTTGGGATGAGAGTTGGGGTCCCTTTGATACATTTTTAGATAAACTCAATCATTCAACAAATAATATAAAGTTCAAAGTAGAATGGGGAAAAAATTACAAATCCCCTTTTTTTCATAAGGAATGGGAATAAGATTCCCTTCACTGTTTTCAGAAAGAACACCCATTCAGGAAGTTACCTTCATTTCTTTAGTCATCACCCAGATCACATTAAAAGAAGTGTAGCTTCGGGTCTTTTTCTCCGAGCCTTTAGGATTTGTAGCCCCCAATTTTTAGAATACGAATTAACTTCCATCAGGACCCAATTAACAAAATTAGCTTACCCTCAGTGATTCCTGGAAAAAGCCCTCAGCCAAGCCAGAACCAACTTTTTCAGTCCCCCATCTACTAAGCCAAAAGAGCAACAAAATCCCCTTGTCATTCCCTTTTCAGGGTCCATTATCTATTTGTCCAATTTGTGCCCAAAGGGAAGGTTAATCTAATTCATAATTACCCTAATACTATTAATGAAAAAGTTGTCAATTTTCACCAGAGGTTGAGAGAAGTTCACATCCCAGGTGTTTACTCCCTTCCATGTAAAGATTTTAACCTTTCATACATAGGCCAGACGGGGAGAGACCTAAAGACAAGATTGAATGAACACAAAAGGTCGATCAAGTATGGACAAGAAAGTTCAGCTGTGTTTCAACACGTAAATAAATTTAATCACCGGATGGACTGGGAAAAATCCGACCTTATTTATAAATCAGGCTGCGGGTTCAGAAGGAAAATGGTGGAATCCACATTAATTGAACATTTTCCCACGATGAATCTTTCCAAGGGGAAATGGACCCCAGATATAATATCAGGACTATTCATCACCAAATAAATTGTCAACAAGTTTCCTCTCTCTCCCCCTGACCCGACCTCATGTCATCCTCAGGTCACATAGGGTTGGGGTAGTGACAATCATTCTTTTTGCAAGTTCTTTTTCCTCTATAAGAGGATGATATTTGAGATAGCATCCTCCTTCCACTTTGTACCACTGAAGAGGATTGCAGTTAAGAATCGAAATATATAGTTTCGCTTACTCAACTCTTTCTTTCGTCCGACTGTGGTGTTAGTTGTGATATACAGTATATGTATATATAAATGTATATATATATATATATATATAATATATATATATACATATATATATTATATATATACATACATATATA
>NC_134787.1:38613601-38618601 GCF_046742065.1 Oratosquilla oratoria
TTTACATGATCGCTGTTTCCAGCGAGAATAGACATCGAAATTATTTAATTTACATACAGGGCTAAGAGGAAATGATGATATATCACTTTGTGTCCAAATGTGGACTGGAGAGAATAATAACCTTGTGGAAATTTATTGTCGATGTGGCAATATCTTCGTTAGCAGGAACCAAAGGTTTGGTGACAGCTGCTGCGCGTCCGAGGTCATGACCCCGATAATTTGGAGTCTCATGACAATAGACTTGACCGCGACGCTTGACCCTTGGTGTACGTCAGGTCTTGACTACCATATTACACCGCTGTAGTGCAATGCATGTGCATTGGAGACTGCGTCGTTCTAGTTCTCCAACACATACATACATACATACATACATACATACATACATACATACATACATACATACATACATACATACATACATACATACATACAAACATACATACATACGTACATACGTACATACATACATGCATACATACATACATACATACATACATACATACATACATACATACATACATACATACATACATACATACATACACATATGCATCCATACATATGTGAACAGTTTGTCAGTAATTCCCATTGAAAAAGTCAGTTCTTTAAGAACTTGGCTCGCTGGCTGACAGAAGCCAGATCAACTCTTACAAAACTGCCCTATTCAATCCTTCAAAGACACTGTTTTGTAAGATGGGATTCCTGGTTGGTAGATACCTCTAGAGACCCTATTTCTTACGGTCCATCAGAAGTAACCTTTGACAACTAAGAACCCCTCAGGAGCTGAGGTCTTGTGAGTGGATGAAGTTGCTTACGAGTTGAGAAATAAGGCGGCGTGATGGGGAATGTGTTCGGGAACCCAAGGACTTAGGCTGGCTTGATGGGAGATGAGGTCGATGTTGTAGAAGGGTCTAGGGCCCCGAAGGGAAGGTAATTGTTTGAGTAGGGGAATGAATGATGTGAAGGAAAGCCAAGGAGGAACACTGCATTTCCAGGTACATGGGTGAGGGGAGGGAATGTAAATAGGCAAGAACAGGTTTACCAACAGAGTGTGTAACGAATGGAATAGACTTAGTACAGTAACCATATAGCCAACTTTTAAATAATTTAATGTTTTAATTAAAAGAAGGTTAGATAATTTTATGAATAGGGATGACAGGTGATAAGGGACATGGAACTACCTAATGTTGGCCTTATGATTTCTTGCAGTCTCCTCTATTCTTATGAGTAAAAAGAAGAGGGAGAATAGTATATAATGTATTGTAGGTACATTGGAGTGTCCCATGTTACTTCCATCTTGTATTGGGCACCACAGCAAGAGACTGGTTTATGTTTTGCAATATTTGAATTTCATACAAATTGATGGACATATGGTTCTGGGTCTTCTCTTCAACTGAATAAAATATGTTTATTTGTGAAAACAGAATGTATACATTGCGTTCCCGTAATGAAGGACCAAAGAGACACTGATTGCTGACGATTACAGCATCGAATTTATAACAAATCGTAAATCCGGGATTCCCGTTTAAATGAGGTGTAGAAAGATCGAGACTCTTCTGTTCCCTTGGTCGGTTTGTGACCCAGGGCACCAGGAATGCACCCTTTGGTGGATTGGAGGGACCTGATGGTCCATTGTTTAGTATGCATAGCCCGCGTCTTGAAGTTTGTTGGCTTGAGTCCTGACCACAGGGAATTTCATATCTGCAAGAAATAGGTTCTTCACCTGCCTCTCCCCTTCTCTCACTCCCCTTTTCTCCCTCCCTACACCCCCCTTCCCTCTCCCCCACTCTCTCCCCACTTTCCTAAGGAGTTATTTCAAAAATCTTCCTCGGAAGGCACCGAAGGCGAGATCATTTCTCCCTGGACGAGAAACCAATAGAGAATGTGAAAAAGAAGGTGGTAGTGAGCCTACGCCAGGAGGCGATGAGTAGCTGCAACCAAAGCCGTCGCTTTTGTCCATTGCACTTGCACTACTGAGGGCAGGTAACAATTACTGTTGGGAATTGGAGAGGATTTGCTGGATTTTAGCCCGCAACTAGGCCAAAACGAGATCAGCACTCTTCCGATTACGCCACCAGCGCACTCATGGGCAAGAAAAGAATAATCAATCAATCAATCAGCCATCCTGAGTCCATTACTGAACAAAGGCTTCTTTCATACCATTCCATGACTCGCACAACTGTGCCAACCTCTGCCACGCCAAGAGAGATGCTTGCAAGAAAAGGATAGAGAGAAGAAAATAAACAAACAAATAAATAGATAAATAAATAGGTAAATAAATAAATAAATAAATGAATAAATAAATAGATAAATGAATGAACAAATGAATAAATGAATGGATAAAGAAATAAACAAATAAATAAATAAATAGATAAATAAATAAATAAGTAAATAAATAAAGATATCAAGACAAGAACACCTTTCACAAGAGCAGTGTCAGCTTTCCCGTTGCTAAACGAAGACAAATAAAGAAGAACAGGGCAGACCATCGACTATAAGCATCTCATCCGTTATTCTTGATAGACCAAGGATTCGTGTATTGCTCCTCAGAGCTTCTTATCCTGTAACACAGCGTTTCTCAAGGTCCCTTAGTGTTCCGCGAGAACAAGTGAGATAAGCTAATGCACGTCTGATGTTTTATTTAATTTCATATACGTAATATAATTAAACATGCACGACATATTCTTGGTTATTGCAGTAATGTAATATAGATATCATCCTATCTAGTCTATTATTACGATGAAAATAGAATGAGAATGATATGGTATATATATATATATATATATATATATATATATATATATATATATATATATATACATATATATATATATGTATATGTAATATGTATATATATATATATATGTATATATATATGTAATATGTATATATATATGTAATATATATATATATATATATATATATATATATATATATATGTGTGTGTGTGTGTGTGTGTGTGTGTGTGTGTGTGTGTGTGTGTGTGTGTGTGTGTGTGTGTGTGTGTGTGTGTGTGTGTGTGTGTGTGTGTGTGTGTGTATTATTTATTTATTTATTTTTATTTTTATTCTTATTCTTATTTTCTTTTATTTTTTTTTCCCGCAGGGGTTCCTTGAAGCATGCAATTTATTTTACATGTTCCGCAAGGGTAAATACGCTGAGAAACGCTGCTGTAACAGGTCTCTAGTCCCATCTTCGCAGGGCACTCATCAAACGACATTGGCTTAGTTTTGGGTTAGAATCCCACAATCCTCTTTGACTGGGCTACATCGTCTGTTCGTTTCTTTCCCTGAGAGGATGTCATTTTTTTAATTGCATTTCCTAGCTTCTGTCACTGTTAGCATTGTTATATGAAAACAAAATGCATTTCCTAATTGTTAGCACTGTTCACATTACTATATATAGAACTAACTGCATTTCCTGTTATCACTGTTCACACTACTATGTAAAGAAGAAATCTGCATTCGGGATCAAGTATATTTTCCTAGTAAGACATCAAAGTCAGAGGATAAAACTTAGAAATGGTGAGTAAATTAATTAAATTGCAATTAACGAGATCTCATGACCCACTGGTAATGGTATAACTCACTTTAAGAAAGACTTGATTAGTAAATAATAAGTAGAAATAATAAAACAATCAGATGAAATAAATGAAAGATAAGATAGAATGAAAATAATCGATAAAGCTGATAAGACACTAGAATAAATTAATAGATTTACTGGAATGAATAAGAAAAAATGTAATATAAGAAGAATTATTAAAAAAAAATATTACGTCTAAATAAAATCACCTGACATCACCAGAACCAAAAACAATCAAAAGGATCTTATTTAAAAGTAGAAGAGGACTAAAGGCGCGGTCGTAATCAACGAGGTTGTAATTATCCGAGCTCGTAATTACCAGAGGTTCATCTCTTATTTATACAAGGCGCGCCATCCGACTATGATCATTCCGAGATCTGCACGCAAGAGACTCGTTGATTGTCCACAGGCGGACGCTGATAACGACGCCTTTGCTACACACCTCTGACATAGACTGTTTGCAGATGCATACATACCTGACAAGATAAAGATGCCCAGTGCCAAGCGGCTTGTTCGATAGGCGCCCGGGGGAATGCAAGGTCATTAGAAATTCAATCCTCTCTTTCTCTCTCTCTCTCTCTCTCTCTCTCTCTCTCTCTCTCTCTCTCTCTCTCTCTCTCTCTCTCTCTCTCTCTATCTATATATATATATATATATATATATATATATATATATATATATATATATATATATATATATATATATATATATATATATATATATATATATATGTTTGGATAAATGTATATATACATGTATATATATATATGTATATTATATATATATATATATATATATATATATATATATATATATATTGATATTCTTCGTTAATAGCTGTGTGTGTGTGTGCGTGTGTGTGATTCACCATGGTCTTGGACCACGTTTTGGACTTGTGATCAAGAGCTATTACCCTCCTGGATTTTAGAGCTCACACCGATCCATGAGTGCGCGTGCGTGTATATGTGCGCTCGCCCATGTATACAAATTTGATTTACTGCTTGTTTTGATAAATGGAAAATAATCTGAAGAATTTTTATTGATGTTTTTATATATTTTTTCTAGGAAGCATCAAAACGTTTTTGGTCATTTTCTTAAGACGACCTAACATTTTGGGGCGGAATTTCGAGAATTGATTGCCATAATTCTAACATCTTAGAAATAAGCAAGGATACTCGCTGGGGGCGGAGGTCGAAATGACCAAGAGCATTTTTCATTAAACTCCATGCTACAAAGTCCTCTCTAAAGGGCATCGTCCTAGCCTCCTGATAAGGATATTTTCGCCACCTTTATCAGAATCATCATCATCAAGAATAAGTAAGAATGTGAAAAAGAGGGTGGTCAGGAGCATAAGCTGGGAGGCGCTGGGTAGCTACGGCCGAAGCCGTCGCTTTTGCCCAATGCGCTTGCACTGTTGG
>NC_134787.1:38626101-38628601 GCF_046742065.1 Oratosquilla oratoria
ACCCGCCAAGGTATGAGCGTCATGTTTTCCCTTTGGCTAACGATTTAATTATTAGCCAAATTATTAGCCAAATTATTAGCCAAAGGGAAAACATGACGCTCATACCTTGGCGGGTTCCCTCTCACTACGAATATAAGAATTGTGATCCGTTTGTAATGCTGTAGTCCTCTGAAGAAGACCAAGTTGGTCGCAACGTTAGGGCAATAAACTCTATTCCTAACACATCTTCGTTTGCCCTTCCCCACCCACATTCTCTCTCATTTGTCTGAAATAATCTTAAATATATATATATGTATGTATATATGTATATATATATATGTATATATATGTATATATATATATATGTATATGTATATATATGTATATATATACAGTGGTAGGAACAGACTGTAAGATTTTCAATTACCCCTGAGAAAATTCATTTATTGCAATTTTATCTTTTGTTTATAATTGTGGCTTCAGTTGAACATTTGAATTTTCTATGTATACACAAACCTAAGGAGAGAGCAAATTGTTTATATTACGGCATCATTATTTGTAAAGAAGTGTTGAATACAGAAGGAGGAAAAGGACAATCTTAATAAACCAAAATTTTATGATAATGCACGCACAAACACACACACACACACGCGCGCGCGCGCGTTGCAGCGGGCAAGTGATGGTCATTTTAATTTTGATAGAATTTGTGGAGAAAAGTTACACGTATTAATATAACTAAGTGGAAAAGGTAACACAAATAAAATGTTAAGAAAGTAAGAAAAAAAAAATAATAATTTGAGGAGGGAGACGCCCTTTGGAAATAAAATATACTCGGCCCTAAGAGAAAAATTGAACCAACCTTTCGTTATCTTTGAACTCGAGTATATTGCCGCCCGCGTAAAAGTAAAATAAAAATAACCAACATTTAAACATTCGGTAAAATTATAATCATTTTACATTTACATGCTTTCTCCCTACAAAGGCTATCATACTTTGTGGCAACACTAATTTCACAAATATAAATAATATTTATGAACATATACAATGGTTGATTTAATCAGTAATTTTGTTACAAAAATGCTATGCGTGTTAAGGGGACACTACAGTATTGGCGTGTTACCACACCATACCTCTTTAACCCTTAACCCTAGCCACTTTTTTTTTTGTATTTTTAATCAAATATAGTTATCCAAGTACATGGAGTGATAGGGTATCAGAATATATATGGTTATGGGGTCTATCTCCAAAACCCTAGGAGTTCGTGAGCAAACAAACTGACAGACAAATGAAAGATAGTTATACAAGTACCTTGGGTTATAAGGTTTTAGAATATATATAGTTATATGGGTCTATCTGCAAAAACCTAGGAGTTCGTGAATAATCCCTAACCAAACCATAACCAACCTAACTTAAAAAAAAAAAAAAAAAAAAAAAAAATTGATGAAATATAGTTATCCAAGTACCTGGAGTGATAGAGTGTCTATCTCCAAAACCCTAGAAGGAGTTCAAGAACAAACAAACAAACAGACAGACAGACAGAGGCTACTACTTTATTATCCATATACTTATAAAACTCTGATAATCTTGTTTGTCATCTTGCTTGCTTGAAACCATCACCCAGCCAATCAGAAGAAGAGATATGACGTCACGGCTGAGGACCAGCCAATCAGAAGAAGAGATATGACGTCACGACTGAGGGCCAGCCAAGCAGAAGAAGAGATCAGAAGAAGAGATATGACGTCACGACTGAGGACCAGCCAATCAGAAGAGACATGACGTCACGACATCATATGATGCATAATATTCCAAACAACGACAACATGACGTCATAATCTTCTGCATTTCACTTCTTATAACAACGTCTTATTTAAAATTTTATTTGACCCACCATACATATATATCTATATATATATTTATATATATATATATATATATATATATATATGTATATATACTTATAAAATTTTCAAATTCAGTATTTAAAAGTATAGTCGACTCCTGAATTAGCATCTATGAGGCATAGTGAGTTTATTAAAATATTACGAAACATATGAATCATATGATGCGTAGTGTTCCAAGCAACGACGACATGACGTCACAGTCCTCTGCATTTCACTTCTTATAACTAATCAAGTCACTGCCTTCGTCTACTGAATAGAGGTAAGAGCTCTAAATCATACTCAATTTGATATAGAACCTTATTTTCCGTGATTTATACTATACGGTGATAGTGAAATAGTATATCTATTATAAAGTTTATATTTATAAACGTTGCTACTCGCTCAAGTCCCATGGGACTCCCTGAATGATAATGATAATGAGTGGGAGTGGGATTTTGAGTGGGAGTGGGATTGGGAGTGGGATGACGAAACGTGACATAACATAAGCATAATTAAGGAGGGTCTTTTTATTTAATCTCTTGAGAATGCCTGTATCCAGTTTATTTTCTTTCGAGAGAGCACGAGGACCGCACAAAACTGGTAAGTCTTAAGCTAATGATAACCTGCTTTAAAAAGATCGT
>NC_134787.1:38633601-38638601 GCF_046742065.1 Oratosquilla oratoria
GGGTATTGGCTATATGTTATTGTGGCAAAGTAGCATGTAGTTGATAATTTAGGGTCTATATGGGGTGCCCTTACGGACCAGAGTCACATATCATTTTGTCTGTGATAGAGGAAGACTGTGTTCATAAAGAAATGATGACACATTTATCATACTGCGACTGTCCTTCCGTTATGCTGTCCCCCAACCCCTTCTTACTGTCCTGTACCATTTTTCTGAATATTCATCTCCTTTTTTCGCCTACCCTGTGGTAGGGGAAAAGAATGCTGCTACCAAATTTTCCCACTTTAGTCGCATGAGGCGACAAAAAACGGGGTTAGGACTAGGAATCCTGCTACCTGTATCCCCACAGGGGACACTCCTAAAAAAAAAGTAAAGGCATAAAAGGGTCTAGGATTTTTCAGACCGGTACTCTAAGGTTTGGATCTTTTAATGTGTGTGGATGTGGCACAGATGAGAGTAAAAGAGAAGAGATAGGCAGTATGTTTGTGAGAAGAAAGATGAATGTGTTGGCAGTGAGTGAAACTGAGTTGAAATGGAGGGACCGAGCGCAGACATACTCAGTTGTACACCCAGTGCTTACGTCAAGAAAGCGTTCCTGAATGCTGGTGGACTGCTATAGTGATTTTGTTTTATAAAAAAGGAGACCAGAAAGACCTTAGTAACTACCGATCGATTAGCTTAGTATGAAATGTATATAAAATATTCTCCAAGATCCTTACAAATAGACTAAGTCAAGCTTTAGATGGAAACCAACCGAGAGAACAGGCAGGCTTTAGAAGCGGATATTCGACTCCAGACAATTTGCGTGCGATGAATCAAGTAATCGAGTATAAGACAAAATATAATATACCTCTCTTTTTAGCTTTTGTAGATTACGAGAAGTCCTTTGATTCGAGAGAACAAACATTAATACTAAATTCGCTATGCAAGCAGGGTACAAACGAACAAATCATAAGGGTTCTAGAAAAGATTTATGCGAAAAGTACTGCTGTAATTCGAATACATAAAGATCCTAGAAATATCAAGATCGAGAAAGAAGTACGGCAAGGCGATACAATTTCACACAAATTATTTACAGCATGCTTGGAGGAGATTTTCAGAAGGTTGAGTTGGGAAGCAAAAAAATTGAAGATTAATGGCGAATATTTGAACCACATAAGATTTGCGGATTACATTATTCTTCTTTCAGGAAGAGCAGAAGACTTACAAGATATGCTGAGTGGTCTGAAAAAGGAAAGTCTCAAAGTAGGTTTAAAAAAGAACAAGAGTTAAACCAAATGTGCAACACGAGAGTTCAAAGTAAAGATATTATAATCGATGGTGAGAGTCTTGAAGAAGTTGAAGAGTATAGTTATTTAGGCCAGATGGTGAAAGTGACCAAAAATCATGATAATGAAGTAAAAAGACGTATTACAATTGGTTGGAAAATGTTTGGTAAGTATAATAAAATCCTGAGAGGCGCTCTACCTTTATGTTTGAAACGTAAAGTTTACAAGCAATGCATTCTGCCATCAATAATCTACAGGTGTGAGACTTGGAAACTGACAAAGGCGATAAAGATAAGGTTAAGGACTGCACAGAGGAGAATGGAGAGATCAATGATGGAAATAACGCTTAGAGACCGAAAGAGAGCAAGTAGGGTGAGAGAACAGACTAGATTGAAATATATTGTGGAGACGGTAAAACAGAGGAAGTTGGATTGGGCAGGTCAGTTAGTGCGAACGACTGATAAGCGATGGAGTAAACGTGCTACTGAGTGAACACCGCGAGATGGTAAGTGTGGAAAAGGGAGATAAGAAGGTGGAGAGACGAGATTGAGATATTTGTAGGAGTGACGTGGCATAGGTTGGCGTGGTCGTGTAAGTCACTGAATGCTATGAAAGAAACCTTTGTTCAGCTGTGGACCCGGGATGGCTGATTTGATATATATATATATATATATATATATATATATATATATATATATATATATTATATATATATATGTATATATATAAGTATATATATAAACATATATATATATATATATATATATATATATATAGATATTATTAGTAGTCCTCACTTCCTCGTCTCACCTCTTCTCGGCGTCTCATGACCTTACTGACCCGCAAGCGGTCTCATAGGACACATTCGCTTCTACCCAGCTGCGACGCGACCCGGAGCTTCCTTGAGGCCCACTGGAGGGGCAAAGCCTTCTTCAGGAAACACACGTGCAGCTCACTAGCCTCAACGATGATTATCTTGACCGCCCACGTGACATAACACTGGATTCATTGAGGAATGCTTAAAATCTATCATCGTAAGTCACCGGCGTCAGAACGTTTTATCTCCGACTTCCCACGCAGAACACGTAATCTCACGCCAATTAGGAACACGAATTGTGATCTGCCGTGTATATAAAGGATGGACCAACGCCTGAATATTCAGATCACCCCGGAGGAGCATACGTAAGCCTGAATCGTTGCTCCTCCTTTTTCACCACCTACACCCCCCTTTTTCTTTGCAAGTAGATCACCGGAGACACGACTTGAAGCACAGTCGTCACCCCCCTCGCCATCTCACCCCCCCACACGACTGGCGCCCAGCATTTATTGTTAAATAAATTAACTCTCTCCACCTGAGTTTGCCCTTAACCAACCTAATTGGTTGCCCAACCTGGGGCAGACTACCAGCCTAACATTTTTGTACGCATGTGGATCACATGTCAGGCATGTAGCATATCGTTGGTTAGTAAGGCTACAATATATATATATATATATATATATATATATATATAAATATATATATATACATACATATATATGTATATATATATATACATACATACATATATGTATATATATACACACATATATATATATATATATATATATATATACCCCCGTCTGGGGTATTGGCTGCATATTATTGTGGCAGAGTAGCATGCAGTTGATACTTTAGGGTCTATAGGGTGAGGGGGCCTACGAACCAGAGCCAAACATCATTTTGTCTGTGATAGAGGAAGACTCTGTTCATAGAGAAATGATGATACTTTTATACTACGACTGTCCCTCTGTTATGCTGCCCCGCAACCCCTTGTTACTGTCCTGTACCATTTCTCTGAATATTCATTTCCTTTTTTCGCCTACCCTGTGATGGGGGAAGAGAATGCTACCACCAAGTCTTTCCACTTGAGTCGTAATAGGCAACAACAACAAAAAAACGGGACGGGGGATGGGATTAGGAGTCCTGCTACCTGTAGCCCCAAAGGGGATATTTCTAAAAAAAAAGTAAAGGCATAAGTGGGTCTGGGAGTTTTCCAATAAAGTACGCTAAGGTTTGGGTCTTTGAATGTGCGTGGATGAGGTAGAGATGAGAGTAAAAGGGAAGAGAGAGGCAGTATGTTTGCGAGAAGAAAGATGGATGTGCTAGCTCTGAGTGAAATTCATATTAAAGGGAAGGGCGAGTGTGAGTTTGGGAGTGTAGTTGGGAGGTACTCAGGAGTGAAGAGGGGACGAGGGAGAGAAAGGGTGGCTATACTAGTATGTGAAGAGATAAGTAAGCATGTAATGGAGTGGAAGGAGGTTTCATCAAGGTTGATGTGGATGAAGGGAGATGTAGGAAGGATGCTGGGAAGGGAGATGTGGGTTTTTGTAAGTGCGTATGAACCTGGTAGTGAGAAGAGCGTAGAGGAAAGGGAGGCTTTTTGGGTAGATATAAACGAGTGCATAGAGGGATTAGGGAGAAATGTCAATGTAGTTATATTAGCAGACCTTTATGCTAGAGTAGGAAACGAACCAATAGACGGAGTGATTGGGAAGTATGGAGTTCCAGGTAAAAATCGTAGTGAAGAATTGATGGTGGAGATATGTCTTGAAAGAGAGTTGATGGTAGCAAATAGAGTGTTTCGGAAGAAAGTCAAGCATAAGTACACATGGGAGAGGGTGGTGGATAGAAGGGTAGCAGATAGAGCGTTAATGGACTATATAGTGGTGACCAGGGGTATGGTAGGAAGAGTTAAGGATGTACATGTTCTAAGAGAAGAGAGTGGGGGAATATCAAATAATTTTCTGGTGGAAGGTAAATTGAGAGTGGAGAATAGGTGGAGAAAGAGGAAAAGGGCAGAAGGTAGGAAGGAACTCAAAATAAACTGCTTAAATGAGGAAAAAGTAGAATGAGTATAAGAAGAAGCTGAGAGAGGAGTGGGAAGGAGTGAAGGATAGAGTAGAACTAGGAGTGGAGGAGTAATGGGGATGGTTCAAGGTGGGAGTCATAATGTGTGCAAAGATGGTGTGTGGAACAAGGAGGGCGGGAGGAAATAGAAGGAAGGATAATGATTGGTGGGATGAGAAGCAAAGAAGGGTGTAGAAGAGAAGAAGCAGGCATTCATAGATTGGCTACAAATTAGGACGAAAGAATGATATGAGAGGTACAAAGTAAAGAGAAGGGGAGTTAAGCATAAGATAAAGGAAGCAAAGAGGAGAGCAGATGTGAAATGAGGTAGGAGTATAACAGAAAATTTTGTAAGTAAAAAAAATGTTTTGGAAAGAAATTAAAAGAGGAAGACGAGGCGAATCAAGTAGAGAAGAAAAAGTAAAAGGTGCAGATGGAGAGATGATAATGGAAGAGAAGGCAGTGAGAGGAAGGTGGGCAGAGTATTTTAGGGAGTTGCTAAATGTGAAGGAGGATAGGGAGGGAAAGGTAGTTGCAGTGGGAAGTGCTAAGAAAATGAGAGTGATGAGCGAGGAAAATGGAGGAGAATTAGGGAAAGATGAAGTGAAAGCAGCTGTTAAGATGATGAGAGAAGGTAAGGCACCTGGATTGGATGGATGCCATGCAGAATGTCTGAAGAAAGGAGGTACAGTTATGGTGGACTGGTTGGTGAGGTTATTTGATGTTTGTTTAAGATAGGGTAGAGTGCCTGTATAGTTCTTATTTACAAGGGAAAGGGGGGCAAGTGTGAGTGTAGTAGTTTCAGAGGGATCAGCTTGTTGAGTGCAGTTGGGAAGGCTTATGGG
>NC_134787.1:38646101-38663601 GCF_046742065.1 Oratosquilla oratoria
TTTGAATGCTTGTAGCGTTCAGTGCATGCGCAGAATTATCAAATCTCTTGCTGTTCTGCAAGTGTACGCCCATTTCTTAAGAAAAAATAATAAAAAGAAATAGATAAATAAACGCAAATCCAGCTATTATCCGTTGCAAATTAGTTTTTCGAGGAAAAAAAATTAAAAGTAAGACACCTATATATGAATATTTAAATGTAATATTCGTTTTTTTTTTCTATTTTCTCTTGGAAACGAACATTTTTAAGATCGTTGGGAATGATACAGCTGTGCCTCAATCGTCAACATGTAGGCATGTTCTCCGATACTTAGTCGTGTTTGGTAACGCATGACATGTCGGAGATACTACGCGTAATAGCCGTAGAGGATGTTGTTCACAAATAATATAGTTATGGTATGTATTTTAAGATGGACAGGCTATGCTATACCTATTACATAGCCGGCTATAGCTATGATAGCAAGTATATGAAATAACTATTAATAATATGGTCAGTATTTCATACCCTGGACCATGTCCGTGACCGTGAGAAGTCTCAAGACTAGTAGAGTTCTAGAGGCTAGACTTAAATTTTCCTATTGGTTTCATGATGATAACAGATATGAGCTGTTGAAATAAGGCCGTTTACTCAGATTGTCATGATTATACAAAATAACTCCTTTGAAACTAAAAAGACTATATTCATTTTTCTATTTCAGTAAATTGGTGTAAAAAATAATTCACCGATTTCAACATAAATTTGTGTTAAGTATTATGATAGTCGCAGTACTGACTGGTTAGTGTACCGAGAGGCAATCTAAGGGTAAAGGCTAAGGCACCTATATATGCACTTTTTAATGTGATAGTAGAGTTCTTTTGGCTGCGCATACATTACATTACACATACATTACATTGATGGAACATGTTACATGGTAGGTGTTAGTAAGAATAGTATAAAAGGAAGGTCCTACATTGTTTTTGACATGCTCAGATGATTTGTTGACCCATACAACTTTCGCATGCCAAGTTGCATGTCAAATGGGCCAGGCGTTTGGATTTTATGGATGATTATCTCTAAACTGACAAGAGTTGCCATGGCAGCATGATAGGTATTTGTAAGAATAGTATAAAAGGAAGGTCCTACTTTGTTTTTGACATACTCAGGTGATTTGTTGACCCATAAAACCTTCGCATGCCAAGTTGCATGTCAAATGGGACAGGGGTTTGGATTTTATGGATGATTATCTCTAAACTGACAATAGTTGCCATGGCAACATGAAAGGTGTTAGTAATAATAGTATAAAAGGAAGGTCCTGCATTGTTTTTGACATACTCAGTTTATTTGTTGACCCATAAAACCTTCACGTGCCAAGTTGCATGTCAATCGGGCCAGCGGTTTGGATTTTATTAATAACTATCTCTAAATTGACAATAGTTGCAATGGTAACATGAAAGTTTTTAGTAAGAATAGTATAAAAGGAAGGTCCTACATTGTTTTTGACATGGTCAGATGATTTGTTGATCCATGAATGATAAGACCTTCATATGCCAAGTTGCATGTCAATTGGGCCAGGCGTTTGGATTTTATGGATGATTATCTCCAAATTGACAATAGTTGCCACGGCAACATGAAAGGTGTTTGTAAGAATAGTATAAAAGGAAGGTCCTGCATTGTTTTTGACATACTCAGGTGATTTGTTGACCCATAAAACCTTCATATGCCAAATTGCATGTCAATTGGGCCAGGCGTTTGGATTTTATGGATGATTATCCCTAAACTGACAAGAGTTGCTATGGCAACATGAAAGGTGTTAGTAAAAATAGTATAAAAGGAAGGCCCTGCATTGTTTTTTGCATGCTCAGATAATTTTTTGACCCATAATACCTTCATATGCCAAGTTGCAAGTCAAATGGGCCAGGGGTTTGGATTTTATGGATGATCATCTCTAAATTGACAACTTAATAATTGCCATGAAACGGCAAATTTGGTACAATGAAGATGGTTCACATTGTCTTTGACATGCTCAGGTAACTTGTTGACCCATTAATCCCAAGTATTCAAAATTTCAATAAAATTGAACCAGTGGTTTAGAGTTTATGTGCATTTCTTTACCAAAATCTTGACAAATTACCACCCTTAATTCCAATCTTTTGTTATGGTAAAATCTAGGCAAAAATTCGGGATAAAAATAATTTAAAAAATCGCATCTCCCTTATTTTTCAAGCTATTTAAATTTTTTGAAAAGTATTTTGTTTCTAATGAAATTGTTTCTCATATGCAACAAGAATTTAAGGGATATTTTTGTGCCCGTGCCTTATATATATATATATATATATATATATATATATATATATATATATATATATATCTATATATATGTATATATATATATATATATATATATATATATATATATATATATATATATATATATACAACACTGAATGTGTCCCAGTGATTAGAGATACATTTTAACAACCACAATGCACTTTAATTCTAAGCCATCAAAGGCCAGCATGTTGAAATTGAAATGTGGTACTGCCAAGGACTCGAACCCAGCATCTTTATGACAAGTGCGACATTGACTTTCCAATTAGGCTATCAAGAGAGATAAAAGTTCAGCGCATATTTTCTTATATATTTGTATGCTCGAGTTACATACACATATATGAAATTTTGCGTTCAACCCATCTCCACTATGATAGTACAATTGGAAGTATACGAACGCGGGAAAGTATCTGTACAACACTGAATGGGTCCCAGTGATTAGAGATACATTTTAACAACCACAATGCTCTTTAATTCTAAGCCATCAAAGGCCAGCATGCTGAAATTTAAAATTAAAATGTTGATGGATTCTGACAATGGGCAGCTGCACTTTCCATCTTGTAGGACCACCACACGCACCAGTCATTGATCCTGTCTTTGTAAATTCATATCAACATATAAGCCTAAGTGCATATTGAGACTTAGGCGACACAGGTGACGCAGCACAGAGCATAGGCAGACTTCCTGTTGTTGAATTGAAGTACAGTTTGAACTTCTCTCTCATTTGAAATGCTGAGGTAGTACATCTGGAAGCATTTCAAATGAGAGAGAAGCTCAACCTGTACTTCAGTTCAGGAACAGGAAGTTTTCCTTTGTTCTGTACTGCGTCGCCTATGTCACCTGCGTCTCAGTTTGCGTTTAAGCTAATGTAGGAGGCCATCGATTTAAAAGCTGACGGGGCCATGCATCAAATCTTACTCTCTGACTTCTTCCAATACTTTGATTAATTATTGTGTATGGAAACATTCGCGGAAGAGGCCAATTAAGAATATAAGAATGGAAGAGACTACAAGGAACTATAAGGCCTATACTAGGCTGGTATATGTCCCTTACCCCATGTTATCCCAAATCCATAAAAATATCTCATCTTTTCTTGAAAAAAAAAAACTGTTTCAGAGCTCACTTCATGGCGATACCCTTTCTCATTGCCTCTCAGCATTGTTTCGTCATCCTTCAATAGAGTACAAGAGAACCTCCATATCTTGTCTTGCTTCTTGGTATTGTTCTACAAACAATAGATCAATGTACGGTGACCTGTCCTTCGAAACGGATGCTTCAGACATCGCCAAGACAATCTGAACCTCAAGGAGGTTTAAGCTCACAGGTTAGGAAAGAAGTGCCATATTATACGATGAACTTGCGTAGCCCCAATGCAGCCCAGGATACAATCATATGGTTCCTTAGTTACCTTAGTGCAGCCTAGGCTATAATCACATGATTCCTGAGCCACCCCGATGCAACCCAGGCTACAATTACACGGGTCATGAGGCACCCCAGTGCAGCCCAGGCTACAATTAAACAGTTTTTAAGTCACCCTAGTGCAGCCTAGGCTACACTGATTTTTTTTTTTCAACCTACGCAGAGCGAAAACGCTTCATGCTGGTTCCTTTTGTAATAGAATACCCCTTCAAACCAGAACCAAAGGACTGACAAATAGATGAAACAGTCTTGGCCTTTCTCATTCCATTTGGCATCTTCAACTCCACAATATTTGTTTGGGTTCCTTTCCTCGTTTTATTTTTGTCTTTCCCCCTCAAACTTAAAAAAAAAAAAAAAAAAAAAAAAAAAAAAAAAAAAAAAAAACACCTCCGTGGGGTTGCGGATCTGAAACAAGAAGGAATCGTGACAGGTTGCTGGAATAAACAATCTTGAGTCTTTTAATTCCATTTGGCTCTTTCAGCCTTACGTTGTGTGTACGTCATTATGAAGATCCTCATATTTCACAAACTAAATGTAAAATATAACAAAAAATCACTCCTCCGGTTCCTATTATTCTTGGCAGTTTCTACAATAACGGCCACATCTCAAGCAAGGAAAGCGCAAACCTAATACGAGGGATCAGAACGCACGACGGGAAAACCTGTTTCTACCGTAATCCATTAAGCTTTTGTTTTTTATATCTTTCTAAGATTTAAGAACCTTCCCCACGACTGGGGATATTCGGAGAGCTGGAGAAGAGCTCCCTGTCAGCGTGCCCCTTTTGATGCCATACAGAGAGGAGGAGGAGAAAGAGGAGGACGAGGAGAAAGAGGAGGAGGAGGAGGAGGAGGAGGAGGAGGAGGAGGAGGAGGAGGGGGTGGAGGAGAAATGGTCCAATTTTAGCTTCCTTGACATGTCTGCCAAGTGATCTCCTCTTTCTCTTCCTCTTCCACTTCCATTTCATCTTCATCTTCATCTTCATTTTCTTCATCTTCATCTTCATCTTCATCTTCATCTTCATCTTCTTCTTAATCTTTCTCTTTTTCTTATTTCTTCACTTTGTGCCATCTTTCCTCTTCCTGTTTACTAAGGAATGAAGTACATTTGATAAATCTGCAATGGGCTGGCTCCAGGTTGCTTGTATGTGTGTGCGTGTGTGTCTACGTATATATCTATGTGTGTGTGTGTCTCATTGTCCCCTTCCCTTACACTTTCCCTCTCCCATTCCTTCTGTTTCCTTTTCTTCTCTCTTCCTTGAACTTTCTTTTTTTTTCCTTAATCATTCCCCTCTCTCCTTTCCCTTTCTTTCTGTCTCTATGTTAGTGTGTGGCGGGGGAAAGGGAGTGGATGAAGACTCAAGAGTTATGAAAAATAAATTTTCTCTTGAGCAAAATGAATATCCTCCAGCAGTTCCCCGAGAGCCGGACTGATTGTCCCTCGCGCTTCCTCCTATTGGAGTGGCAGCAACCGTGGCTCAAAGGGTCCTTCCTGACGGCGCAGAAGGAGCACAAATGAAGCCAAACGAGTTCGAAAATAGACTTCGGTGAAAGAGCAAAAGAGACGACTTAAATGGAGAAGGGAATGGAGGACTAGGAGCGTCTTGATGGAGGAGGAAAGTAGGTGAGAAGGAGAACTACTGTCCTTGTCTGAGGGAGGCTGAGAACCGGAAGGTGAAGAAGCTTAAAAAAGATGGTTAGTGTTGAGGGTTTTATAAGAGAGTTGGACTGTCGTGCATGGATGGTCTGGGTTGGTTTTACAGAATAGAGAAAGGCGATAACATCAAATAATAATATTGATAATAGCTTTATTGAATTAACAGTGATGCATTGATACACTAACAGTATGTAAGAGGCCGGTAGTGTACGAATGGAAATGAGCTAGGGCAGTAGAATAACTCAGACTCGACGCCTCCGAAGAGGGCAATGTTATGTCTAGGTGAGGGCGACGTTTTGTCTATGTAAACACACCGACGGTGGTGACTGTTTTTATAATCGCTTATGTAATCACAACATTGTAAGCGCGGGTTACCTTCGTTTGACTAATGCTGAGGTAAACAATTTTTGCTAGTGGCATTGAAATGGCTTTCCGGATTGGTGCAAGGTGCAGAAGGAGGAAAAAACTATTGGTGCATGAATTCAAAGTCACGCCCATAAGGAGTGACATTTATTTGAGAAGTCACCGGGGATTGGTTTAGAAAAATTAGTGACGTCAGACGAAGGTAGCTTAGCGTAAGATACGGGATCTCGTCAGACGTTCTACAGAGAAGAGATAGAGAAGATATAGGGAGAAGATATAGAGAGGGTGTAAGGAGAGAGGATCAGGAGACGATGTAGAGACGAGAGAAAAGAGATCCCGAGTGTAAGCTAAGGTGAAATTACAGTGAAAGAAGAAAGAAAATTCACCATCCTTTTATTAACCCAAAGGACGAGAGGAATAGGCATGGGGCCTAGAAAATAGTGAGACTACAGGAAAAAGAAGGCATTGGGCCTACTACTTAAGAGGAACTTGAATATTAGTGAACCTCACGTAACGAGAGGCAAGGGGCCTCGAGACGAGTGATATTACAAGTCAAATTTAAGTGACAGTGGTGACTAGGGGAGGTGAAAGTGGTGCTCAGCGGTGGAACGAACTGGGTGTTAAACACCTCCGAAGAGAAGTGGCGCCAGAAGTCTACGGGAACAAGACAACCAAAATCAAGAGTGTATTACGACTACGAGAGAAATCTACAACTTCAAGTAACTGCTACGTTGGGAACAAGCATTCTTCAAGATTCTTCAAGGAGATCATCATCTACAAGGCGGTCTTCAAGGCAGAGTGTGTGATGGAGGAGGAACAACGTCGTTGAGGAATGACAAGACCGTAGAAGGACGTCAAAACAAGACATTGACATCACGAAGCGACATCGCAAGCAGCCAGGCTAAAGCAAGGTATTAGTAAAGTATGAGTACCCCTCAGAATTCTAACGTGTTGAGACACGAAATTCACACATCAAATACAAATATTCCAAAATTCACAGGAGAGTCTAACACATATGGTGTAAACAAGTTCTTGAACCTTATTGACACACTTATAGTTAGTAAAAACATTACAAATGAGAATCGTAAGATTGAGATTCTCAAGGAGAATATAGATCCAGAGCATGGAAGGGCGAGGTTTGTCATTAACTTTCAGCAAATGGAATTAATTAATCAATATGATAATTACAAGAAAGCCTTTCTTAAACATTTCATGTCCAAATGTGATCAGGATCCTATTAGATCATTGGTAAAAATGATTAAGGAAGTTAGGACAAGTGAAACTGACACAGAGTACTTAGCTAGATTAGATAGATGGTCAAAAGACATGAATTCTATCTTGAAAGATTCAGACTGGATAGAAAGATCTAGTGAGAAGATGGAAATCTCACAGGTAATCAAATTGATTACATTTAGCTTATTGGCAAAGAATTCTGATGACTTAACAGCAGAAAGGCTGTACAAAGATTTAAAATCAAATATCTGTTTAGGAGAAGTAGATTATCTTCTACAAGGATACAGTGAGACCAGAACAATAAACCCATATGTAATGCCTATAAATCAACAAAGCCAATATAGGAACTCTAGAGAGTTTAAGAAAACAGAAGTAGGACATAGGCGGCATGCTAGAAGTCCATCTAGGGATAGGGATACCAGAATCCTATGTTTTAATTGTAATGCTTGGGGACACAAGGCACAAGAATGTTTTTATGGGATTATTTGCAGAAATTGCAAATACGAAGGTCACAATGAGTATCAATGTAGGAACCCTCCATTCTGTATTTACCATAATAAAATCGGACACAGAACTCATGAGTGCCGAAATTTTCGGGTACCCCCAGGGCTAAGAGGAAAACCCCCAGACACAGAATAAACCATTTCAGACCTCCCCATATATATACCGATAGGCGGTATTGTGTTAAATATGGGAATGCAAGGGAGATGAAAGAAACTGACAAACTGATAATTACTGTTGGTAAAACTTCTGTAGGACCTCTCATTGCGGGTAAAGTGTTCAATAAGCCTATTCAAATTTTTATTGATACAGGGTCTGTAGTTAATGTAATTACTAGTAAAGTTTTAAACCAGTTGAACCCAGGAGTGAAAATGTTGGAACCAATCCGTTACACATTGCAAGGTGTAACTGGAAATCAGTTAAAAACATTAGGCAAGATTGAGCTAGAAGTTGCCTTATATACAAATGAACAATTGTACATCCCAGTGATAGTGGTAGAAGAGTCTGTTTTTCCAGGAGATTTATTGATAGGATTTGCAACTATGAGAAAAGAAAACATGGTAATTTGTCCTGCTGACTTAGGAATTTTAGTGAAGTCACAGTTAATCCCATTCTTAAATCAACCAGACTTAAGACCAGTGACAGGAATCAATGAATCCTTAGATAACATTTCTATCCTAGATAGCGAGGCCGAGCGGTCCAACCCTACAGAAAGTAAAACAATTTGTGAACCCAACTCAGAAGTTCAAGAAATCCCAGAGATTACTAAATTATTAACCACAGATGCCTTGAGAATTGCAGATTGCGGATTAACAAGGTCGACATTGTTACATCCCATGTCAATTAATAAGGTTGAAGTGTGTTTGAAAGGAATCAATGTAGACTCTGAAGTAATTACAGTCCCAGAATCAGTTAAACTTAAAGGATTGAAGTGGGACTCAGGGATTTATAAGACAAATAAGAACAGAGTAGAAGTATTAGTAATTAATACTATGAATAAAGAGATAGTTTTAAAGAAAGGTACACAAATAGGATGTATTCAGGTGTGTACTAAACCTATTAAGATTTTAAATGAGAATAGTGAGGAGATAGAATTACCAACTTCATCAATTTGCTCAGTACAAGAAGGCATAGACTTAAGAAATAGATATAAAGAATTATTACAATCAACTAATTGCCCTGAGTTGGATGAAGCTTTATTTGCTTTGCTTATGAAACATAAAAAAACAATTGCTTTGCCGGGGGACGCCTTAGGCAAAACAACTGTTTTAAAAGATCACATTAAGTTAAAACCAGGAACACAACCTATCTACATACCAGCCTACAGAGTTCCTCACTCTAGATTAGCTGTAGTAGATAAACTCATCACTGAAATGTTATCACAGGATATTATTGAACATAGTAAGAGTGAGTGGAATTTTCCGTTGATCTTAGTACCAAAGTCTGATGGGACTATGCGACCAGTTATTGATTACAGGGAACTGAATAAGCACACCATTCGTGACAGGTTACCATTACCCATTATCGGTGACATTTTGAGAAGTTTGGGAACTGAGAATAGATATTTTAGTACTATAGATATCAAATCAGCTTTTTGGCAAATAGAATTGCATGAAGATTCAAGAGAGTTCACAGCATTTTCTACTACAACAGGACATTATGAGTTCAAGAGAATGCCATTTGGGTTATGTAATAGTCCATTAACTTACATGAGATTAATGAATACTATTCTAGATGGATTGTTAGGAAACACTGCCAGTGTATTTCTAGATGACATTTTAATAGTTTCTCAGACTGCAGTGGAGCACTTTAAGAAATTAGATTTGATATTCTCAAGACTAGGAGAAGCTGGGTTAAAAGTAAAACTTGAAAAATGTAAGTTCTTGCAAGACAGTGTCATTTACTTAGGACATAAGATAGACAGACACGGACTGAGTACAGTAAATTCAAAGGTGGACGCTGTCAAGAATTTTCCAGTTCCGATCAATGTAGACAAGGTTAGGAGCTTTTTGGGATTAACAGGATATTATAGAAAATTCATTCAAAGTTATGCTGACATTGCTAATCCACTAAGTTCTTTGTTGAGAAAGGACTCAAAGTTCATATGGGGACCTGCGCAACAGCAAGCTTTTGACAAGTTGAAAGATAAACTCACAAGTTCACCTATTTTAATTTTCCCCGACTATGAAAAAGAATTTATTCTTTGTACTGATGCGTCTGACATAGGGTTAGGAGGCATACTAATGCAAGAGAGAAATGGAACTTTAAAACCCATAGCTTACACATCCAGACTTTGTAATAGTGCGGAGAGGAACTATTCTATAACTGAAAGAGAAACTTTAGCAGTAATTTATTCTTTAGAAAGTTTTAGGGATATGATACTAGGGTATCCCATCAGAGTTTGGACTGATCACACAGCTATTCAGAACTTATTTAAGCATAAGAATCTTAGAGGCAGACTTGCTAGATGGTTTGCGATACTTCAGTGCTATGATGTTCAATTTAATTATATTCCGGGTAGAAGGAATGTAGCAGATCCACTTTCTAGAAACATTAGTCAACCAATGACTGGGACAGGGTTGATTAATTTTGTTTGTAGTATAGAAGAATTAGTAACTTTAGATGAAGAAATGCTAATAAGAGAACAGGGAGATGATGAGACATGTGATTCAATAATCAAGCATTTGATGAACCCAAGAGGAGATCCTCCAAAGCTACCAAAGGGGTATAAGATAGAGGAATTTCATTTGATTAATGGAATTTTGTATAGGAAAACATTTGTAAATGGGAAAGATATTTCTAGAGGTCAAGTAAATCAGTTGGTTATACCACAAACTCTGGTAAATGAGATATTGAAGTTACTTCATGATAGTGATTGTAGTTCACATCCTGGAAAGGATAAAACTTATAGACAGGCACAACTTAAGTACTTTTGGTTAGGTATGAAGAAAACTATATATGATTATATAGAAAAATGTGTAAAATGTGTAAAGGTGAAGGGAAATACACCAAAACCTGCTCCTATACTCACCTATCCCATTCCACAGAAACCTTGGGAAAGAGTTCACATGGATACTTTGGAATTACCACTAACCGAGAACGGCTTTAAATACCTATTTGTTGCTATTGATTATTTTTCAAGATTTTGTATATTACAACCCATAATCAATAAGAAAGCTGAAACTATTGCTTCCGTAATCTATGATCAGATAATCTGTAATTTTACTACACCTAACATCCTAGTTTCAGATAATGGGACTGAATTTAATAACAAAATCTTGGAAAATCTATGTAATGTGTTCCACATCAAGAAAGTCAATATACTCGTTAACCATCCCCAAAGTAATGGAGTAGTAGAAAGGTTAAACAAAAAGATAATTATATGTCTTAGAACCCTAATAAGTCCTCATAGTGTAACTTGGGATACTTGGATTCCTTGTGTTAAGTGTACCCTGAACAATCAAATTAATGTAGCAACTGGGGATACACCTCATTTTATAATTTTTGGGGAGGACAAAACTCTGCCATATGAAATGTTGACAGCAGAGCAAAAACCCATATATAATATGGATGATTATATATCCAATAGGATAAATACTCTTCAAAGTATTCACCAAAGAGTTAGGAAACATATGCAGGTGTATTCACATGAGATGAGGGAACAACAACACAAAATAGCTCGTAAACTAAAATTGAAAATTGGGGAATTAGTAATGGTCAAAGCAACCTCACCCAATAATAAACTTTCACTAAGGTACACTGGTCCATATAGGGTAATTGATTCTGCAGGTGGAAACAAGTTTAAACTTAAACATTTAGAATCAAGAGAAGAATTGGTAGGACATTTAGATGACATAAGGAAAATTAGCTTGCAGATCTATGAAGATGATTATAGTAATACTTTGTGCATAAATATTGATAACCCTGGAGAATATGGAGAATATTATAATGATATTTTTCAAGAGTTGAACATTAATCTTGATGTATTTTACAGATAGTATTGACCATTTGTATGTATTTGGGATGGGAGACCTAAACAACTGGAACTTGGTGTCAAGCAGATACATGGAAACCTAAAACTTAGGATCTGCTGTGGTCAGACTTGGAACCTTAAGGACTTAAGGACCTCTCATCTGAGTACACACATGAGTATTGTGACCATTTTAAAATAATGAGACTGTCTTTGAAAATGAAGTGTGTTGGAAATAATATTGAACAAGAAGAGACACTCGAACCCTAGATTAGTGTGTTTTGCAAATTAATTGCTATTGAAAAGATGATAAACCATTCAGAATTTAAAGTTAGTGCTCATAGTGAATTTTATAATCAATTACATCCCTACTGTAGACAATCTAAGAGAAAGCATGATCTCTTTTGTGTTCCGAGAGGCTTCGCATGAACTCTCTGGTTAGGAATATGTCTGTTATGAACAATTGTCATTACCAACGAATTTTGGTAGACCAGATCCCTCATTGTAACATACAAGGATCTCATTACCTGTTTTTCCCTAACAAGACAAAGGTATCAATAAATTGTCGCGGGTTGAGTCCTAAATTGGATTTGGTTGAAGGTCTTGTCTCTATTCAAGATAACTGCGAATTGCATGCAGACACTATTTCCACCATTTCTAATACCCTTAATACAATGCATTTAACCGAGGACACCTACATTTCAACCTTCAACTTCACATTGCCTGAAAACTCCCCTCCCTTGAAAATTAAGAGAAGACCATTGTCAAGATCTCCCTCAAATGATTTACATATGTTACCAATCCTAATCATACCCTTACTTTCAGTGTTAGTGGCAGCACTGATTGCCTTTGTTGTATTCCGGAGATTGGCTCTGTCAAAGCAAATCAACCATGTAACCGCTTAATTCAATACCTTATATATATATTGAGATGCATGTTATTCACATTTATAGGTATTATGTTTATGTATTATTCCCAATTTATAGCATGAATGATGTATTTTGGAAGATAGATTAACAATAACGCAAGGGTAGATTAGCTTATTCTAGAAATATATTAGCAAGCCCTGTAAGAGGGAAATAAGAAATTGGTCGGGACGACCAAGGGTAGCTGCCGAGCCCTGTAAGAGGCCGGTAGTGTACGAATGGAAATGAGCTAGGGCAGTAGAATAACTCAGACTCGACGCCTCCGAAGAGGGCAATGTTATGTCTAGGTGAGGGCGACGTTTTGTCTATGTAAACACACCGACGGTGGTGACTGTTTTTATAATCGCTTATGTAATCACAACATTGTAAGCGCGGGTTACCTTCGTTTGACTAATGCTGAGGTAAACAATTTTTGCTAGTGGCATTGAAATGGCTTTCCGGATTGGTGCAAGGTGCAGAAGGAGGAAAAAACTATTGGTGCATGAATTCAAAGTCACGCCCATAAGGAGTGACATTTATTTGAGAAGTCACCGGGGATTGGTTTAGAAAAATTAGTGACGTCAGACGAAGGTAGCTTAGCGTAAGATACGGGATCTCGTCAGACGTTCTACAGAGAAGAGATAGAGAAGATATAGGGAGAAGATATAGAGAGGGTGTAAGGAGAGAGGATCAGGAGACGATGTAGAGACGAGAGAAAAGAGATCCCGAGTGTAAGCTAAGGTGAAATTACAGTGAAAGAAGAAAGAAAATTCACCATCCTTTTATTAACCCAAAGGACGAGAGGAATAGGCATGGGGCCTAGAAAATAGTGAGACTACAGGAAAAAGAAGGCATTGGGCCTACTACTTAAGAGGAACTTGAATATTAGTGAACCTCACGTAACGAGAGGCAAGGGGCCTCGAGACGAGTGATATTACAAGTCAAATTTAAGTGACAGTGGTGACTAGGGGAGGTGAAACAGTATATAGTTTGAGCTATTTTTAGGGGTTGACTAAATTGAGTTGATAATGTACACTATGGACTGAATGGCGCTTATACATACATACATACATACATACATACATACATACATACATACATACATACATACATACATACATACATACATACATACATATATGTGTGTGTGTGTGTGTGTATGTGTGCGTGTGTGTGTATGTGTATTCACTTGGTCTTTGGATCACGTGTTGGACTCGTGATCGACAGCTATTTCCCTCCTGGAAGAGAGCTCAGAGCTCGTAGGTCCGATCTATGGGTAATGCTATGACCTTACACATACACACACACACACACACCCAACTCCCCTCCCACGAGAGTCAGAGTAACGACCCGAAGCGCAGCTGTACCGAAATAATTTCGGCCCTGGGCAGGATTCGAACCAAGCACTACGGGCACCACCATGCTCGTAGTTCATCGTTCTACCAACTGCGCCACCGAGTCGTGTGTGTGTGTGTGTGTGTGTGTGTGTGTGTGTGTGTGTGTGTGTGTGTGTGTGTGTGTGTGTGTGTGTGTGTGTGTGTGTGTGTGTGTGTGTCAGTGCGTGCGTGTGTGTGTGTGTGTGTGTGTGTGTGTGTGTGTGTGTGTGTGTGTGTGTGTGTGTGTGTGTGTGTGTGTGTGTGTGTGTGTGTGTATGTGTGTGTTTGTGTGTGTGTGTGTGGGTTAGTGTGTTTGTGTGTGTGTGTGTGTGTGTGTGTGTGTGTGTGTGTGTGTGTGTGTGTGTGTGTGTGTGTGTGTGTGTGTGTGTGTGTGTGTGTGTGTGATCGCAACACCGTCGGAGTACACTTTCGTAGCACATATGCGCATGTGCACGGTAGGCATTGAAGGGAGATGACGGACACGCTGAATATCGAAAATGATGATACCAAGGAAAGGAGATGATAACATGGCTCGGTCCGCTATCTTTCGCTGACCCCATTGAGACTGATGCTACGAAGATAGAAAAGGAAACAAAGCAAGGCCTATTACAGAACCTTGGCATGGAGATGCATACATAAAATGGTGTAATAATGGTGGTAACGAGAAAACATTCATGAATAAAAGGCTAAATGGTATGAACATGTGGAAAGTAGATATTGTTTCCATTCACCTAGGCAAGAATATACATCCTATGAGTTTGTTGTTCAATTTCGAAGATTATGGCGAGGAAGGGGAACTGGATTTGTTGATTGAGAGGATTGGTGATGGTTCTCTATTTCAGAGTTTGTGTAATTCTTTGAAGGAACGGTTTCTATGTCGAGGCCGTGGGGAACTCTTTTGGTATGATCTTTATGCAAGACAATCTCCGTAAGATCGTGCATATTGAGTGCTTTAACTTTGTTCATTGACTCATGTCCAATGATACGATAGGGTCAAGAGAATTTAGTGGAGAACTTCAAAGTGGGGGTGTGGTTAAGGGTGTAAACAATGTTTCCAAATTCAAGGGTACAAGCTCTGGCTGATTTGCTATGCAAACGGACCATTTCGTCCTTAGTTAGATGAAGAATATTATGTATTCTTTTGAATAAATGATTGAAATCTGCTACTTATGACTGCCTTGACCTTGTCTTGTAAGGTTAAATTTTCTTGTGATTTAAGGACGTGCCCCAGAAAGCGTATTTCTCTCTGAAGGAAAGAACACTTCCTAAGTTTCATTTTGAGGCCTGCCTATTCTAGTCGTGAAAAGACAGTGTGGAGAGTGTGTAGATGTTCGCTAACGGATTTGGAGGTGATGATGACGTCATCGAGGTACATAAAGTTTGAATGACCTAGGCGACCTGCAAGTACTGTGTGCATGAGTCATGTAAACACTGAAGGGGCTAATACGAGACCCACGGTGAGTCGTTTCAAGTGATAGTGACCTGTGGGTGTGCTAAAGGCTGTCACAGTCCTAGACTCTGGGGGACTCCATTGTCTGCTACGATGCTCTCTGGGGTGCCGTAGTCTGCGAAGAACTGGGTTAGGGAGTGTAGTATGTGTTGGTGGTGTTTTGTTCTCAATGGGAAAACCTAACAAACCTACTGTAGTGATCGATTATGGTCAAAATATACCTATATCCCTGCGACCCGGATACCATATCCGTTAGGTCTATGCCTATTCTCTCCATTGCCTTTGTAGCAACCCTTGTGTACCCTTGCTGTGACAACCCTTGTGTACCCTTGAACCTCTGACAAGTAATGCATTTCTTTACCAAATTACATACATCTACCTTTAAATTTGGCCAATAGAACAGCTCCTCGGCTTGTTTAATTGTTTTCTTTTGCCCTAAATGACCTGTTAACTCATGGGCATGTTGTATTGCTTCCTGAATCAAACTGTGAGGGATTATGAGTGCGTAGTGAACGCTTCCATCTGATTTCTCTCTAGAATAATATAAGTACTGCCAATCCACAGGGTACACAAGCTTTGTCTAAGTCGACACACAGATAAGTGAGCTTCAGGTTGGTTAATAGCGTAAATCCCACCGCTCGGCCACCAATAATGTGGTGCCGTCGATTGATTAGTGTTTAACCAAGAGCACCTCCAATGGGAGTGATCAGAGATACCAACATAAGAACGATTTGGGAAATAAGAAATCAAGGTATACGCTGCCACCACCCAATCGTCTAAATGAATATATCTGACCATAAATGGAAACTGCTCCTTGTTATTCACGTCTGACTCCGTCCCCTTTCCTCAGGTCGTTCGGGGTTGGTTCTGGGTAGCGAAAAGGCCTATGCCCAAGTGGGGGTAGTAAAAGATTATAAGTGAAGGTTTTCTATGTGTTAATTATTACACTGAAGCAAAAATATAGTAAGAATATACAAAAGTATATTGTGGTTTTCTCCAACTAGACATGCATACATACATACATACATACATACATACATACATGCATACATACATGCATACATACATACATACATACATACATACATACATACATACATACATACATACAGAGCGTTTTCGTATAATTACATTTCAGTGCTGATACAAAGAAGGAATTGTATCAGCACTGAATATGTAATATAACGAAAGCGCTCTGCTTCGTTAGTTTACTTCTAGTGATTACTTACGCATATATACATATGCATACATACATACATACATACATACATACATACATACATACATACATACATACATACATACATACATATATACATATATACATACATACATGCATACATAATACATGCATACATATATACATACATACACACGTACATATATGCGTACGTGCTTACATACATACATACATACATACATACATACATACATACATACATACATACATACACACACACATACATACACACACACATACATACATACATACATACATACATACATACATACATACATACATACATACATACATACATACATACATACATACATACATACATATATACATAAACTCATACACACACACACACATACACTCACATGCATAGATACACAAGTTGTCAAGTTTGCAAAAGAAACATGTCAAGGAATCATGATATTCAAACAAATGCAAATGTCAATTTTTGTGCTGTTTACGTGATGAACATGATGCAATTTCATTCAGGCATTAATCATTTACCACTGTATGGCAAGAATTCTTCATTCGCGTACTAAGTTGGAATCGAAACCAGCTCTCCACAGACAGAAAAGCAAGAGAGCGTCACAAAAAAAGAAAAGAAAAAATCTGTGAAAGAGAGAGTAAGAGTAAGAACGTTAACATTGGTGAATTAGTGCAGGAAAAGGAGGAAAGTGACGGAAGATATACTGTATGTGGAAGAGAATTCAAAAAAGAAAACGGTGAAAGGGACGTAATACAATTATGCATTTTAAGACACACTCTTAATCATATGTTCATAAGCCTCCTTGTGATGTGTACGTCATTCATATAAGTAGTGACTCCACTGATTAGAAACGTCTTAGAAGAAAATATAAGTATATTTGTTAAGAGGTTTGTAGTGCTATGTAATGTGCACATTTATTCAAACACTCTTGCTTGTGTTACGAGTTGCGTTAGAATTGTTTGCATTTGCGCATCTTTATGTATTTATGAATATACTTTGTTTGCTTCTATTCAGTTTTTATTGACGCACAAGCGTGTGATTGAATCAGTATGCAGACTTGAAGCAAAACTTTCACATCTGAGTGTGCTTACGTTCCATCAT
>NC_134787.1:38681101-38686101 GCF_046742065.1 Oratosquilla oratoria
TTCACAGCATGGTTTCTCCAAGGGTAAGTCATGTGTGACTTATCTTCTATCCTTTTACACTAAAGTATATAAGGCGTCAGATAACAATGATAATTACTATGTTATTTACCTTGACTTTAGCAAAGCGTTCGACAAGGTGCCACACCAGAGACTACTAAATAAAATCAAGGCCCATGGCATAGGAGGAAAAGTGTTAGAATGGATTAGAGCTTGGATTAGTAACAGAAAACAGCAGGTCACTATAAATGAAATAAAATCTAGGTGGGGCAATGTTACTAGCGGGGTCCCCCAGGGCTCGGTTTTGGGTCCCTTATTGTTCATTATGTATATGAATGACGTAGACGATGGGATGAATAGTGATGTTAATAATTTTGCGGACGACACTAAAATAGGACGCCTAATTAGGTCAGGAGACGACGCAGAGATTCTGCAGGATGATCTTAATAAATTGTTAACATGGTCGCTGAAATGGCAAATGAACTTCAATATCTCTAAGTGTAGCGTGTTAAACGTAAGGCTACACAACCCCAAAAATAGATACAGCTTAGATATCACGTTTTTAGAAAAATCTGAGTGCGAGAGGGACTTGGGAGTTCTGGTGAGTCCGGACCTTAAAACAAGGAAGCAGTGCATTAGAGCCAGAAATAAAGCTAACAGTGCATTATGTTTCATTGCTAGGACGGTAACAAATAGAAGTGTAGAGGTAATTATTAAACTCTATCTAGCGATAGTTAGACCCATCTTTGACTATGCGGTACAGTTTTGGTATCCGTCCTACAGAATGAACATAAATTCACTAGAATCAGTACAGAGAAGAATGACCAAAATGATACATGGACTCAGAAATTTGCCTTACGAAGAAAGGCTTAGGCACCTAAAGCTACACTCTCTGGAAAGACGCAGAGTGCAGGGTGATCTAATAGAAGTGTTCAAGTGGATCAAAGGTTATAACAAGAGTGATGCAAACAAGGTCATCATAGTAAAACAACAGGGCAGGACTCGCAGTAATGGGTATAAACTGGACAAATTTAGATTTAAGAAGGAAATAGACAAAAATTTATTTACTAATAGGGTGGTTGATGAATGGAATAAACTTAGTAACCATGTAGTAAGCGCTGAAACTATCAGTTGTTTTAAAAAAAGGTTAGACAACTTTATGGATGGGGATGACAGGTGGTGATGGATATGGAGCTGCCTAGTGTAGGCCTTATGATCTCTTGCAGTCTCCTTTATTCTTATGTTCTTATGTTCTTATGTCTTTATCTTCATCCGTCGTATCGAATCGAGTTTGCTGACTCTAATCTCTAAACCAGCGTTTCTCAACCAGGATTCCCCGGAACCCTAATGTTCCGCAAAAGACCCTTCAAGGTTCCGCGAAAACAAGTGAGATAAGCTAATGCGCCTTTTATCTTTTATTTAATTTCATATACGTAATATAATTAAACACGCACATATTCTTGGTCAATGTACTAATGTAATATAGACATCATCCTATCTAACCTATTATTACGATGAAAATAAAATGAGAAAGATATGGTATATGTTTTTTTTTTTTTTTTTTTTTTTGCAGGGGTTCCTTGAGACATGCCATTTATCTTAAAGGTTACGCAAGGGCAAAAATGTTGAGAAACGCTGCAATAACCAGATGAATTTTATTCAGCAAGGAAGTTGTTCACACCTCGTTTTTATTTATTTATTTATTTATTTATTTATTTTATTTTATTTTTTTTTTGAGGGGAAGACGTGATTGCCATTAAGCACCAGAATGAATTCTTAAAGTAATATAAATAAGCCATAATGGCATCCCTCTAAAAAAAGATAAGTATATAAAAACAATTAATAGACAAATTAACTAATAAGAATATAATAGAATAAATATTGAGATAAATAATAGTATAAAACAAACAAAAATAAAGAATAGAGTTAATAAGAATGTAGAATCAAATCTTCATTGAAATTAATAAAATGAAAAATAGATAAGATAAAGAATAAAAAACATGTAAATGAAATACATAAACTAATAAATACACAAATAAAGATGCATCCTTTACATGAACAGTTGTGTTGCTGCCATTACACAATGAAATCAAAGAAAAACAAATGAATAATCAAATGAATGGATAAATGAAATAAATAAACTAGTAAATACATTATAACTGTGCATCTTTAGATGATTGAAGAAAAAACAAAATTGTAAACTGTTCAATGCTGTGGAGCTGTACTTGTTCAAAGAAGACAACCAGCTTGCGATCGAGACACGCTGCATCATGATTTACAAGTGGCGCCGCCTACGCTGAGGTGTGAAGCATTGCATATGTGGGTATCCGCTCTCCATACGTGCACATCGACACGTGCTCTTGTTTGTATGAAGGTGTCGGCACACTTGGCATTTCTCGCTAGCATGCTACCTGCTTTTTCTATTTTGTTTGAGTAGAAACAACTTCGTCACGGTCTTTTGATTTTCAAATTCCTATATCTCAAATTACTCTTGCGTCATATAGTGGAAGCTGAATAACGAACGAAGAGAAGCTATACCTATGCCAATGTTCTTCTTTTTCCTCTAACTTCCCTTTTCATCTTCGTCTGGTTTATTTGGTTCCTTTCGCCTCCAAGTTCTTATCTTACTCTTGCTCCTCTTCCTCTTATTCCTGCCCCTTATCTCCTCTTCCTTCTCCTCCTCTTCATTGTCTTCCTGCTCCTGCTCCTGTTCCACCTCCTCCTCCCCCACCTGCTCGTTGTTGTGTTCCTGTTTCTGCTATTGTTCCTTCTCTTCTTCCTCCTCCTCCTCCTCCTCCTCCTCCTCCTCCTCCTTTTCCCCCTCCTTCTCCTCCTCCTCCTCCTCCTCTTCTTCCTCCGAATCATGACGGAAACTTCCGCTTTGGTGTTCGAATGAGCTGGGGCAGGTCCATTTGTCCCGAGCGCTACCACTGCAAGCCCAGTCTTTATATTTGTTTGAATTCATTCCTTATTTCTTCACTCCTTCCTCAGGATTATTCTTTCCATATATCTTTCTCCTTTCCTACTCTTCTTTCACTTTATCTCTAGTCAGAGATTCACTTCTTGTTTCGTTTATTTTCGTTCTCTTTCCATTCCTTTTCGCCCACCTTCGTGTTGTCTCCTTACCTTCTTTCCTTTTGCATTCGTTCATCTGACCCAATGTATTCGGCTCTGTTATCAAATTGACCTTGCTTCCTGTCCCTGCAACCAGTTACCGCCATTTTCACTCAGCCTGTTTTGCTTTCTTGGAAAAAGTCTCAGATTTCATGCTTGTCTTCCTTTGTGTGTCTCAGTCTGAGAGATTCTGAGAATCTTCGCTTCTGACGCGTCCTGTGATGTCATGTCGTTCTTGGCGATGATTGGTCTGTTTGAATAAAAAAGAAAAGAAAAAAATACGCTAGTGTCCGAAACTTTCGATTCGAATCTCATTTTCATTCAACGACTCGCTGGCAGTGTTTATAATTCAGTGTTTAGTGTAGCTTCTCGTTATAACTCGGCTGAAATGCAGTCAAGAAAAAAAAAAAAATGCTATACGAACTGATTTTTTTTACCATTGTTGATTTTCAACGTTTGTAGTACGAAAATCTTTTGTAAAAGAGCAAACTTAATTTTTTTCAATCCAAGCTGTTTATTCTCAGGCTGGCATTTGCGTCATGATGATCCCCTCCCCACTCCTCTCTCTCCCTCTCTCCCTCTCTCCCCCTCACCCCACTCTCTCTCTCTCTCCCCTCCTCTCCCTTTCTGCCTCCCTTCCTCTTGTTTTTTTATTCTCTCCTCTTTTCTCTCCACACTTAAATACTACACACTGGTATCCCAAACTTTCTATGAAAAAAAAAAGACAGTCTTCTCCAACGAATCATGCTGTAGTTGTTGTTATTGTTGTTGTCGTTATTCATGATGATGGTGATGATGGTGGTGATGGTGGTGATGGTGGTGGTGGTGGTGGTGGTGATGATGATGATGATGATGATGATGATGATGATGATGATGATGATGATGATGATGATGATGATGATGATGATGATGATGATGATGATGATGATGATGATGATGATGATGATGATGATGATGATGATGATGATGATGATGATGATGATGATGATGATGATGATGATGATGATGATGATGATGATGATGATGATGATGATGATGATGATGATGATGATGATGTTTTCGTTCCCTAGACTGTCTGGTCGAACATTTACATCTCTCTGAGGAACGCCATGGTTGGACCGGAGTTTTCCCACAAATTCCTTATAGAGTATATGTTGTGTTGTTGACGTGAGTAATTATATACAATACAGTCTTCCATAATGTGTATCAAACTCGCACATATTCACTACCCTCCCCGGTTTTAAGTCATCACGCAGGTCCCTATCTATACCTAGTTGCTGGCTGGTGCCTTGTTTGCTTTTCCTCCTGATTTATATTTGCCCAGGATGGCCTTGAATATGACGTCAGTAACCAAGTCAGTACGGTGATCTGCTTAATAATTCTTTTCTGGTGAAAGAGAGACGATTTTTTTTTTTTTTTTTTTTTTTTTTTTTTTTTTTTTTTTTTTTTTTTTTTTTTTTTTTTTTTTTTTTTTTTTTTTTTTTTTTAATGAAGGACGGACTCCAACTAGCATGGGGTCTTGTTAAACTCATACACGGTTCAAGATGGGTTCCTCCCCCTCAGATGCATAAAATCGTCTGTTTTTAGGCATATTAGAATTGATCAAATGACTCACCGTGTTGAAAAGATTCAAACCGAAGCTAGTGCCCTGACAACAGCCTCGTAACCGTCGCTGTCGTATGTTCACTAAGGCTGATATTACCGTTGCTGTGTGTCCCAATTTCGACTTTAATGAGAACTCGTAAAACTTGCGTACCAGTTCACGTTTTCCTGATAAAAACAAATATATATTTATATATGTATGTTTGTATATATGTATATATGTATGTATGTATGTATGTATGTATGTATGTATGTATGTATGTATGTATGTATGTATGTATGTATGT
>NC_134787.1:38693601-38703601 GCF_046742065.1 Oratosquilla oratoria
CGAACCCTTGCCTGAGCGGCTTGCGTCTTTACAAGACAAGGACCGTACCACTACGCCATCCTGACCCTACAAAACGAAACGACTTAGTTCACGGCCCAGTCGTTTCTAAGTCTGATGTAAAACGGTTTTCTTAAACATTACCAATTATAATGAAAACATAGAAAATGAGAACCACTGATGTAGGGTCGATATATTATCCGGGGCTGACTGAACCGTCCGCGACTGTCTGAACTGTCCAGGGGAGGTTCTGCTCACGTCTACATCCTCTGGGTCCCCCTTCCTTGATTGCGTATGAAGATGTGGTTCTGGTCCAGTTGTTTTCATTTTCTATGCCATCAACATCAACAAGAGGACGGGAGACGTAAATTGGACTAAAACCACATCTTCATACGCAATCAAGGAATGGAGACCATAAGGATGTAAACGTGAGCAGAACCTCCCCCGGACAGTTCAGACAGTCGCGGACGGTTAAGTCAGTCCTGGATAAGCTGACGACAGTATATCGACCCTACATCAGTGGTTCTCATTTTCTATATTTTCATTATAATTGGTGATATTATTATTGTTGAGATTTATTTGTATTTTTATTCAACCATCAGTTGTTTTCATTTTCTGTCATCATTACAATTGGTGTCGATATTTTTCTTGTTAATTCATCGATATACACAATTCATCAGTAGTTCTCATTTTCTGTTTTCATTATAATTGGTGATGTTTACGAAAACTGTTTTACATTCTTTACCAAAAAACAAATAATTCGCTTGAAGGATGGCATAGGACATTTGAGACATAGGTTGCTGGACACCACCCTAATATTAGAAAGTTTTTCAACTGCATGAAGAAAGAACAAAGCTATAATGAAGTCAAAGTCAATCAATACTTGGCTGGTACTTCATCTCAACCACATATCGTAACTCTTCTGAACGGATAAAAAGCATTGTAGAAAGATATCCTTCATACAGCAACGTGGTTGATTATATATTTGCGGGCAGTAGCTTATAACCTAGCTTTCTAATTTCAAGTAAACCAATTTATAGTTATAAGTTTAGTTTACACTTATTTGTCATTTTCAATAGTTCTGTCATTAAAGAATGTTAACTATTCTTAATAAATACTGCGAAAAGAAATTCTACCTTATTTTTGTAATAACCTAAATAAAGGCTATGAAAGTAATTATTTCATTATCAAAGATAAAAGTATGCTAAATCAAGGATGAAAACACGACCTAGTTATATATTTCAAATTAGAATATTTTTATTTTTATTTTTCGATGAATTGTGTATATCGATGAATTGAGCGTGTCGATGAATTGTTGTCGATGAATTGTTGTCGGTGAATTGTTGTCGGTGAATTGTTGTCGGTGAATTCGCCGGATCCTATATGTATATGTATATGTATATGTATATGTATATGTATATAATATATACATACATATATTCAAATATGTTGTAAGGGGAGAAGCGTAAGCACCAGACTCAAACTGGAAAGTTTAATGCCCGACGTTTCGTTCCTAGTCCTAGGACCGTCTTCAGGGGTATGAAAATGTACAGTGTTCAAATGAGCTGTTATACTGTCCGTGGTTTATATATATATATATATATATATATATATATATATATATATATATATATATATATATATATATATATATATATATATATATATTAGACTCCATCGCAAGGACTCGAACGTTGACCGTAGCTACTGCTTATTATGAAGCAAAGCTACGACCTGGTAGTTTCCCGATGGTACTAGGCTTAGCTTAGTCTCTATTTTAATTTCACTGAGTCTTTATTATGGCGAGCCATCCGAGAAGTTGTGTGTCATTGTGGCAAATGGAAATGAGCTCCACCGTAAGTACTCGAACCATTGCCTTAGTGACTGCTTATTTTGAAGCAAAGACGATAGTTTTGAGCCAGTAAGGCCGTACAAAAGGAACGACCTGGACTACGACCTGGTAGTTTCCCAACGGTACTAGGCTTAGCTCAGTCTCTATTTTAATTTCACCGAGTCTTTATTATGGTGAGCCATCCGAGAAGTTGTGTGTCATTGGGACAAATGGATATAAATTGCACCGCAAGGACTTGGATCTTTGACTTAGCGACTGCTTATTATGAAGGAAAGACGATAGTTTTGAGCCAGTCAGGTCGTACAAAAAGGAACAATCTGGACTACGACCTGGTAGTTTTCCGACGGTACTTGGCTTAGCTCAATCTCTCTTTCAATTTCACCGAGTCTTTATTATGGCGAGCCATCCGAGTTGTGTGTCATTGTGACAAATGGAAATAAGCTCCACCGCAAGGACTCGAACCTTAGGCTTAGCGACCTGAACTACTACCTGGTAGTTTCCCGACGGTACTAGGCTTAGCTCAATCTCTATTTTAATTTCACTGAGTCTTTATTATGGTGAGCCATCCGAGAAGTTGTGTGTCATTGTGACAAATGGAAATGGGTCCACCGCAAGGACTCGAACCTTTGCCTTAGCGACTGCTTATTTTGAACCAGAGACAATAGCTTTGAGCCAGTCAGGCCGTACAAAAAGAATGACCTGGACTACGACCTGGTAGTTCTTCGACGATACTAGACTTAGCTCAGTCTCTATTCTAATTCCACTGAGTATTTATTATGGTCGTGGTCCAGGTCGTTCCTTTTTTACGGCCTGGCTGGCTCAAAGCTGTCGTTTTTGCTTCATAATAAGCAATCGCTAAGTCAAAGGTTCGAGTCCTTGTGGTGGAGCTTATTTCCATTTGTTACAATGACACATATATACATATTACTTTAATTTTCCATTGTATTACTTTTTCATTCGATGGTGCAGTCAAGCAACATTTTACCTTCCTCTTTTCTTACTTATTTAGAAGTATTTTCCATCAATATCTTCTCAACTTCATTCTTCCTCCTTTTTTTCCAGCTTCCATCTTCGCTCTCGTTTTTTCTCCACTGTTGATTTAATCCAGAGTTTTTCCTTTCAAGTGGTGACTCATTCCATACTTTTTTACCTTTTATTTTTAATCTAATTTTCTTTTGGTTTTCGTTATTCGCTGAACGACCCTTTTCTTTTTCCTCTGTTGCTAATTCATTCTAGATATTATTCATTTTGTTTTTATTTTACATTTTCTTTCCTATTCTTATATATATATATATATATATATATATAATATATATATATATATATATATATATATTCATTCTTCATCATTCTTAATTTTTTGGTCTTCGTTACTAACTCATTCTGGACTTTTTGAACATCTTATAAGTTTTTATTGATTTATTTTCTATCCTCCTTTTTTAACCCACTAATTTTATTTTTAAGCCCCATTGTTATATTCACTCTAGACTCTCTTTTCATATTTTTCTTCAATTTTCATTTCCTTATTTTCATTACATTTTGTTGATTAACTTCAAGCTCCACCAGAGACTACTAAATAAAATCAAAGCATATATCATAAGAGGAAATGTGTTAGAATTGATTAGAGCTTGGTTTCTCAGCGTTATTCACACCACTGATCTCTCCATTTTCCTTTTTGTACTCCTGAGCTTTGTTTACATCACCTTCGCCAATTTTCATGTCTCACATCCGGGGATTTTTGCTGGCAGTATAAATTGATTGTAAATTTTACTTTTCAAACATAAAGGTAGAGAGTCTCTCATGATCTTTTTATACTTACTAAAATTGTTCAACCAATCGTAATGTGTCTTTTTATTTCACTGTCGTTATCTTTTGTAACTTTCACCATCTTTCCTAAATAATTATATTTTTCAGCTTCTTCAAGATTCTCACCCTTGATTATATTCTCATTACTTTGAACTTTCGTGTTGAATATAGCTTTGGTTTTACTTGTATTCATTTTCGTTCCTACTTTGAGATTTTCCTTGTTAAGATTACTCAGCATGTCTTACAAGTCTTCTGCTCTTTCTGATATGAGGATAATGTCATTAGTAAATCTTAGTTGATTATTTCTCTTTAGTTCTAGACTTTGCTCACCATTTTCTCTCCCTTAACTGTAAGTGGTTGGTAGATAAAGGTAAGCAAGTAAGGTAGATAGAGGGGTAGGTGGCGAGAATTTAATTTTTATGTGTAGGATGTTTGATAACAATAGCAGCGAAAGGAGTTGCATAATCTCGCTCCTTGTCTAAATTTTATAAACAACCGCTAGGGAGCAGATTTGAATGCTGATATGACAATATGTAAAGTAAGCCATTCCTTCATCGATATCGAGATTGCTTGTGTAAGCAGTATTGCTTAAGACGTTGTAACAGTCTTTCTGATTGGAAAAAGGGTGGAGGAGAAAAGTCTATTGGTACACGGGAGAAAAGTCACGCCCTTCAGGGAGGCACTTAGTTGTAACAGTAAATATAACTGGATTAAGAAAGTCGTGACGTCGGTGCATAGGTGGCTTAGTGAGTGCATTGAGGATCCCAGTCGGGAGTCCCTTGGTGTAAATTAACATGTCAAGTGTAATATTATTCAGGAAGAAAAGAAGAAAAAAAAAATCAACTCCCGTTTAATTTATCCCGTCGAGAAACATTACTTACTTTCTACAGAGAGATATGGTGAAAGACATACTTAAGAAAAGTTATGGGAAGAAATCTAAAAGTGAAAGGAAAAACACAAAAACATAGAAGGAAACAATAAACAGAATTATAAACCAGTAATTAGGGAGAGACGGGGGATAAAAGTTGTGGCAGTGGTGGGGTGTAAAGAGTGAATTGGAACGTTTCGAAGAAACTGGTGAGTGCATCAAACTACAAGACTGGTAGCTGCATCAAACTACAAGACTGAGTGCAAGATACGGCTACGAGTGTACGGGTACACCACGCAGTGCACAACCGCAACCACAACCACGCAGCCACGCGTATGCTGACTAAGAGGGAACCACTACAAGCAACAGTGAACGAAGGGGTCTACAACCACTACAAGCAACAGTGAACGAGGGACGACGAGGTAGTGAACCAAAGACTGACAAGGAAGACGAGGTTGACGTACGTGGAAGAAGCCTACGTGGAGGCAGTCGATTCAAATCGACTTTAAAAACACTGAAGGTATAAATTTAGGTGGTACTCTTAGACATGAGGTTCATACCTCGAATGTCAATATTCCCAAATTCACAGGTGATGAAAACACCTTAGGAGTTAATAGGTTTCTCAGTTTGATTGACACATTACTCATAAGCAAAAATATAACAGATGAAAAAAGGAAAATAGAATTTTTAAAAGAGAATGTAGATCCTGAGAAGGGTAGAGCTAGGCTTATGATAAATTTCCAGCAAATGGAAGATATCAACCAATATGAAGCTTATAAGAAGGCATTCATTAAACATTTTAAGTCAAAGTGTAATCAAGATCCTATCAAGTCTTTGGTTAGAATGATAATGAAAGTAAAACAAGTGAATCAGACTCAGAATATTTAGCAAAATTAGAGATGATCTATAGACATGAATTCTATATTGAAAGATTCAGATTGAATAGAAAGATCTAGTGACAAAATTAAAGTTTCTCAGGTAATTAAATTAATTACATTCGTCTTCCTAGCAAACAGCTTTGACGAATTAACAACAGAAAAGCTGTATAAAGATCTTAAGGCAACTATGATTTTAGGGGAGGTAGATTATTTTCTTCAAGGGTATATTGAATCTAAAAAAGTCAATATGTGATGACAGTGGGAATGCAACAGAAAGAAACTAAGAACTCTAAAAGTGATTATAGAAATAGAGGATCTGAACATAGAATTAGAAGCGCTTCAAAAAATGCTAGAATTGAATACTAAAATTGTAATACCTAGGGGCATAAAGCAAAAGACTGTTTATATGAATTTTTTTTGTAGAAATTGTAAATATGAGGCTCATGATGAATATCATTGTACAAACCCACCTTTCTGTATGTATCATCAGAGGATTGGACATAGAACACATGAATGTAGAAATTTTCGTATGCACCCCGAAACATAAGGAAAACCACCAGACACAAAATAAAACAACACTACAGAGCTACCCATAGAAATACTCCAACATCAAAGATAGTAAACTGACTATAACAATTGGAAGGGCTTCTGTTGGACCTCTTATTGCTGGTAGAGTGTTCAACAAACATATTTAAATATTTATTCATACAGGATCTGTAGTTAATGTTATAACTAATAGAGTTTTAAAACAATTGAAACCAGGAGGGAAAATATTGGAACCAATCCATTATTCATCACAAGGAGTAACTGGAAATCAATTAAAAACAGGTAAGGTTGAATTAGAATTAATCTTATATACAAATGAATATTTGCACATTCCAGTGATAGTAGTAGAAGAATCTGTTTTCCCAGGAGATTTACTGATAGCATTTGCAACTATGAGAAAAGAGATCAGGGTCATATTTCCTACTGAGTTAGAAATCTTAGTGAAATCACAGTTAACCCCCTTTTTAAATCAACCAGAATTAAAGCCAGTAAAAAAATCAAAGAATTCCTAGAAATATTGTAGATAGGAAAGATAACAATTATATTTTAGATAGCGAGGCAAAGCGGTCCAGACCAACAGTAAATAAAGTGAACTTCTTCTTCCTCTTCTTCTTCTTCTTCTTCTTCTTCTTCTTCTTCTTCTTCTTCTTCTTCTTCTTCTTCTTCTTCTTCTTCTTCTTCTTCTTCTTCTTCTTCTCATTCTTCGTCTTCCTCTTCTTCTTCTTCTTCTTCTTCTTCTTCTTCTTCTTCTTCTTCTTCTTCTTCTTCTTCTTCTTCTTCTTCCTCTTCTTCTTCGCGTTCTTCTTTTTCTTTGCGTTCTTTTTCTTCTTCTTTTTCTTCTTTTTCTTCGTGTTCTTTTTCTTCTTCGCGTTCTTCTTCTTCTATTTTAAAGACGTTTTGACCCTGTATACCAAAGGCTTTTGGATTCTACCACTTAGCTCAATCTCTCTTTCAATTTCACCGAGTCTTTATTATGGCGAGCCATCCGAGTTGTGTGTTTTGTGACAAATGGAAATAAGCTCCACCGCAAGGACTCGAACCTTTACCTTGACGACTGTTTATTATGAAGCAAAAACGATAGTTTTGAGCCATCCAGCTCGTACAAAAGGAACGACCTGGACTACGACCTGGTAGTTCCCCGGCGGTATTAAGCTTAGCTCATTCTCTATTTTTATTTCACTGAGTCTTTATTATGGTGAGCCGTCCGACAACTTGCGTGTCATTGTGACAAATGGATATAAGCTCCACTGCAAAGAGTCGAACCTTTGCCTTAGCAACTGCTTATTTTGAACCAGAGACAATAGCTTTGAGCCAGTCAGGCCGTACAAAAAGAATGACCTGGACTACGACCTGGTAGTTCTTCGACGATACTAGACTTAGCTCAGTCTCTATTCTAATTCCACTGAGTATTTATTATGGTCGTGGTCCAGGTCGTTCCTTTTTTACGGCCTGGCTGGCTCAAAGCTGTCGTTTTTGCTTCATAATAAGCAATCGCTGAGTCAAAGGTTCGAGTCCTTGTGGTGGAGCTTATTTCCATTTGTTACAATGACACATATATACATATTACTTTAATTTTCCATTGTATTACTTTTTCATTCGATGGTGCAGTCTAGCAACATTTTACCTTCCTCTTTTATTGCTTACTTAGAAGTATTTTCCATCAATATCTTCTCAACTTCATTCTTCCTCCTTTTTTTGAGCATCCATCTTCGCTCTCGTTTGTTCTCCACTGTTGATTTAATCCAAAGTTTTTCTTTTCACGTGGTGACTCATTCCATACTTTTTTACCTTTTATTTTTAATCTTATTTTCTTTTGTTTTTCGCTATTTGCTGAACGAACTTTTTCTCTTTCCTCTGTTGCTAATTCATTCTAGATATCATTCATTTTATTTTACATTTTCTTTCCTATTCTTATATATATATATATATATATATATATATATATATATATACATATATATATATATATATATATATATATATATATATATATATTCATTCTTCATCATTCTTAATTTTTTGGTCTTCGTTACTAACTCATTCTGGACTTTTTGAACATCTTATAAGTTTTTATTGATTTATTTTTTATCCTCCTTTTTCAACTCATTAATTTTTTTTTAAACCCCATTATTATATTCATTCTAGACTCCCTTTTCATATTTTTCTTCAATTTTCATTTTCTTATTTTTATTACATTTTGTTAATTAACTTCAAGCTCCACCAGAGACTACTAAATGAAATCAAAGCATATATCATAGGAGGAAATGTGTTAGAATTGATTAGAGCTTGGTTTCTCAGCGTTATTCACACCACTGATCTCTCCATTTTCCTTTGTGTACTCCTGAGCTTTGTTTACATCACCTTCGTCAATTTTCATGTCTCACATCCGGGGATTTTTGCTGGCAGTATAAATTGATTGTAAATTTTACTTTTCAAACATAAAGGTAGAGAGTCTCTCATAATCTTTCTATACTTACTAAAATTGTTCAACCAATCGTAATGTGCCTTTTTATTTCACTATCGTTATCTTTTGTAACTTTTACCATCTTTCCTAAATAATTATATTTTTCAGCTTCTTCAAGATTCTCACCCTTGATTATATTCTCATTACTTTGAACTTTCGTGTTGAATATAACTTTGGTTTTACTTGTATTCATTTTTGTTCCTACTTTGAGATTTTCCTTGTTAAGATTACTCAGCATGTCTTACAAGTCTTCTGCTCTTTCTGATATGAGGATAATGTCATTAGTAAACCTTAGTTGATTATTTCTCTTTAGTTCTAGACTTTGCTCACCATTTTCTCCCCCTTAACTGTAAGTGGTTGGTAGATAGAGGTAAACAAGTAAGGTAGATAGAGGGGTAGGTGGCGAGAATTTAATTTTTATGTGTAGGATGTTTGATAACAATAGCAGCGAAAGGAGTTGCATAATCTCGCTCCTTGTCTAAATTTTATAAACAACCGCTAGGGAGCAGATTTGAATGCTGATATGACAATATGTAAAGTAAGCCATTCCTTCATCGATATCGAGATTGCTTGTGTAAGCAGTATTGCTTAAGACGTTGTAACAGTCTTTCTGATTGGAAAAAGGGTGGAGGAGAAAAGTTTATTAGTACACGGGAGAAAAGTCACGCCCTTCAGGGAGGCACTTATTTGTAACAGTAAATATAACTGGATTAAGAAAGTCGTGACGTCGGTGCATAGGTGGCTTAGTGAGTGCATTGAGGATCCCAGTCGGGAGTCCCTTGGTGTAAATTAACATGTCAAGTGTAATATTATTCAGGAAGAAAAGAAGAAAAAAAAATCAACTCCCGTTTAATTTATCCCGTCGAGAAACATTACTTACTTTCTACAAAGAGATATGGTGAAAGACATACTTAAGAAAAGTTATGGGAAGAAATCTAAAAGTGAGTGGAAAAATACAAAAACATAGAAGGAAACAATAAACAGAATTATAAACCAGTAATTAGGGAGAGACGGGGGATAAAAGTTGTGGCAGTGGTGGGGTGTAAAGAGTGAATTGGAACGTTTCGAAGAAACTGGTGAGTGCATCAAACTACAAGACTGGTGAATGCATCAAACTGCAAGACTGGGTGCAAGACATGGCTACAAGTGCACGGGTACACCATGCAGTGCACAGCCGCAACCACAACCACAACCACGCATCAACGCGTATGCTGACTAAGATGGACCCACTACAAGTAACAATGGAAGAAAGGGGTCTACAACCACTACAAGCAACAGTGAACGAGGGACGACGAGGTAGTGAACCAATGACTGACAAGGAAGACGAGGTTGGCGTACGTGGAGGAAGCCTACGTGGAGGCAGTCGATTCAAATCGACTTTAAAAACACTGAAGGTATAAATTTAGGTGGTACTATGAGACATGAGGTTCATACCTTGAATATCAATATTCCCAAATTCACAGGTGATGAAACACCTTAGGTGTTAATAGGTTTCTCAGTTTGATTGACACATTACTCATAAGTAAAAATATAACAGATGAAAAAAGGAAAATAGAAATTATAAAAGAGAATGTAGATCCTGAGAAGGG
>NC_134787.1:38708601-38713601 GCF_046742065.1 Oratosquilla oratoria
GTACAGTGACGCTTCCTTCAACGTAGAAATGTTGAATCTATTCAAAGTAGGGGAGGCTCATCACCATATTACATTTTCTCTTTTACTACTTTTATTATTTTTTCTTAAACAAAAATTCTAAAACCATTTTTTCTTTATAATTTTTGCTTTTACAGCTATTTTGTCTATCGCAATTTTTGCTTTCTATCAATTTTCTTTTGCCATTTTATTTTGCCTTTTTACAGTGAGGTCACTTAATGTTTGTTTAAGAGAGGGTAGAGTGCCGGAGAACTGGAGGAGTGCCTGTATAGTTCTACTTTACAAGGAAAAAGGGGACAAGTGTGAGTGTAATAGTTTCAGAGGGATTAGCTTGTTAACTGTAGTTGGGAAGGCTTATGGGAGGGTCTTGATTTAGAGGATTAGGAGAGGAACAGAGGGAGTCACTGGTGAGGAACAGTGTGGGTTTAGGACAGGTAGGGTTGCGTAGATAATATTTTTGTGGTAAGACAGATATATAAGAAAGCTACAGGAAAAATATAAAGTTATTTTTTTGGTGCTTTTATGTATTTGGGAAAGGCTTATGACAGGGTAGACGGAAGGCACTGTGGGAGGTATTGCAGATATATAAGATAAGAAGAAAGCTTTTAGGGACTGTAAAGAGTTTTTACGATAATAGTAGAGCGTGTGTCAGAATTAGAAATGGAGGAAATGAGTGGTTTGAGGTAATGGTGGGACTTGGTCAAGGGTGTGTTATGTCACCCTGGCTGTTCAATTTATACATGAATGGGGTGGTGGTAGAGGTAAATGCAAGGGAAGTGGGTCAAGGATTGGGGATGATTAAAGGAAATGGAGAAAAGTGGGAGATAAGCCAGCTGTTGTTTGCGGACGACACTGCTTTTGCAGCAGGATCAGAGGAGGCATTGAGAAAGCTAGTGGCAGAGTTTGGGAAGGTGTGTGAAAGAAGGAAATTGAAGATAAATGTGGGTAAAAGTAAGGTGATGAGATGTACAAGGGGAGAAAGTGGCAGCAGACTGGAAGTGAGTATTAAGGGAGACTGGAGGAAGTGGATATTTTTAGATATTTGGGTGCGAATGTGGCAGGAAAGGGAGGAGTGATGGCGTAGAATGTAGGTTGAGAGAAGTGAGTGCCTTCGTGGATTAAAAATTGTAATGAGAAATAGACATTTAGAAATTTATGCTAAGAGGAGATTGTATGAAGGAGTGAATGTGCCGACAGCACTGTATGGGACAGAAACATGAAACATAAGAGAGGAAGAGAGAAGGAGTTTGAATGTGTTTGAGATGAGGTGTCTGAGAAGTATGATAGGGGTTACTAGGCTGGGCAGAGTGAGAAATGAGGAGGTGAGGAGGAGAATGGGGGTGGAAAGGGAGTTGGGAGATAGGGTGAATGAAAGTGTATTGGGATGGCTTGGATACATGGAAAGATTGAGTGAAGAAAGATTAGTAAAAGAGGTGTGGAAGGTAGATGTAGAAGGAGTGAACATGAGGGGTCGACCGAGGATGAGATGGATGGATGGGGTAAAAGGGGCTTTGGGTAAGAGAAGAATGTCTGTTGAGGAAGGATGAGAGAGGACAGAAGACAGGGGTGAATGGAGAATGGTTGTATATGGATGATGTTGTGATGCATGAGGTGGAATTGGGTGGGGGATAGGGGGTGAGGGAGTATGTATGAGAAATAATCTGATGCAGCCCGAAGGGAATTCTCCCCCATCTTCTCCTTTTCTGCATGAGAGGACGGAGAGTGGGGTCGCCGATTGCGGCCTTGCTGTGGATGTGCTGCGTCTTGTGACACTGCTGACCCAGGGCAGTGGGCGAGATGCAGGGATGACCCATCATCCAGGAATGGTTTTATGCCTTTGTGTTTTGGCTGCCTCCTTTATAAAGGAAAAAAAGCCTTTGGTATATGTATGCTTTAACCATGTTCTTTTGCATTATTGCTTTGCCATTTTCTATTACTATTTTCCCTTTTATAATTTTTTACCATGTTCTACTATTTTCCCTTTTAACATTTTTCACTATTTTTTCTTTTACCATTTACTCCTGTCATATTTTTTCATAACCTTCTATTTTTACCACTTTCCCTTTTGTAATTTTCTCTTTTACAACAATCAGCGCTCATAGTATATGTGGCTTGGAGAAATGCATGTGTGAATACAAATGAATTTCAATACTTGTGTGAAGTTGAATCCCTGAAAACCTGACACACTAATCTTATTTTATTCTGGTTAGATTCAGATGATTTTAGTCACCTGTGTTTAGGTTTAGGAGATATTAAAGTCTCCGTTAATATAAAGACAAGGTGAATGAACTAGTTTGATACTATTCAGAAGAAACACTATAATGTGTGCTTGAGTGCTAAAGGCTTGATAACACGACCATTAAGACATGGGACGGGACTATGAAAGCAGAGTGAGATTGTCCTCAAGGATAGAAGCGTTGGTAAACTACAGTCCATAACAGCAACAACAGTAATAACAAGACTAACAACAACAACGACAACAACAACAACAACAACAACAACAACAACAACAACAACAACAACAACAACAACAACAACAACAACAACAACAACAACAACAACAACAACAACAACAGCAGCAACAACAACAACAACAACAACAACAACAACAACAACAACAACAACAACAACAACAACAACAACAACAACAACAACAACAACAATAATAATTCCAGGAACAATAATAACAAACAATCCCAACAACAACGGGACTATCAACGGCCTACCGTGATATGGGCGCTCCTCTGAGTGAAAAGGGGATTTCCTCCTACACCCCTGATGAAACCGTAAATTGCTTTTATACGGGTGTCCACGTCAGTCGTAAACTTTCAAGATCAGAGTTTTCTTACAAAATTTTCACACGAGTGATAGCGCACCTCTCCTGTCCTCATAATAATGCGAACATACTTCGGAAATGGCGGTTACACGAATCTCGGATATTTCCTTTACGTTGGAATGCTTCCAAAGAATCGCGGTCATGATAATGACACACACACACACACACACACACACACACACACACACACACACACACACACACACACACACACACACACACACACACACACACACACACACACACACACACACACACACACACACACACACACACACACACACACACACACACACACATATATATATATATATGTATATACATGAATATATATATATAATATATATACACATATACATATGCATATACATACTCATATACATATACATATACATATACATATACATATACATATACATGTACATGTACATGTACATGTATATACATATACATATACATATACATGTACATGTACATGTACATGTACATGTATATACATATACATATACATATACATCTTTTTTTTTCAACCACAAAGCACTTTTAATTCCATGCCATCGCAGTCGAGACTGAAGAATCGCTCGATGGAGGCATCCGTTGGAAATTGAAACGTGGACGAGCCGAGGATTCGAACCCAGCTAACCCGTAATAAAGTTACAGTGACTTAAACCAATACGCTATCAAGAGATGGCATAGAATTAAAAGTGATTTGTGGTTGAAAAAAAAAAATTAATTGATCACTGGGAACCATTCAGTGTAGATGTATACACATACATTTACATATACATATACAAATACCTGAATAGAATCGCCAATGACGACGATGTCAATCAAATAATTCCGACAGTAGTCCCCGCACTCGAACCCAGGACTTGCATGGTAGCAGGTCTATGCTTCTACCGACTACGCTACTGAGACTATGGAATTCTTTAACCTTGGGGTTAATCTAACTCCCGCAGGAGTTTGAGTCTACTGCTAAATGCCGTCCTAATCTCATTTTTACGAAGAACCAAGCCCACTTGTAGCTAGTGGTAAAGCTGGTACTTATCCTTGATTGACATCGTTGTCACTGGCGATTCTATTCAAATATTACAACGACGAAAGTCTATACATATACATATACATATACATATACATACAAACATATAAACGTATACATGTGTGCACGTGGTTGTGGCCATGCGTGTGTGTATGGATATAAGTGTGGGCGTGTTTGTGTAGGTGGGGGGAGTGGGTGTATGTGTATGTGTATATGTATATGTATGTGTATGTGTATGTGTATGTGTATGTGTATGTGTATGTGTATGTGTATGTGTATGTGTATGTGTTTGTGTATGTGTATTACAAAGGATTAGAAAGGCGGAGCATGCCGAGAGGAGACCTTTTGGTCCATAACTAGGTCGGATGCGAAAAAATATATAACAATGATAAATAAGATAAGATAGAATAAAATTAAATAAAATAAAGTAAATAAATAAAATAAAGTAAAAAAAAAAGAAATAAAATAGAATAAGATAAAATAAAATAATTAAAACAAAACAAAATAAAACAAAGTAAAATAAAATAAAATAAACAAGATAAAATTGATAATAATATAAATAATATATATAGAATAAAGAAATGCATAGGTATAGTTAAATAATAAACAAACCGGTAAATAGCAAATAATAATAAATCGACAGTTAGATAATAATAAATGAAAATCAAGCAAATGACAAACAGACAAATAATTACAAACAAATAAACAAATAATATAGAATAAATGACAGTCATCACAGCATTTTCCTTAGATGTTTATCTAAACGAATGTTAAAGTTTCGAACTGAACTACATTGCACTGCTTCTGCAGGAAGTCTATTCTATTCAAGTTGTTTCTATCCACTTACAAATTAAATCTATTTCCTGACAGTTTGAGACCATTATTTCTTGTCGGATTCTCATTCAGTGTAAAAATGTTGTCATTTTTGAATCTTAAAAAAATAAAATCACCTCTGAGTCTACCCTTTTTTAGGGAAAACAGATTCATATACTTTAGTCGATTTTCGTATCATTTTATTATTATCATTATTGTTTTTTTGTTTTTTTTTTGGGAATCCGTTTTGTGGCTCTCCGTTGTACTTTTTCCAACCTGTCAATGTTTTTAATG
>NC_134787.1:38718601-38723601 GCF_046742065.1 Oratosquilla oratoria
TGCAGCGCCAAGTTGAAGGCAATCTCCCTTTACGGATAAAGGATTAAGACACAAGAACCCTCTACATATGGACAATGTGTTTCTGAGGACCGTGCAGCGTCGCTTTCACCAAAACCTTGAGTATAAGTACTGCAAACCCCGAAGAAAATCAATTATTACAGCCAGGCAAAGTAAGAATCGAATTCGTTTTTGCCTGGAATACCTTCCCTGGGATCACGATAAGTGGAAGAATGTGTAATGGTCTTATGAGGCCACCTTTACCATTATTAGCAACCGAGGAGGGAAAATGAGGATACACACTGACCAAGAATCCTCCTCCCCCAGGTAGAGCGAAGGGACTCTCAAACATCCCAATTTGGTCACGATTAGGGGTATCTTTTGGGTAACGCGGTGTTGGAATGCTAGTTGCCTTACCAAGCAACGTTACAGTCGACAAAGAGAGATACCTGGAGCTCTTGGTAGACCATCCTGAGGACTGCTTCGACATATGTCAAAGTGTAGTGTACTGACAGGACGGGGTACCTGCCCACACAGCAAAATTGGTAACCGGTTTGCTGGATTTTGTGGGAATTGAATATATAAAAGATTGGCCGTGCAATAGTCCTGACCTTTCTTCAGTAGAAAATTTGTAGGCTTTGATGAAATTCCAGGGAAGCATGACACAAGCGTGCCGCAACTTGTTGCCGCCCTTCGAAACATTTGGGGTAACATCCTCCAATACTTCGCCCTCTGTTCTCCGTCGCCCCAGATCTTCCTGGAAGAATAAGGGAGGATACTCCAAATACTAAAAGTTAGAGAGTACCCAATATGAAGTCTATTTTTTGTTGTTTTGTGCGCGAATATGATGTGACAAAGGTAGAAAATGATGCGCGACAATTCTGATGGTCCTGACTGTATATTTATGTTGAGAGATTTGTTTTAATATATATTTTTAATATTTTGAGAAATGGACACAAGTGTCGCTGTCACTGGATTCGTCAGCTAATCTCACTGACGTCCGTAAACTTGATTATCTGAGATAATGAATCGGTAACCAAAGAGTGCAGAGTATATTTGTACTCTGAACGTGGACAGACGGATTACATGGAGATCGAAAAGAGCTCGCGTTGTGTTCGTTATCCGCCACTCGCATCTAATTATGTTGGTCTCTCTCTGTCTCTCTCTCTCTCTCTCTCTCTCTCTCTCTCTCTCTCTCTCTCTCTCTCTCTCTCTCTCTCTCTCTCTCTCTCTCTCTCTCTCTCTCTTTCTCTCTCTCTCTCCCTCTCCCTCTCCCTCTCCCTCCCCCCTCCCCTCCCCCCTCCCCCTCTCCCTCTCCCTCCCCCCCTCTCTCTCTCTCTCGTACCGTCTACACAATTTGCTGGGAACTATGTGATTTCCAATTATCTCTTTGTTTATATTTTTTGCCATTTTGAGATGTTGCAGTCATCCAGCTAACGCCAGGGGGTATGCTTGTCTCCCCCTTTTTTTAAAACTAAAGAGAAAAATTATGCTTTGCTATGGTGAAGAAATATTCTTTTTCAAATTGTTTGTCAACTGAGCTCATCTTTAGCCTCGACATTTGCATTTTCTTTGTATTAGAAAAATAATTTTGTTTTTCTTTGTTGACATACAAACCCACTTTTCTCTTAGCCTTTCCTTTCCTTTTTATTGTTCTCGTGATATGCTTTTAATGTCTCACCTTGATATCATTGCCTTTGTTATTCCACTTCATGACACCGTCTCCATACGCCCATTTTTAAATCAGGAACACCTTTTCCACAAGCCTTGCCACCCAAAGTCTCAATTTCATCTCCTCATTCTATCACATCTCTAACTGCCCCTTTCCTCCACACTCTCCACACCTCCGCATTCCCAGAGCTGGGCGCGTAACAGCGGGACAGGTAATGCATTACCGTCAATGCGTTGCCATCAATGCATTACTGTCATTACGTTATAGGCTTTAATTGTCTTTAGAGTGATTTTGATGAAAAAATGAAGTGGATATGTATATAAATATTACGAATATTCTCAATGCAATAATATCTAAACTACAACATTTACATTCCCTATTCTAAAACATAAAATAGCCAGAGATGGGCACTTGCGTTACTGTGTTACTAACGCACTACATGTTCGGCGGTAACTCGCCCAGCTCTACCCATTCTCTTCTCTCCTCACCTCACCTCTCCTCACCAAACATCTGTGTATGCAGTGCACACACTCCCCACCCCTGGTGTCCCACTTTTCACTACAATTAGCTCAGTTCCTCTTTTCTATGTCGACCTAGATGTCGCCGTAGCTTGTCTTCCTGACTACAGGACACACCCCTCACTGAGCTCTTTCCTTCCCCTCCCCTTCCCCCTCCCTCTCCCCTTCTCCCTCCTATTCCCTCTCTCTCCCCACTCCCCGAAGTCCTTTCCTCTTCTTTTGTGGAGTGAGTAGCGGGTTTGTTTGAAACGGAAGTCTCGTGCGGATTCAGAAAATATAAGTGATGTCTTGAGGAGGAGGAGGTGCAGGGGTGGGGGTGGGGGCTGGGTCGTTTATTTTATTTTATTTATTTGTTTTGTTTATTTATGGAGCAGAAACATGGAACATAAGAGAGGAAGAGAGAAGGAGCTTGAATGTGTTTGAGATGAAGTGTCTGAGAAGTATGATGGGGGTTACTAGGCTAGATAGAGTGAGAAATGAGGAGGTGAGGAGGAGAACAGGGGTGGAAAGGGAGTTGGGAGATAGGGTTGATGAAAGAGTATTAGGATGGTTTGGACACATGGAAAGAATGAATGAAGAAAGACTAGTAAAGGAGGTATGGAAGGCAGATGTGGAGGGAGTGAACATGAGGGGACGTCCTAGGATGAGGTGGATGGATGGGGTGAAGGGGGCTTTGGGGAAGAGGGGAATGTCTGTTGAGGAAGGACGGGAGAGAACAGAAGACAGGGGTGAATGGAGAATGGTTGTATATGGAAGATGTTGTGATGCATGAGGTGGAATGGGCGGGTGGATGGGGGGTGAGGTAGTGTGTGTGAGCAAAATTTTGACTCAGCCCGAAGGGATTTCTCCCCGTCCTCTCCTTTATATGGGGGGACGGAGAGGGTGGGTCGCCGATTTAATGAAGCGGCCTTGCTGTGGATGTGCTGTGTCTTGCGACACTGCTTCTGACCCAGGGCAGTGGACAGGGTGCAGGGATGACCCGTCATCTAGGAGGTGCTAAGATGGGAGGGAGGGTGGAGGGGTGTGGAGTGTTTGCAGGGATGGAATGGGTGGGAATGATTTTATGCCTTTTCCTTTTTGGCTACCTCCCTTGTAAGGGGGAAAAAGCCTTGGTATATGTATGTATGTATGTATGTATGTATGTATGTTTATTTATTCGTTTGTTTATTTATTTTATTTTATTTTATTTTATTTTATTTTATTTTATTTTATTTTATTTTATTTTATTTTATTTTATTTTATTTTATTTTATTTATTTTATTTTATTTTATTTTATTTTATTTTATTTCATTTTATTTTATTTTATTTTATTTTATTTTATTTTATTTTATTTTATTTTATTTTAATTTAATTTATTGTGGGTGGGTGTGGGTGGGTGTGGGTGGGTGTGACAGCTTAGATCGCAGCTGTGCGGTTCAGGGTTTTGTATCTTAATCACCGTATATTGTGTGTTTTCACTTGTTATGGCCATGAATGTGCACAACTTTACCTTTTCGTTCTTTCTGTAATTCACCTTTAAGACAATATTATATTCTTAATAATTTTATATTACCACACGTATTGAAAGAGAGAAGCAAATAACTGTTAAAATTATGAATATGACCATACAATATTTTTTGACAAAGTCTAGCATTTTCTTTTTAGCCTCATAACACTCTTGTAAAAGCAGATAATAAGAAAAAAAATCATCTTTGTGCATACAAAATCACTCCCCATAACAGACCAATACTCCTTTACCTTCTGGACAAAGAGACTCCATGCCCCATATTTCCCTATGCTCCACGGAACTTGAGCCTCTCGTTCTCCTCACTATATTTATCTCCATTGCTGCCCCCTCTTTCACGCCTGCCTCCTACCTCTCCTTGTCTCTTTCCTCCTTAGCTCCCCCCTCTTCAGCAGGCAAAGCTACGGTTCTTTTCACACGCACCGACTTTCCACCGTACACCGTCTACGACACGAAATCGTACTCTCCAATGACTATGGGAGTCCGCGGACGCTTTCACACGTGGTCGTAGTCATGACGTGTGAAAGCGTCCATAGACACACATGGTTGTTTGAGAGGACGATGTCTAGTCGTGGACAGCGCACAGCGAAAAGTCGATACGTGTGAAACGAGGCTACCTCTTCCTGCGTCCATGTTTACCTCCTGCGCGATGCCACATCTGAAAATATCCATCTATGGGCCGGCCTCCTTCCGTTTACACATAGCACTCCATCAGATTAGATAGAAAGAGAGATAGATAGATAGATAGATAGATAGATAGATAGATAGATAGATAGATAGAGAGAGAAGTAGAAAGGGATGGAAGAAGAGACAGAGAGAGGTGAGAGGGTGAGAGGGAAAGGGGTTTGGTACGATTGGTCTAACGACGATTGGTCTTATACCGATTGGTCCAAAGCCAATTGGTCTAATAGACCAATTCGTCTAAAACCGATTCGTCCAATATACTGTTTGGTCTAATGACGATTAGTCTAAAATTGATGTAAAGAGAGTGATAGAAATACAAGAATTTAAATCAGAGACTTTTATTTAAGACACACATAAAAATATACTTTAAAGACAATAATAGAAACTTTTATTTAGGACACACATAAAAACATACTTTAAAAATACAAAAAGGATATGAAAATTTAACTTAATAAGCAATATTATATACGTCTTGAATTATTTGGCATGGTCTGTCACTGGTTTCAATAGCTCTTTGTTTTATTTTATTACGGCATTTCACTACATCGATTCGACTGGCTTCCGCAGATCCACAAGTATGATCACTTTGTTTTGTTACAATGTGACAATTATCTTCACAGTGAGT
>NC_134787.1:38741101-38758601 GCF_046742065.1 Oratosquilla oratoria
GACTTTAGCTGTGCTCGTGTCTGGACCACCTCCCTATCCTGAAGGAAAGTTACTGGGAGTACCTGTCATTGACAGCTCAGCGGCCACAGTTCAAGCTGAGACATAAATGGACTTGTTGGAGAATGAGGACTTACAGGTATCACAACTGCCCTTGTATTTGATACTACATCCAGTAACAGTGGTGTACAGAGGGGAGCTGCTAAACTGCTTAAGAAAAAGCTGAATACTAAGATGTTTTACCTGGCGTGCAGACACAACATCCTAGAACTGCTAGTTGGAGCAGTCTGGGAAAAAATGTTTGGCAAGGCGAAGAGTCTAGAGAACCCCTGGTTCAGACACTTCAAGGACATGTTGGGGAAACTGACAACAGACACCCCTAAAACTCTGATGATCAGAGACAAATGTCTAAGGGAAAAGAATAGGGATTGTGAGGAAATATTTCATGACATTCTCACATATGAGAGGCCACAGAGAGCTGACTACAAGGAAATGGCTGAGCTCACAGTGATTGTTCTTGAAGGCACACCTTCCCGTGGGATTCACTGGAATCAACCAGGGGCCATTCACCAGGCCAGATGGATGGCCAAGAACTTGTATTCCATGAAGATGCTGATGTTTTGTGACAAGCTTGAATTTAATGCAGACTGTTGCAAAGCTGGAACTACTCAACATCTTCCTGACGCTGTTCGACACACCTTAGTGGATGCTCCTGTGAATGATCTTCAGCTCATCCAAGACATGTTGTACAAGAGATCAGACCCAGATTTTGCTCAAGCAGTTCTTTAGAAGATTGAAAATCACAATTGGTATTTGACACAGGAGGCCGTGCCATTCGCGCTCTTCAGCAGCAGGTTGAGTGATAACCAGAAACTGGACATTGCTACTCAGCTGCATGCCACTCAGAAGCCAGACAGCTTTAGAAGGGGAAAGCCTGTGTTTCAGAAGGTGACAGCCAATGCCACACTAGTAGATCTCATTGGTCCGGAATCCCACCTTCTGCTAGACATCACTCAACATTGGACCTGATTGGCTCCTGGATTCGGTTAAATCATGAAGAGAGAGGAGGACTACAAGAAAGCTTTGAAATATGTGAGAAATATCAGAGTAGTGAATGACATCACTGAGCGTGGAGATAAGATTATGAGTGATTTTGGAAATGTCATCACCACAGATCCCAAACAGGAGGAATATTTCCTCCATGCTGTGGAATGCCACATACGGCGCTTCGAAAGATTCAAGAATCAAACACTTAACAAATAACTGTGTAACATAATTTTGATACATATAATCACTATTATTTTGGTACTTTCAGTTGATGGTTTGACTTGTTGCAAAGTTACACTTCCAACTTTGTATGATATATGTCATATGTATGAAATTTTCGTATTTTTCTGTAAATATTATATATAACATGCCATTTCTGTACAATGTTAATCAAACTGTACAGGTTAAACGATCATTGAAAATGCTTTCATTTGATAGCTATTTAGTTGCTCTGTCCTGCTCTATGCAAATCCATGCCTATATGCTAGTAAAATAGTCAAGATTTTCAAGTTTTATATCTATTAAAAGTCACAAGGAAAATTAATCAATTGTCAGTTCTGACAACTTATAAATGTAAAGTAGATCCTGCTCATTTATTTGGTACCCAATTTGTTGTTCTGTCTTGAATAGATAAAAAATTATAAGACAAAATATGCTTAGAAATGCCTCAAAAATGGCCCTTTTGGTAAAATAGATAACAAAAATTTCAGCCTCCATGTGGCAATGCTTTCATACATCCTAGATAAATATGAATATAATTTTTGGCTTTTCCAGATCAAAAAGCATGGGAAAAGTACAGTGACGTATGAAAAAATAAAAACTTGTTTTTTGAACAGGTCCCCTGCTGCTTCTAATCCCTGGAACATACACACATACATAAATACATACATACATACATACATACATACATACATACATACATACATACATACATACATACATACATACATACACCAAAGGCATAAAATCATTCCCACCCATTCCATCCCTAAATACACTCCACACCCCTCCACCCTCCCTCTTATCTTAGCACCTCCTGGATGACGGGTCATCCCTGCACCTTGTCCACTGCCCTGGGTCAGAAGCAGTGTCGCAAGACACAGCACATCCACAGCAAGGCCGCTTCATTAAATCGGCGACCCACCCTCTCCGTCCCCCCATGCATAAAAGGAGAAGACTGGGAGAAATCCCTTCGGGCTGCGTCAAATTTTGCTCACACATACTACCTCACCCCCATTCCACCTCATGCATCACAACATCATCCATATACAACCATTCTCCATTCACCCCTGTCTTCTGTCCTCTCCCGTCCTTCCTCAACAGACATTCCCCTCTTCCCCAAAGCCCCTTTCACCCCATCCATCCACCTCATCCTAGGACGTCCCCTCATGTTCACTCCCTCCACATCTGCCTTCCATACCTCTTTTACTAGTCTTTCTTCACTCATTCTTTCCATGTGTCCAAACCATCCTAATACTCTTTCATCAACCCTATCTCCCAACTCCCTCTCCACACCCCGTTCTTCTTCTCATCTTCTCATTTCTCACTCTATCTAGCCTAGTAACCCCCATCATACTTCTCAGACACCTCATCTCAAACACATTCAAACTCCTTCTCTCTTCCTCTCTTATGTTCCATGTTTCTGCCCCATACAGTGCTGTTGGCACAATCACTCCTTCATACAGTCTCCACTTAGCATCCATTCCCATATGTCTATTCCCCATTACACTCTTCAATCCACAAAGGCATTTACTCGCTTCTCTCAATCTACATTCTACCTCCACCTTCACTACTTTTTCCTGCCACATTTGCACCCAAGTATCTAAAACTATCCACTTCCTCCAATCGCTCTCCCTTAATGCTCACTTCCAGTCTACTGCCACTTTCACCCCTTGTACATCTCATCACCTTACTTTTACCCACATTTATCTTTAGCTTTCTTCTATCACATACTCTTCCAAACTCTGTCACCAACTTTCCTCCGATCCTGCCACAAGCGCAGTGTCGTCAGCAAACAACAGCTGGCTCACCTCTCCATTTTCTTTAACCATCTCCAATCTGACCCACTACCCTTGCATTTACCTCTCGCACTACCTCATCCATATATAAGTTGAACAGCCAGGGCGACATAACGCATCCTTGACAAAGTCTCGAACCACTCACTCTCTCCATTTCTAATCTACTACTCTCACCAGCTCCTAGAAGCTTTCCTCCTATCCCATTTATCTGCATAACCTCCCACAGTGCCTTTCTGTCTACCCTATCATAAGCCTTTTCCAGATCCATAAAAGCCCAAAAAACATCCTTCCCCTTTTCCTATAGCTTTCTCACATATTTGTCTTACCACAAAGATCTGATCTACACAACCTCTACCCGTCCTAAATCCACACTGTTCCTCACCAATTACTCCCTCTGTTCCTCTCCTAATCCTCTCAATCAAGATCCTCCCATAAGCCTTCCCAACTACACTTAACAAGCTAATCCCTCTGAAACTACTACATTCACACTTGCCCCCTTTTCCCTTGTAAAGTGGAACTATACAGGCACTCCTCCAGTCTTCCGGCACTCTACCCTCTCTCCAGCAAACATTAAATAACCTCACCAGCCAGTCCAACATCACTGTACCCCTAGAACATACGAGATAAAAAAATGCGCTGGATCAAACATGGAGGTATCACAAAATATAAAGTTTTCCTAGACTGACATATCATACAGACTGTTAAATATCCCATGCCAAAGAATTTGCTCTCTGCGGGGGGTTGTCAGTCCCCTACAATTTGGTCCAAAAATAAGGGATAGAATAAACTTTAAAGATAATGGAAAATATCATCAGAGATGCTATCGAACATCATTTAGAAAGTAACTGTTTGATAAATGATAGCCAGCATGGATTCAGATGGAAACGTTCTTGCGTGACTAACTTACTCAAATTCTATAACACTATAGATTTAATATATCTAGACTTTGCAAAAGCTTTTGATACCGTTCTCCCGAAAGGCTACTTACTAAATTAGCTCCACATGGAATAAGTGGTAGCCTATTAAGTTGGACTAGTAATCGGCAAAACTTCTAGATGGAAAATTTTTACGAGTGGAGTTCCTCAGGGTTTCGTTCTTGGGCCACTTCTATTCTTAGTATAAATAAATTATATAGACCACGAACTAAAATTTATTGTCTTCAGGAAATAGATATAATTTGGAAGTGGGTAGAAACAACTTCGGCAACCGTGTAGTTAATGAATGGAACAAACTACCTGCAAAGCCAGTGCAATGTAGTTTAGTTCGAAGCTTTAAGATTCGTTTAGATAAACACCTAAGCAAAATGCTGTAATGCCTGCTATTTATTTTACATTATTTGTTTATTTGCTTGTTATTATTTGTCTGTTTATTACTATTCACTTGATTTTCATTTATTATTACTTATCTGTCAATTTGTTATTATTATTTATTATTTACCTGTTTGTTCATTGTTTATTTTATTTATATATTATTATTTACAATATTATAATTTTCATCTATCTATTTATTTATTTAACATTATTATGTTTTTTTTTTCGCATCCGACCTAGTTATGAACCAAAAGGTGTCCTGTTGGCATGCTCCTCCCTTGTAATCCTTTGCAAACTATACTTGAATGAACAATCACACTTTACTAAGTATTCAATAAGCGACACCAGACAAAATTTCTGCTGCATTTGCCCGACCCGACACCCCCAAAATAAGACCCTTATTTCTAGCAATGGTTACATTGAGCTAAATTTTACCTTAAAAGCACCACCAAAATGTAACATAAAATGAACACGAACATCGCACACAATTCAGTTTGACCATTGTCAGATTCATAGTCTACTGGATAGGAGTCACCTGACCCTTGAAAATAAAGCAATGTCATACAGAGAGTTACATCTCCGTCTCACTGTCTGAATCGTCACTTCAACTGTTTTCGATATTCGAATCATGGCCCTCCTCGTCAAGCTCAAAAGCTGCTTGCTCTTTTTCAAGATCGTCCACATTGTTTTCCTTATATTCAACCTCTTGAAAAAGGACATCTGCTGTTGCAGATTCGGTGTACTAATCTAGATGTAACTCGGCAACTTTTATTTGGAACTTGCATTCTTTGTTGCCATTGGAACATTCCTGAATGAAAGTGGTGCAGAACACCTTTTGACAAAAAGTGGGGTACTTGCCGAGGGATCACTCATGGGATTCATCCGTGGAAAATACTACAATCGTTGTGCGAGGATAACATTCTGGCCTTTGTAACGGAGAGAAAAATGTGCGAGATCTTCATGTCAAATCTTGGCTAGGAGGGTAAATTTCCTGAACGAAGTCCTCATCAACCTCCCTCGGTACCACAAAATTCAGGAATAATTCCTTGAGAACAGTGGTATATTCTAATAAGATATTGAGGAGTATGAAACATATTTCCAGAAATCCATGAATGGATACTTTGGTTCTATTACTGGGCCATATACTCGTACATATACATAATCAACGGAGTCCACAGGACTCTCATGTGGGCTGTACGTGCGAATGACATAGATGAATACGTCAGTGTTCTTTCAGCAATCATCGACATCTTTTTCAGACTCAATCGACCAGATTATGTATGATGGGGATATGATGTTTCTGAGTCAATCGGAAAAAGCGGCTCCGCAGTGTCACGCAGTCCTGAAGGCAGGGGCCCTGCAACGCCAGATGACCCTTTTCAAGAGATTGAACATAAGGAAGACAATGTGGACGATCTTGAAAATGAACAAGCAGCTGTTGAGCTTGATGAGGAGGGAGATGATTCAAATATCGAAAATAGTTGGAGTGATGATTAAGACAGTGTGACGGAGATTTACCTCTCTCCGACAAGGCCTTTTACCTTTTTTTTTTTTTTTTTTTTTTTTATTTTAGGGTTCTGGTGACCCATATACAGTAGACCATGAGTCTGGCAAGGGTCAAACTGAATTGTGTGCGATGTTCGTGTTCTTTTTTTTGTTACTTTTTGGTGGTACTTTTAAGGTATAATCTAGCTCAATCTAACCATTGCTAAAAATAAGGGTCTTATTTTGGGGGAGTCTGGTAAGGTCAATGCAGCAGGAAATTTGTCTGTGGTTGCTTACTTAGTAAAATGTGACTGTTCATTCAAATTTGGTTTCATGTGGTATCTTTAATGTTTATTCTATCCCTTATTTTTGGACCAACTAGTATGGATCTAGCAACCCCCCTGCAGAGGGCAAATTGTCTGATATAGGGTATTTAACAGTCTGTGTGGTATGTCAGTTTAGTAAAAATTTGTATTTTGTGATACCCCCATGTTTGATTTTTTTTTTTTTTTTTTTTTTTTTGACACCTTATTTGGGGTTCGAAAGATCAAAGGCAGCAGGGGGTTCACGGCAGACATTGATATCTCCATGATTGATCACATAGTGTATGATCATGAGAGCGGATATTGTTCGTTTGACAAAATGCTCATGGCTGCCGGTCTCCCCGGAAATGCTCCTCGACCGCGCCAACGCAAATCGGGTGATGTTACTCCACTCTCGAGGTGCTTTTCAGCGGTAAGCAACGCTTCTATTCGTGTGGAACACTATCACACTAAAATGGTGAACTCCTACAGTTGGTAAAGGAGAGAATGCTCATGCAAATAGACTTGATCCGGTTTGACATCGCAAATTCCCCCTATCAGGATGCTAGAACGGTGCCCCTTACTGAGGACTTTGCAGTTTGGGATTTAATGAATCATGCTGTAAGAGGCTGGTAGACAAAGGTAGACAAGTAAGATAGATAGAGGGGTAGGTGGTGAGGATTTAATTCTATGAGTGTGATGTTTGGTAAACAATAGCCGCGAAGGAGTTGCATAATCTCGCTCCTCGTCTTAAGTTTATAAACAACTGCTAGGGACTAGATTTTATTACTCTATCATGCTGATGTAACAATATATAAACTAAGCCGATATGCATCGATATCATGATTGCTTGAGTAAGCAGTAGCACTTAAGACGTTTGTAACAGTCTTTCTGATTGGAGAAAGGGTGGACGAGGAGAAAACTTTATTGGTTCACGAGAGTAAAGTTACGCCCTTAGGGGAGCCACTTAGATGTAACAGTAAAGATCATTGGACTGGGAAAGTCGTGGCGTCGGCGCGAGGTGGCTTAGGGCGTAAATTGAGGATCCCAGTTGGGAGTCCCTTGGTGCAAATTGATAAGCCAAGTGTAATACTATTCGGGAAGAAAAGAAGAAAACTTTTACCTCCGTTACCCCATAAAGAAACATTCCTTACTTCCTACAGAAAGATATGGTAAAGAGTATTCTTACGTAAAACGGTGATGAAAAGAAAGTTGAAAGTGAAAGAAGAAATACAAACCACAGAAGGGAACAGTAAAAAGAAGTAAACCGTATTTACTACAGTGGTAACGGAGGTGACGGAGGCCATACATGCCCTTGGTCCAAATCGCTAGGGGCATAATTTGAACTGCCGTCATCTCCCGCAAGTAGTAACGCAGAAAAACTTTGTTTAGGTTCAAAGTGTATCTAATACCAAGTGTACCACTAGTTTGAATAATAATACTCACTGTGTATATAATCAAATATATATAAATATATATTGTGGCATCATGACAGGTTTATGAATGGTAAGAATGGAAAGACGATTGAAAACAAGAAGCCTCAAAGGTAAAACCGGTCAGGAATAAAGTCTCTTGTTCTCAATCGTGTCTTTCCATTCTTACCATCAATATATATATATATATATATATATATTATATATATATATATATTTTTTATTGAAGTCAACTGCGCTAATAACTTTGGCTATCTTAAGATTCAAATTCCAGCGCATACAAAAAGATCCCAGTGATGCTTTGAAGAAAAAGATCAACAGCCTCATCCAAGAAGCTAATAGAACTACCAAACACTTTAACAAAGCAGTAGGAGATTTTAGACCAGGATACAGCTATGGGACTGTAAAAACCCATAAGCCAGGTAACCCCCTTAGACCTATCATAGCCCAAATCACCACTCCTACCTACTATGTTGCCAAAAAGCTGAATAGTCTCTCCGTATGTCCCCACAGGCCGTTCAGTTTCTTCCGTGACAGAATTCATTGACCTTCTACGGACTGCACCACCTTGTCAAGACATAGCTTCCTTGGGCGTGGAATCCCTTTTTACCAATGTTCCAGTAGATGAGACCGTCAACTTCATTTTAGACCGAGCCTACAGAAGCGACAAGCCTGTTATTGACATCCCCGAACACGTCTTAAAGTCTTTGCTGGAAACCTGTACTAGGGAAGCCCCGTTCCTCTCTCACAGAGGAGAACTTTTCAGGCAGGTTGATGGTGTAGCTATGGGTTCCCCACTCGGGGTCCTCTTTGCTAATATGTACATGGCCTATTTCCCGACCAGATGATCGAAGGTGTTATCAAGAAGAAACCTGATCAGTATGCCACACCAGCCCAGGGCCCAAATCAGATCAATAATGAAATCACTATTTACCACCAGAATCACTTTCACAGCCAATATAAGGAAGAGTGTGATGCCATTAAAGGCATCATAAAAAGAGGAGTTTTTCCCACAGACGCAGACACAACAATCAACATAAGAATTTACTGTAAGCCAAACCTGACTAGGTCCCTAGTTATGAGAAACAACACAACACCAAAAATCCCGAAGGAAGCCTCTACCAATGTAGTTTATAAGTTTTCTTGCCAGGAGAGCTGCTGTGACGGCTCCTTTTCCTACATTGGTAGAACCTCTACCACACTAAGAAGACGTCTCCAATACCACCGCAACCAAGGCTCTATCTTCCAACACTTCATTGACCACCACGACATGAAGCCACCACTTAACACATTAGTACACAATACAATTATACTCCACAAAGAAACAAATTTCAAAAGACTGCAGATTGCTGAAGCTGTTACTATTACTACTCAGCGGCCCTCCATCAATGTACAGCAAGCTGCAGATTTCATCCTCCCGTCAGCCCGCCCCCAGGAACATCATGCCCAACAAAAACAACAAGATCAAGGTGCATCCTAACCCCTACTAGAGCGATACCTCCACCAAAACCCTCAGCAACATAAAAATTCCCAGCCCATAGGACCCCAAACCAGAAGCCGAGCTTGACTTTCCTCCACAAGCTCCAGAATAAGACTGATGTCCTTCCCTACCTCTTCTAGTGACCTCACCCAGGGCCCCCTTCCGACTTCGCCCGCTTATCCAAGTGACCTCACCCAGAGACTCCTGTCATCCTCGCCTTCCACTAGTGACCTCACCCAGAGATTTCACTTGACATCTCCTCCTTCTAGTGACCTCACCCAGAAACTTCTTTATCCAATGACCTCTCCCAAGATTTGCGATGACCTCTCCCAAATACCCTTACCATCCTGCTTTTTAAGGACTGACAGTCGGCCAGAGGCCATTATCAGTTGCTTCATCTTCGTCGATAGCAGACCTTGGAATTTATAGATCTTCTCACCCTGAAGAAGCCTCCGTGAGAGGCGAAAAGTCTTAAGTTTTTGGTGTTTGTGTAAACAGCTTTTGTACTGTTACATTGTGTTATTATAAACATTAGCATTCAGCAGCGCCTTTTACTGCACCTCTTCTCCATGATTTTGAAATCATGAATGATTATGTTCACACTTTGAACTGAAGAATTTGAATCTTAAGATAGCCAAAGCTATTAGCGCAGTTGACTTCAATCAAAATTGTCTACGTAAAAACCTGTGCCCTAGAAATATATATATACATATATATATATATATATATATATATATATATATAAATATATATCTATACATACATGTATATATGTATATACATATATATATATATGTATATATATATATATAATATATACATGTATCATGTATATACATATATATATATATATATATATATAATTAAAAGTGATGGCTAGTTTTGCATTAATTATTTTCTTATAGGTATTTTCCCTATACCTTATAATAGCCATCACTTTTAATGATATATGCATTAGAGAAAAACTCCTGCCCAAATACACTGATAATATATATATATATATATATATATATATATATATACATAAATATATATATGTATATATACATATGTATACACACACACACACACACACACACACACACACACACACACACACACACACACATATATATATATATATATATATATATATATATATATGTATATGTGTGTGTGTGTGTGTGTGTGTGTGTGTGTGTGTGTGTGTGTGTGTGTGTGTGTGTGTGTGTGTGTGTGTGTGTGTGTGTGTGTGTGTGATTCACCATGGTTCACCATGGTCTTAGATCACGTGTTGGACTCGTGATCGACAGTTATTAACCTCCCGGATGAGAGCTAATAGCTAATATGATCGGTCTATGGGTAATACTGTGACCTTACACGCACACGCACACCCCAACTCCCCGCCCACGAGAGTTGAAGTAACACCCCGCAGCGAAGCGATACTGAAATTATTTCAGCCCTGGGCGAGAGTCGAACCCGGATCGTCGTAGTAGGAGGCGAGAACTCTAACTACCGCGCCACGAGGGTGTGTGTGTGTATGTGTGTGTGTACGTGTGTGTATGTGTGTGTATTCACCTTGGTCTTTGGTCTTTTGGATCACGTGTTGGACTCGTGATCGACAGCTATTTCCCTCCCGGAAGAGAGCTCAGAGCTCGTATGACCGATCTATGGGTAATGCTCTGACCTTACACGCACACACACACCCAACTCCCAGCCCACGAGAGTTGGAGTAACGACTCGAAGCGCAGCGATACTGAAATAATTTCAGCCCTGGGCAGGATTCGAACCAGGTACCGCCGTCACCCCCGTGCTGACAGTCTGAGACTCTACCAACCCCGCCACCGAGTGTGTGTGTGTGTGTGTGTGTGTGTGTGTGTGTGTGTGTGTGTGTGTGTGTGTGTGTGTGTGTGTGTATACATGCATATATACTACAATGCCCCATACCAACAATCCATAGACTACAATACAATATAATTTCCTCGAGTAACTTATGGTCCCGCCTGTAGGCTCATGTCGAGTATGTAGGGGTCACGGGTTTTCTGCAAGAGAGACTAGGGGCAACGGATGGATTGAAAATTGAATGATTATATATATATATATATATATATATATATATATATATATATATATATATATAATATATATATATATATATATATATATATATATATATATAATCGTTCAATTTTCAATCCACAAAAATTATCGGTTTGATGTCGCTGCTATTAGCGAATTACTCTCATATATATATATATATATATATATATATATATATATATATATATATATGTATACTGTATATATGTGTGTTTGTGTGTGTGTGTGTGTTACAACCTTTTATGTTGTTATAATTTGTGTTTATTTTTACTGAGATGTGAGACTCTTTCATTTTCTTTTGCAGGTATGTTGAAGGTGACATCATCCTCGGCCTTGGAGTTGTTCACTCACAACTGGAGAGAGGATCTAAGACCTAGTAAACTCTTCTAGGGGCCGAAGGCGATTCATGGAGACTGACATCCGAAGGAACAGGTTCTGAAAGGGTTGTCGGAAAAGCTCCTCCTCGTAGTCCAGTGGTTCCTAAACTAGGGGGGCGCCCTTCCCCAGGAAGGCGTAAGAAGAATACAAGGGTGGGACGTGGTCATCTGCACCAAAATAACTGTTTAGTGAAAATAATTAAATAATTCTATGTATGAGTACCTGTCGTTACATACATGCAAATTATAATTATATTAGTCACTCCAACCCATTTTCTATTAAGATATAAATAGTAATGATATACATAGGAAAAACAGATAATGCAAAAAGATGGTAGGGGTGGAGGTGATCGGGACTGATGGAAGCGAAAAGGGGGCGTCATATAAGATAGTTTGGGAACCACTGCTAGAAGGAGGGGAGAGAACGAGTTAAAGGTTGATTGGAGAGTTGAACATTTCAATATAATAGATGTATACTTGACCTGGGAAGGAGGGGTGTTGTGTATATTGCCGGGGTAGAATGCACTTGAACGAAATTAAACAAACATGACAAGAGAGGAGGAAGAGGAAAAGAAAAGGAGGGGAAGAGGAAGAAAAAGAGGTGGAAGAGAAGAGGAAGAGGAAGAGAGGAGGAGGAGAAGGAAGAGGAAGAGAATAAGAGAAGGAAGAGGGAGAGGATCGGAAGGAGGAAGAGGGGGAGGAAATGAGGAGGAGGAGGTTGGGAAAGATGAGGAAAAGAAAAGAAGAGTAAGAGGAGGAGGAAGAGAAGAAAACGAGGATAAAGAGAAAGGAGAGATGAGGAGGAGGAAGGGAAAGATACGAAGAGGAAGAAAAGGAGAAAGTCGAGGTAGGGGTGGATATGGAAAGGATGAGTTGAAAAACGGATATAGAGCCCCAAACATCTCTTTGTCTCTTGTAATCCTCTTATCGATTGGTCAACATATTAGTCATTTTGAAATACATCATTCATACTACTCTGTGCTGTTTTGCAAAATATGACGTAATTTTGCACAAATGCATAAAAAAAACTGCGCTGTACCAAAGCGTTTTGTGCATGTCATGAAAGGCTTGGTGTATACAAAGAATAACTTCATTAAAAGAGATGAATTATGAAGTTACATGTCTGTGATATTTATGTATAATAAACTATGTTAATGATATTAGCCATGGCTTAATCAGAATGCAATATAATTTGCAATGACATAACTATTACATTTTTACAAGTAGTTTATATTTGAACAACAAGTTTTTGTTTCAAGGTCCATTATTTAATCACGTGTGTGTGTGTGTGTATATATATATATATATATATATATATATATATATATATATATATATATATATATATATATGTGTGTGTGTGTGTGTGTGTGTGCGTGCGTGTGTGTGTGTATTCACCTCGGATCTGCTGCAGTCTCTGTCGAGACAGCCAGACACCACCCTACGGCAGTGAGCTCAGAGCCCATTATTTGCCAATCTCTGGGTAGGTATGAGACCACTCACACACCACACACCGGGACAGCAAGGTCACAACTCCTTGACTAACGTCCCGTACCTACTCACTGCCTGGTGAACAGGGGTTACACGTGAAAGGAGACAAACCCAACTTATCTCTGCCCGGCCGGGAAATCGAACCCCGGTTCTCTGGCTTGTGAGGCCAAGGCTTTACCAATCCGCCACCGAGCCGTATATCCTGTGTGTGTGTGTGTGTGTGTGTGTGTGTGTGTGTGTGTGTGTGTGTGTGTGTGTGTGTGTGTGTGTGTGTGTATGTGCGTGCGTATATGTGCGTTTATGTGTATATGTATGTGTGTTTGAATTTGTGTTTGTGTGTGTGTTCGTGTGTGTGTGTGTGTGTGTGTGTGTGTGTGTGTGTGTGTGTGTGTGTGTGTGTGTGTGTGTGTGTGTGTGTGTGAGTGTGTGCGTGTGTATGCGCGTGGGTGTGCGTGCGTGTGTGCACTCGCGTGTGTAATATAAACTATCCACTGTCAGAGAAATAACCCCCCAGAAAATCTGAGTTGTTTTGTATATTACGACTAGACTGGTAATATACAGGACAACTTTTTTTACGAAAAAAAAAAATGCGGAGAGTATCAACAGACGGAGGAAGATTAGTGGGGTTGATTTTTTTTGTTTTTTTTTTGGGGGGGGAGGGGAAGTATCGATTCTGCTGTCCGTAGGACCCTGTAAGGATGACAGTCATTACGAAAATGACTCCTTATGAGGTTTTCAGCCTTCCCTCCACCCCGGTTGAGGGGGGGGGGGGTCCCTTCTTCCACCATTAATATAACTAGTTTCTCCCTTTTTTACTCAGGGTGTAAGCTTTGTTTCCTTCTTTTCCCCTTTTACGACCTGTTATCTGTAGAAAGAACGTCATTATTTTCATTTGATTGCTTTTCTTATTCGTACATTCAGAGAACAGCTGTCAGGAAGACATGTTTTTTTTTGTATGTATGTATGTGTGTATGTATATATGTTTGTATGTATGTATGTTTGTATCTATGTATGTATGTATGTATCTATGTATGTATGTATGTATGTATGTATGTATGTATGTATGTATGTATGTATGTATGTATGTATGTATGTATGTATGTATGTATGTATGTATGTATGTATGTATGTATGTATGTATGTATGTATGTATGTATGTATGTATGTATGTACGTAAGTATGTATATATGTATGTATGTATGTATGTATGTATGTATGTATGTATGTATGTATGTATGTATGTATGTATGTATGTATGTATGTATGTATGTATGTATGTATGTATGTATGTATGCATGTATGTATGTATGTATGTATGTATGTATGTATGTATTTATGTATTTTGTACGTATGTATGTATGTATGCATGTATGTATGTACGTATGTGGGTATGCATGTATGTATGTATGTGTATGTATTTACGTATGTATGTACGTATACATGTATGAAAGTATGTGTCCATGTGTATGTGTGCGTGCGTATGTATATATGCATGTGTATGTGTGCGTGTTTTATATAAGTTATTTGGTTTATTATTTTTTTTTTCCTATGTAGGGTAGGATGAGCCTCACTTATGTGTCGTCGTTATGTAAATAAATAAAATTCAATGGCTGCAATAAATTTCCAGGCTGGCAGAGTTGGCTCCATAGTACCACTCAGCAACTCTCCGGAGTCTGTATTGTATTTCAATTTTTTTTTCCTTGTACACAAAGCGACGGCTTCCATTCCCTAAATTTTATATTTTGGTCATTCAAAGTACTTGCCTAAGGATATTTCTAATTTCGTGGAGAAATAGGTTAGGTGTTCACCAATTTTTCATGTTTTCCCCCGTTTATCGTTGTTTGTTATTTCACTGGCCTATTAATGGTATTGTTAGTTCGAAGAGCTGACTCGAATTCTTCCTGGATCTTTACGAAAATTTACTTCATTATTTTCAATTTCAAGTTGTCTTGTGGCTAGAGGGTGACGCTGCCTTTGTTTTACCAACCCCGGAAACATTGAGGCTTCCTACTCTTTGTCCTCTTTCCCCCTCTTCATCTTCTTTCCTCTTCTTTGTCCTCTTTTCTCATCTATCCTTGTCTTTCATCCCCTTTTCTTCTCTTTGTCCTCTTTTCTTCTCTTTGTCCCCTTTCCTCCTCTTTGTCAATTTTCCTCTTCTTTATCCTTTTTCTTCTTCTTTGTCATTTTTTCTCTTCCTTTTTGTCCTCTTTGTCCTCTTTCCTCCTATTTGTTTTCATTCCTCATCTTTCCTCTTTGTCCTCTTTCCTCCGTCTTATCCTCTTTCTCCTCTGTGTATTCTTTCATCCCCTTTGTCCTCTTTTTTTGTCCTCTCTCCTCCTTTTTCTTTCTTGTCTTCTGTCCTCATCTTTCCTCCGCTTTGTCCTCTTTCTCCTCTGTGTGTTCTCTCTTACTTTTTGTCATCTTTCTTCTTTTTTTATAACTTTCCTCTTTGTCCTCTTTCCTCCTGTTTTCTCCTCGATGTCCCTTTTCTCCCTCTTTATCCTTTTTCGTCCTCTTTGTTCTCTTTCCTCCTTTTTATCTTCCTAGTTTTCTTTCCTCCGCTCTACCCTCTTTCTCCTCTGTGTACTCTTTCCTCCGCTCTATCCTCTTTCTCCTCTATGTACTCTTTCCTCTTTGTCCTCCCTCCTCTTTGTCTTCTGTCCTCGTCTTTCCTCCTCCTTGTCCTCTGTCCTCATCTTTCATCATCTTTGTCCTCTTTCTTCTTCTTTAATCTGTTTCTCCTCTTTGTATATTTTCTTCCTCTTTGTCCCCTTTTCTCTTCTTTGTCCTACCTCCTCCTCTTTGTCCTCTGTCCTCATCTCTCCCTTTTGTCCTTTTTCCTATTCTTTGTCGTCTTTCCTCCTCTTAGTCCATTTTCCTCTTCTTTGTCCTCTTTCCTCCGCTTTGTTCTCTTTCACCTCTTTGATTTTTGTTCCTTTTTGTCCTCTTTCATTTTGTTCTTCCTCTTTTCTTTACTGTGTCATCTTTCCTACTCTTTGTCCTCTGTCCTTATTTTCCTTTTTTGTCGTTTTTCCTTCTCTTTGTCTTCTTTTCTCCTCTTTGTCCTTTTTCCTCCACTTTATTCTCTTTCCTCAATTTTGTTTCTATTTCCTCCATTTTGTCCTCTTTCCTTCATCTTTTCGTCTTTGTCTTCTTCCCATCCGCTTTGTCTTCTTTCTTCTCTGTGTATTATTTTCTCCTCTTCGTCTTCTTTCCTCTTCTTTGTCCTCTGTCTTTCTCTTTCCTCCTCTTTATCCTTCCCCTTTTATGTCCTGTTTCTTTCTCATTGTCCTCATTGTTCTTCTTAGTCCCCTTTGCCATATTTCCTCCTCTTTATTATTTTCCTCCTCTTTGACTTCTTTCCTTATCTTTGTTCTCTGTCTTCATCTTTCCTCCATTTTGTCTTTTTTTTTTTTTACTCTTTGTCCTCTTTTTTGTTTTTCCTCTTCTTCGTCCTCTTTCCTCCGCTTTGTCCACTTTCTCTTCTGTCTATTATTTCCTCTTTGCTCTCTTTCCTCTTGCTTGTCCCTTCTCCTCTTTGTCCTCTGTCCTCCTCTTTGCTTTCTGTCTTCACCATTCCTCCTCTTTTTTCTCTTTCCCCCACTTTGTCTTTTTTCCATCGCTTTATCCTCTTTTTCCTCTGTATATGTTTTCCTCCTCTTTGTCCTCTTTCCTATTCTTTGCCCTCTCTCCTTTTTGTCAGCTGTCCTCCTCTTTCTTCCTGTTTGTCTTCTTTTCCTTTTCCCTGCTCTTTGTCCTCCTTCCTTCTCCTTTTCCCTCTCTTACTTCTCTTATCTATATGTTTTTGTTGTCCTCCAACACTCTCACCGCTTTCAATTTATCTTTATCTCGTCTCCCTCTTCTTCGGCCACTTCGGTTTCTCTTTCCCTTGTTTCTGTTACTTTAGTTGTTGTGCTTGTTTTTGTTGGTGTTGCACTTTCTCTTCTTGTTGTTGCTTTTTTTTGCTGTTGGTTGTTGTTGCTGCTGTTGTTGATATTGCTATTGTTATTGTTATTGCTGCTACAATTATTGTTGTTACTATGCATGTTTGTATCAGAGGTAATCCAGATATGTGTGGCTACTATTTAGCAAACCCAGGTCACCACCCGTAGCTTTGCCTTGCCAATGTGGCTTTGGTGATCAACACCCTGTCAACGTTGGGCGTTTGAGTTTACATGTTACCAAGTTGAGATAACTCTACTAGAATCAAGTTACTTAGTCAAGACCCCTCCCCCACTCCTAACCACCACCATCATGGCGCTGAGTCAGGCGTCGTGATGGATGAAATCTATTCTTATCATCTTTTCGTTTTTAGAAAAATAAGAAAAACTAGAAATAACCAATGACAAAGCAAAATAGCTTTTACCACTTTATTGATGAAATGTCTTCTTTAATAAGATTTATTATTATTGTTATTAATATTATACATACATACATACATGCATATATATATATATATATATATATATATATATATATAT
>NC_134787.1:38763601-38766101 GCF_046742065.1 Oratosquilla oratoria
TTTCTTTATTTGCTCGTTTCTACATTAATATATCATTTATTTGTTTATTAGGTCTTTAATTCAGTGAGAAATTATTTTTGATTAGCGTAAAGCCTTGTTTAAATCTTGTTTTTTCACAATTCTCTCTCTTTCTCTCTCTCTCTCTCTCTCTCTCTCTCTCTCTCTCTCTCTCTCTCTCTCTCTCTCTCTCTCTCTCTCTCTCTCTCTCTCTCTCTCCCTCTCTCTCTCTTTAGAAGATGTACCATGTCTGTCCCTCGGCATGATAAAATCGTCTGACTTTAACCATAATAGAATGCATCTAGTATGTCAATGTGTCAGAGAGAGAGAGAGAGAGAGAGAGAGAGAGAGAGAGAGAGGGGCGACAGGGGAAGAGAGAGAGAGAAAGAAAGAGAAAAACGAGACAGACAATGAGAGAGACAAAAACGAGACAGACAATGAGAGAAACAGAAACGAGAGATACAGAGAATTACAAGGAGTTACAAGGAATACACAATGACGCCTTCCAGTATCTTCCCTACTATGGAAAGGCTGATAGGTCGGTAATTCTCCAGATTCGTGTGATCCCCTTTATTAAAGATAGGAGTTACGTTTGCCTCCTCCAGTCCCTAAGCGCTTCTGTCCGCAGAGGCTAATTGAAGATCTCCACTAGGTGAGGAGCCACCTGCTCGCGAACCTCCCGCAGAAGCTTTGGCAGGAAACCATCTGGACCAGGAGACTTCTTTGCGCTAAGTTTGTCTAGTCTGGCTAGGACATCAATATTCGTACACTGAATATCCTCCATGGACTCTCCTTCGTGTACCAAAACTGGTTCAGGGATTGCCTCCTCTACTTCCTCAGTGAATACTATAGAAAAGTGTGCGTTGAGAATATCAGCCATCTCAAGCTCTGTGTTCTGAAGCATTCCACCACTGTCACGCAAAGGACCAATTTTGTTTATAACTTTTTCTGATATTAACGTATCTAGATAACCCCTTAGAGTTAGCCTTGCATGCAAGGTGCGGCCACCCTCTCCTCTTCACCACGATTTGCTGTGTCTGACATTCTTTTAACTCGTCTGCGCAAGCGGGTGTATTCTTGATGGGTAAAGCAAGCATGCCGACAAACAAAAAGGAGACCTTTTGATCCATATCTAAGGTCGGATGCAAAAAAAAAAAAAAAAAAAAAAAAAAAAAAAAAAAAAAAAAAAAAAAAAAATCATATTAATAATAAATTAAAACTATAAAAATGTAAATAACAATTAAAATACATAAATAAATGCATTGGTATAGTTGAATAACAAACAAACAGGTAAATAGTAAATGATAATAAATTGACATAATAACTAATAATAAATGAAAAATCAGACAGACAAATTAATAAACAAAACAAAAACAAATAATATAACATAAATTATAATAATTACGGTTTGCCTTATAGAGGCGATAAGAAGCTTTCCTTTGTTTAATCACTCCTCCAATCTCCAATGTGAACCATCTAGGTTGCTGATGTTCTTTTTTGACTTCTTTATTTGATACAAACTGTGCCTTTTGTGCAATAAAGCGATCACGGAATGAGTCCTATGACTCCTGAACGTTGACATCTACATGAATTGCCAATGCATCAGCTCCTTCTCTTAGTCCAGCAAGATTAGCTTTTTTCAGATCACGAATCGTGCGTCTGCGTGTTATTTCTTTGGGTTCAGGCACACTTATTATGATTACTTCCACCTGGGGCCTCATCCACAGATAATTTTTTTACTATGTTATCTTCAGTGGTGAACACAAGATCTAGTATATTTTCTCCCCTTGTATGCTCTTTTACCCAGTGGGTAAGAAAAACTTCATCTGCAAAGTGAAGAAGCCCCCTTCATTCATCATCCCCTGTTCTGTCTTCGCAATTTAAATGACAGTTGAAATCCCTTAAGATAACCGCTGTATGCTCGCTTATCAAATAATTAATTTATGTATATACACTGATGTGGTGGTTTGTAAACTAGAATAAATCTGTACCATTCTTCTCTTAGTTGAAGATCCATGCTAAGTAGCTCTTTCCTTGTGTATAGTGTACGCTCGATAGGATACAAGGTGTTTCGCTACCCCTCTCCCTTCCCGATTCATCCTAACTTTGTGAAATAACATATACCCTGGAATCTCAAATTTACCGATAAAGTCTCGTCCACTTGCGTGGATCCAGGATTCTGTAATAGCTACTATGTCAAACATTTCTGTTGCCATAAATGTTATGAACTTTAGCATTTTGTTTCTAATGGACCTTGCATTAAATAGTAAGACATCGAGGGAGTCACGTCTTATTAGGCGCTCCCTCTGCTTCACTCGTTTCCCGACTCACTTGAGGAGGGTGCCACAGGTGACTCCTCACCCAAACCGGGGGTTGGAACTGGCTCCTCTGGTGGGGTAGGTACCACATCCCGATACGAGAGAGCAGGAGCTTCACCAGAGGAACTTTCTATTGAGGGTGAAACCTGAGGAGTAGGCACCTCAGTTAGCCCTTCTCGGACCTG
>NC_134787.1:38776101-38806101 GCF_046742065.1 Oratosquilla oratoria
CTTCAAGTTCGCTCTCTCCACTTTTGCCTTCCACGCCTCTTTTACTAATCTTTCATCACTCATTCTTTTCATGTGTCCAAACCATCCTAATAATCTTTCATCAACTCTATCTGCCATCTCCTTTTCCACTCCCGCTTTCCTCCTCATCTCGTTTCTCACTCTATCCAACCTAGTAAACCCTATCATACTTCTCAGACATTTCATTTCAAACACCTTTAAACTTTTCCTCTCTGCCTCTCTTAAATTCCAAGTTTATCCCACACAACGCCGTCGGCACAATCATTCCTTCATACAATCTCCTATTTGCATCTATTCCCAGTTACCCATTTCTCATCACATTTTTCAATCCCGAATGGATCTACTTGCTTCTCTCAATCTACAATTTACCCTCACCTCCATTCCTCCCTTTCCTGCCACATGCGATCCCAATTACCTAAAATTTTTCACTTCAGTCAGTCTCTCTCTTTTTAGACTTACTCGCAACTCACTGCCATCCTCTACCCTTGTACATCTCATCACCTTGCTTTTACCCACATATACCTTCAATTTTCCTCTATCGCATAATTTTCCACCCTCAGGCACTATTTTCCTTAAACACCCCCCTCTTACCGACCCTGCTACAAGTGCAGTGTCGTCAGCAAACAACAACTGGCTCACCCTAATTTTCTCCATTTTCTTTAACAATCTCCAGTCCCGTACCCATTTCCTCTTCCTTTACATCCCGTACCAACCTGTCTATGTACACATTGAACAGCCATTGTGATATGACACAGCCCTGACGCAGTTCTACCATTACCTCAAACCATTCGCTCTCTCCATCTCCCATTCTAGCACAGTGTCTACTACTCTCGTAGTAAACTCCAACAGAGCCTTCTTGCCTACCTTGTCATAAGCTGTTCCAAATCCCAAAGCTTTCTCACATATCTGCCTTACTTAAGAAATCTGATCCATGTAACCACTACTTTTCAGAAACCCACATTGTTCCTCACCAATTACAAAAGATTACAAAGGCGGAGCATGCCGACAGGAGACCTTTTGGTCCATATCTAGGTCGGATGCGAAAAAATCATAATAATGAAATAATAAATAAAAACTGATAATGTAGATAACAAATAAAATACATAAATAAATGCATAGGTATGGTTAAATAATAAACAAACAGTAAATAGTAAATAATAATAAATTCACATACAACTAATAATAAATGAAAACCAAACAGACAAATGATAACAAAACAAAAACAAATAATATAAGATAAATTATAATCATTACAGCATCTTGCTTAGGTGTTTATCTAAATGATTCTTAAAGCTTCGAACTGAACTACATTGCACTACCTGTGCAGGAAGTTTATTCCATTCATTAACTACACGGTTGGCAAAGTTGTTTCTACCTACTTCCAAATTGAATCTATTTCCGGACAGTTTGAGACCATTGTTTCTTGTCTGATTCTCATTCAATGTGAAAATTTTGTCACTTATGATGTTGTCAATTCCCTTTAGAATCTTAAAGACCTGTATCAAGTCACCTCTGAGTCTACGCTTTTTTAGGGAAAACACATTTATATGTTTTAGTCGATTTTCGTATGATTTATTTTTGATATTTGGAATCAGTTTTGTGGCTCGCCGTTGTACTTTTTCCAGTCTGTCAATGTCTTTAATGAGATTTGGTGACCATAAGGAAACAGCATATTCCAAATGTGGACGATCTAATGATTTATATAGCTTGTTGATGAGTGATGGACTTTTGAAATCAAAAGATCGCGCAATCAGTCCTAGAATCTTATTTGCTTTCTCAGAGGCTGAAATACACTGCTTGGATGATTTGAGGTCGTTACTGATAATTAATTACTCCGAGATCTTTTTCACTATCCACTTTTGTTAACGAATGTCAAAATAACTTATAATCGTACTTACTGTTATTTTTACCTATGTGCATTACATTGCATTTACTTGTGTTAAATTTCACTAGCCACTTTTCAGACCATTGTTGTAATAGATCTAAATCTTCTTGAATATCTAATTGGTTTGAGTGATCATTTGCCATTCCGCACATTTTTGTATCATCAGCAAATTTGGAAACAGTAGATTTTAGTCCATGGTCTATATCATTTATATATACTATGAATATAAGTGGTCCAAGAACGGAACCCTGAGGAACTCCACTTGTAACATTTTTCCATCTAGAATTTTTTCCATTTAAAACAACTCTCTGTTTTCGACCATTCAACCAATTACTAGTCTAACCTAATAGGCTACCACTTATTCCGTGCAAAGCTAATTTAGTAAGTAGTCTTTCGTGTGGGACGGTATCAAAAACTTTTGCAAAGTCTAGATATATTAAATCTATATTGTTTCTTTTGTCCCTCCGTTCCTCCCCTAATCCTCTAAATTAAAACACCTCCCATAGGCCTTCCCAACTACACTCAACAAAAGATCCCTCTGAAACAGCTAAACTCACATTTGTCCCCTTTTTCCTTGTAAAGCGGAACTGTAGAGGCACTTTTCCAGTCCTCTGGCACTCTCACCTTCCTTATACACACATTAAGCAACCTCACCAGCCAGTCTACTATTGCTGTGCCTCCTTTCTTCAGACACTCCGCATGGCACCCATCCAATCCAGGAGCCTCACGTGCTCTCATAATTATCAGAGCTATTTGCACCTCATCTTTTCTTATTTCTCCTCCATTTTTCTCTCCTATTACTCTTATTTTCTTATTGCCCTCCACTACTACCACCAACCCCTCCCTACCCTCCTCTATATTCAATAGCTCCCTAAAATATTCCATCCATCCTCCCCTTACCGCCTCTTCTTCCGTCAAGATCTGTCCACCCACGCCTTTTACTTTTTCTTTTCTACTTGACTCACATCCCCTTCGTTTCTTTATTTCCTCCCGAAACATTTTCTTACAAAAAAAAAAAAAAAAAAAAAAAAAAAATCTGTTATAATCCTCCCCAGTTTACAAATGGTCTCGTTTTTGTCTCCTTTATCTTTTGTTTTACTTCTCTTATTTTTTCTTTAGATTACTCACATTTCTCTCATCCTCCTTTGTAACCAGTCCCTGAATGCTTGCTTCTTCTACTATACTACCTTCTTCACTTCATCATTCCCACACTAACTACCCTTCCCACCATTCCCTTCCATCCTTCTTGTTCCACATACAATCTTTACACACATTGTCACTTTCTCCTAGAAACACCTCCATTCCTATTCCACACCTACTTCCACTCCATCATTTACCATCTCCCGCCCTTCTCTCACCTTCTTCTTGTACCGCAGTTCCTTTTCCTTCTTATTTAAACCGTTTGCTCTAAGCATCTTTCTACTTTTACTCTTTCTCCATCTATCCTCCACTCTCAATTTACCTTCCACAAAAAAAAGTATCTCTCTGTAGTGATTCGCAATGATTCACAGTCCTTTTCCGTATTTACTTTCTTTCGTGATAAGAGGGAGGGCGGAGACTGGAGTGTACTTAGGGATGGAATGGGTGGGAATGGTTTTATGCCTTTTTCTTTTTGGCTACCTCCCTTGTAAGGGGGAAAAGCCTTGGTATATGTATGTACTTTCTTTCGTAGCTTTGCGTCGTCTGCAAAGAAGTTCAGGTAACATTCTACACTTTCATTCATATCATTTATATGTATAGCAAACATTATCGGAGTCAATACTGAACCCTGTGGGACTCCACTTATCACTTCTTCCTATGTCGAGTTTTATCTCTGAGCACCACTCTCATTTTTCTCTCATGCAAGAAATCTTCCATCGATTTCAATAATGATCCTCATACACCTGTTATTTTGAGTTTTTTTTTTTATGTTTCTTTAATTTGTTTATTTATTTTTTGTGGTACTTTATCAAACGCCTATTGTAATTCCAGGAAAGCACAGTCTGCCCACCCATCCCTTTCTTGTATTGTATCTATTAACTTCCTGTCTAAAACCAAATTATTTTGGATTTAGTATATTGTTCTCTTCTAGATGTTTGGTCCACCTACTTTTGATGACTTTTCAGATATTTTAGCTATTGTATTTGTGAGACCGGTCTATAGTTTGTTGGGTCTTCCTTATTTCCCCCTTTATATATCGGTACGAGAGAGAGAGAGAGAGAGAGAGAGAGAGAGAGAGAGAGAGAGAGAGAGAGAGAGAGAGAGAGAGAGAGAGAGAGAGAGAGTTAGCTCTGTTGCCACCATCACTTTCAGTTCCCTTCTCTCCTTAATTACTGTTTTTAATTCTGTTAACTGTTCCTTCTATGATTATATATTTCTTCATTCACTTTCAACTTTCTTCGCTTTCTTTTCATCATTGTATAATTGTAAGTCATTCATCTGTAGGTCCCATGCCTCTTTCGTACTACTTAGTCAAGTACCACTTAGTATATGCTTCGGTAGATTATTTAAAACTCTTTAATTATTTTTTCATTTTCTTCACTACTTCTACAACTTAGTTTGATTAAGTACACCAGAGGACTCCCACCTGGGATCCCTAATACACTAACCAAGCCAAGTCTGCTTCGACGTCACTATTTAATTCATCCAATAACTTTGACCGTTACAAATAAGTACCACCCTTTAAGGGCGTAACTTTATCTCCGTTCACCAATAATTTCTCTCCTCCTCCACCCTTTTCTCCAAACAGAAAGACTGTTACACTGTCTCAAGCAATACTGCTTACACAAGCAATCTTAGTCACGAAGCTAGAGTGGCTTAGTGTTAACAATTCGTCACATCAGTACCAATATGATACCCTAGCTGATGTTTACAAACTTTAAGCGGTGAGCGAGATTATGCAACTCTGCAACTCCGTCGCAACCATTGTTTTAAAAACATCTAAGTCGTAAAAAAGAATTTCTCGCCACCTATCCCTCTATCTATGTAACCACGTGTTGGTGATTGTTGTCTGGTGGTGGGCGGCGCTTCTATTCAGGGCGTGGGTACACCGCTGCCGACATTGTAACCCCTTTGGTTGGTGATTGTTGTTGGTTACGTAAGGTGGACTTAATGCGTGCGAGATCAGTCACCACTATTGCATTGTATTAAGTAATAAGAAAAAAAGTATTGTATTTTCTTGTTCAGATTGTTTTAAACTGAGATTCTCTAAATTATCTGTAATTTTAGAGATCAGTTCCTCAATGTTCTTTACTCTTGTTTGTAAATTATCAATTTTTGCAACTTTTTCATTCAACTTATTCATAGAAATTTTTAAGTCAGCAAGGAAGGTAAAATTGGATAGTCCCAATCCGGTAAGAGCTCCTAAAGCTACCACTATCATACTTCTCTTTTGTCTACCATTTCTTTTGAATTTTGAATCTCATTTATCTTACTTTCGAATTGTTGTTTTTTACATTTTTACTGGAAATCTTCTCTTTTAATAATTTCAAGTTCACTCTCAATGACATTATCCTTAATTACAGTAATGTTTTTACAATCTAGAACTATCCTGATAAGCTTGTCTACCATTATTAGATTACTTTGATGTTGTACCAATGATCCAGGACGAATTGGGTTCCAGTCCAGGGCACTCACCAAAGAAAGTAATATTAAAATGACAGTCTTCATCTGTAAAGTGTATCAGGGTTGATATTCAACTCCCGTATGATATTATTAACATATTCCCTATACTCTTCTGTATTTAGTGTCTCATGGAAAATGACACAATATGTTTCAAAGGTATTTTCATCATCAAATTGTAACCTAACCTTCTTCATATCATCTAGGTGACTTATCAATACTTCTCTAGTTTATGTTCACCTGCAAAATCAATTACCCTATATGGACCTGAGTACCTTGGTGAAAGTTTATTACATAGTGAATGTAGTTTGACGATAACTAAATCTCCCATGTTTAATTCTAGTATATGAGCTAATTTGTGTTGTCGCTTTTTCATCTCTTATGTATACTCTTGCATATGTTCTCTAACTCTTTGGTGAATACTTTGAAATGTATATATCCTATTTGAGAAACAATCATCTATATTATACATAGGTTTCTGCTCTTCAATCAAGATTTCATATGGAAGAGTTTTGTCTTCCACAAAAATAATAAAATGAGGTGATTCACCTGTTGCTATGTTAATTTGGTTGTTCAGAGTACATTTAACACAAGGAATTTAAGTATCCCTAGTTATACTATGAGGACTTATCATACTTCTAACTTTTTCTACATTGTTTGGAACTGGAAAATTCTTTACTGCTTCAACCTTTGAATTCACTGTATTAAATCTATGCCTGTCTATTTTATGTCCCAAATAGATAACACTGTCCGGCAAGAACTTACATTTTTCAAGTTTCACTTTCAATCCTGCTTCAACTAGTCTTGAGAATATCAAATCTAATTTCTTAAAGTGCCCAGCCGCTGTCTGGGAAACTACTAAGTTATCATCTAGAAATACACTAGCAGTGTTTCCAAATGGCATTCGTTTGAACTTATTGTGTCCCATTGGAGTAGAAAATGCTGTGAACTCTCGTGAGTCTTCATGTAACTCTATTTGCCGAAAACCGGATTTGATATCTATAGTGCTAAAATATCTATTCTCAGTTCCCAAACTTCTAAGAATGTCCCCTATTACTGGTAATGGTAACCTGTCATGTATGGTGTCCTTATTCAATTCCCTATAATCAATAACTGGGCGCATAGTACCATCTGATTTTGGCACCATAATCAAAGGAAAGTTCCACTCATTTTTATTATGTTCAATAATATCCTGCGATAACATTTCAGTAATCAGTTTATCTCCAATGGCTAGTTTAGAATAAGGAACTCTGTAGGCAGGAATATAAATAGGTTGAGTCCCTGGTTTTAATTTGATTTGATGTTTTAAAACAGTTGTTTTGCCTAAGGCGTCCCCCGGCAAAGCAATTGCTTTGTTGTGCTTCACGAGCAAAGCAACTAAGCTTTCATCCAACTTAGGGCAGCTAGTAAGTTCTAATTAATTATTGTATTTCTTCCCCAACTCTCTTTCCTCCTGAACTGAACAGATTGATAAAATTGGTAATTCCACCTACTCGGTACTCTCATTTAAAATCTTAATGGGTTTTGTACACATCAGAAAACATCCTATTTATGTACCTTTTCTTAAGACTATGTCTTTATTCAAAGTATTAATCATTAATAATTCTACCATGTTCTTATTTGACTTAATCCCTGAGTCTAATTTCAAACCTTTTAATCTAATTGGTTCTGGAATGGCTAAAATTTCAAAGTCTACAGTGACTCCTTTCAACTGAACTTCTACGCTGTTAATTGCTCTGGAGTGTAATAATGTCGACTTTATTACGCCACCATACAAAATTTGCAAGACTTTATTTGTAGTTGATGAATTTGTATTTTCTAGGATTTCTTGAACATCTGAGTTGGGTTCACTATATGTGACTTTATTTCCTGTTGGTCTGGACCACTCGGCCTCGTTATCTAGAATGTAAATGTTATCTTTCCTATCTATTTCTAGAGGCTCTTTGATTCCTGTCACTGGTCTTAAGTCTGGTTGATTTAAAATGGGATTAACTGTGATTTCACTAAGATTCTTAAGTCAGCAGGAGATAGGACCATGTTCTCTTTTCTCATAGTTGCAAATCCTATCAATAAATCTCCTAGAAAAACAGATTCTTCTACAACTCTCACTGGAATGTGCAAATGTTCATTTGTATATAAGATGACTTCTAGTTCAACCTTACTTAATGTTTTTAACTGATTTCCAGTTACTCTTTGCAATGAATAATGGATTGGTTCCAATATTTTCACGCCTGGTTTCAACTGGTTTAAAACTCTACTAGTTATAACATTAACTACAGATCTGTATCAATAAATATTTGAATAGGTTTATTGAACACTCTACCAGCAATGAGAGGTCCTACAGAAGTCCTTCCAATCGTAATTGTCAGTTTATAACTATCCATGATGTTGGAGTTTTCTTTCACCTTTCTATCACTTTTATCCTTAACACAATACTGTCTATTTGTATATACATGGGGAGTTCTGTAGTATTGGTTTATTCTGTGTCGGGGGTTTTACTCTTGTTTCGGGGTACATACGAAAATTTCTACATTCATGTGTTCTATGTCCCATCCTTTGATTATACATACAGAAAGGTGGGTTTCTACAACTGTAGTCATCGTGACCCTCATATTTGCAATTTTTACAAATAGTTCCATAATAATAGTCTTATGTTTTATGCCCCAAGTATTACAATTATAACATACAATTCTAGCATCCTTTCATGGGCTTCTAACTCTATGTCCAAATTCTCTTTTCCTATACTCACTCCGAGAGGTCCTAGTTTCTTTCTGTTGTCCCACTGTCGTCACATATGGAGTTATGATTCTGGTCTCACTGTACCATTGAAGAAGATAATCTACTTCCCCTAAATTTATAGTTGACTTGAGATCTTTATACAGATTTTCTGCAGTTTAGTCATCAGAGTTTTTTGTTAACAAGCCAAATGTGATTAATTTTATTACCTGAGAAACTTTAATTTTGTCACTAGATCTTTCTATCCAATCTGAATCTTTCAAGATAAAATTCATGTCTTTTGACCACCTATCTAATCTTACTAAGTATTCTGTGTCTGATTCACTTGTTTTAACTTCTTTGATCAATTTAACCAAAGACCTGATAGGTTCCTGACCACACTTTAACATAAAAATTTTAATCAACGCTTTTTTTATACTCTTCATACGTATTGATGTCTTCCATTTGCTGGAAATTTATGATAAACTTAGCTCTACCCTTCTCAGGATCTACATTTTCTTTTAAAATTTCTATTTTCCTTTTTTCATCTGTTATATTTTTGCTGAGAAACTTATTAAGTCTTAAGGTCTTTTCATCACCAGTGAATTTGGGAATGTTGATATTCGAGGTATGAACCTCATGTCTAAGAATGTTAGTGTTATTCATACCTTCAGTGTTTTTAAAGTCGATTTGATTTGACTGCCTCCACGTAGTCTTCCTTACATACGTCAACCTCGTCGTCTCGTCAGTCCTTGTTCACTGTTGCCTTATAGTGGTTCATCCCCTTCCTTGTAAATCGCCTTGTAGACCGCTTTATAGATCACCTCGAAGATTGCCTTGTAGATAGCCTCGTTCCTCGTCCTTGAAATTAACTAACATACGCGTTGGTTGTGGTTCTGCACTACATGGTTGGTTGCGCACTGCGTGGCTGTGGTTGCGTGCACTGTAGATTGGTGTACCCGTTCACTTTTACACTCAGTCTTGTCACGCACCAGTCTTGTAATTACTTCGGAGGAGGTTCGTCCCTCGCTGCCACCACTGTTAGCTCTGTTGCCACCATCACTTTCAGTTCCCTTCTCTCCTTAATTACTGGTTTTAATTCTGTTAACTGTTCCTTCTATGATTTTATATTTCTTCATTCACTTTCAACTTTCTTCACTTTCTTTTCGTCATTGTATAACTGTAGGCCACCATGTCTCTTTCACCCTACTTAGTCAAGTACCATTTAGTATATGCTTCGGTAGGTTATTTAAGACTGTTTAATTATTTTCTTCATTTTCTTCACTACTTCTACAACTTAGTTTGGTTAAGTACACCATGGGACTCCTATCTGGGATCCCTGATGCACTCACCAAGCCCGTGTTTACAAACTTTAGGTGATGAGCGAGATTATGCAACTCTGCAACTCCGTCGCGACCATTGTTTTCAAAACATCTAAGTCGTAAAAATTAATTTCTCGCCACCTACCCTCTATCTACCGACTTGTCTACTACTTGTCTGCCTTAATCTACCAGCTTCTTACAGAGAGAGAGAGAGAGAGAGAGAGAGAGAGAGAGAGAGAGAGAGAGAGAGAGAGAGAGAGAGAGAGAGAGAGAGAACGAAACGGCGAGAAAGATCGAGAAAGTGAGAGAGAACGAGAGAAGAAGAAATAATGAGAGAGCGAGAGAGAATGAAATATTGAGGCAACGAGAGAGCGAGAGGGAACGATAGAGAAAGTAGAGAGTGCAATAGAAAACGATAGAGAAAGAGAGAGAAAGCGAGAACGAAAGAGAGAGAGCTAGTAAGCAAGCCAGCACACTAACCAGCCAGCTAATCAGACAGTATGAGAGGGAGGTAGGGTACGGATTGATTGAGTGTCTGTGTGTATGTTTGAAGCAACCTGGACGGGTGATTGATATTTTTGGTTCTTTGAAAATGGTATAATACCGAGAGCGAGACTGCCTGGAGTTGTGCTTCTCCGCTGGGTTGGTTAATTTTAAGCAAAGAGAATTTTAAACATGGGGAATGACCGTGACGATAGTTAGAAGCATGTTTTAGATAGAGTCAAAAGGGTTAAAGATTTTTGATAAGGTTAAGGACGGGGAGATTGGGACGGTGGTGAACACACACACACACACACACACACACACACACACACACACACACACACACACACACACACACACACACGCACACACACACACACACACACACACACACACACACACACACACACACACACACACACACACACACACACACTCACACACACACACACACACACACACACACACACACACACACACACACACACACACACACACACACACACACACACACACACACACACGCACACACACACACACACACACACACACACACACACACACACACACACACACACACACACACACACACACACACACACACACACACACACACACACACACACACACACACACACACACACACACACACACACACACACACACACACACACACACACACATACATACACACGACTGTCAGTACGGTGGTACCGGGTTCGAATCCTGCCCAGTGCTGAAAGTATTTCAGTATCACTGCACTTCGAGTCGTTATTCCATCTCTCGTGGGCGGGGAGTTTGATGGGTGGGCGCGTGTAAGGTCATAGCATTACCCATAGATCGGTCCTACGAGCTCTGAGCTCTCTTCCGGGAGGGAAATAGCTGTCGATCACAAGTCCAACACGTGATCCAAGGACCAAGGTGAACCACACACATATACATACATACATACATACATACATACATACATACATACATACATACATACATACATACATACATACATACATACATACATACATACATACATACATACATACATACATACATACATACATACATACATACATACATACATACATACATGCATACATACATACATACATACATACAAACATACATACAAACATACATACATAATACATACATAATACATACATAATACATACATAATACATACATAATACATACATACATACATACATACATACATACATACATACATACATACATACATACATACATACATACATACATACATACATACTTACATACATACATACATACACGCACACACACACACACACACACACACACACACACACACACACACACACACACACACACACACACACACACACACACACACACACACACACACACACACACACACACATACATACATACACACGCACATACATACATGCACACACACGCATACACGCATACATAGGTACATGCACACACACACACACATACACACTGTCTGGGTTCGAATCCCGCCCAGGGCTGAAATAATTTCAGTATAACTGCGCTGCGAGCCGTTACTGCAACTCTCGTGGGCTGGGATTTGTGTGTGTGTGTGCGTGTAAGATCACAATAATACCCATAGATCGGTCATATAAGACCTCTGAGCTCTATTTTAGTAAGAAAATAGCTGTTGATCACGAGTTCAACACGTGATTCAAAGACCATGGTGAATCACACACACACATAAACACGCACACACACACACACACACGCACGCACACACACACACACACACAAACACACAAACACACATACACACAAACACACAGAAAAACACACAAACATACAGACACAAACACATACACACACACACACACACACACACACGCATACGCACACACACACACACACACACACACACACACACACACACACACACACACACACACACACACACACACACACACACACACACACACACACACACACACACACACACACACACACGGACTCGTAGAAAAATGAGTGTGGTAGTTAGAGATAAAAACTTGATCTGGGAAGATATGATAAGTGGAGTCTCACAAGGTTCTGTATTAACTCCGATAATGTTTGCCATATATATGAAGGACATGGATGAAGGTGTTGAATATTATATGAACTTTTTTTTGCAGATGACGCAAAACTACTAAAGAAAATAAGTACAGAGAAGGACTGTGAAACGCTTCAGAGAGATCTGGACAAAGTCTGGAAATGGATCCAAAAGTGGGAAGTGAACTTCAATATCGAGAAATGTAGTATAATGGAGTTTGAAAAAAGTAAAAATAAAATATCAGGGTAATATAAGGTTGGTACAAAAGAAGTGATGAAATTTAGTTCTGAAAAGGACCTAGGAGAAATTATTAACAAAGACATGTCACCATACAAGCATATAAACAAAATAGTCGGAGAAACCTACAAGTTACTAAGAATAAAGGTGGCCTTTAACTACGTGGATGAGAAAAAGGTAAAGAAAATATTAGTCACTCTGATAAGACCAAGATTGCAGTACGCTGCAACACTATGGAAACCTAACACAAAAAAGAACATAAAAAATTAGAAAGAATCCATAGAGCAACGGCAAAGATGGCACCAACTCTTTCAAAATTGACATAGGAACAAAGATTGTCCAAACTGGAACTAACAACCCTGGAACAAAGAAGAGAAAGGCGAGATGTACTGGCCATTTACAGAATCAGGAAAGGTATGGAAATCCTTGATAAAGAAGATTCATTAAAGTGTGACAGAAGAAAAACAAGAGGACACGAAGAGAAACTCAAAAAGGATAGTTATAGAAGAGATCTGAACAAAAATAGTTTTCCACATACAGTGATAGATGTCTGGAAAAAATAGTATGTGCAAAGACCATACAAGAATTTATGAAAAAAATAGATGCTGAGAGATACAAAGACGGGTCACTACGAGTAAATAAACACACCCACACCCACACTCACACCCACACCCACACCCACACCCACACCCACACCCACACCCACACCCACACCCACACACCCACACACCCACACACCCACACCCACACCCACACCCACCCACACACACACACACACACACACACACACACACACACACACACACACACACACACACACACACACACACACACACACACACACACACACACACACACACACACACACACACACACACACACACACACACACACACACACACACACACACACACACACACACACACACACACACACACACACGCACACACACACACACACGCACACACACACACACACACACACACACACACACACACACACACACACACACACACACACACACACACACACACACACACGCACGCACGCACGCACGCATGCATACACACATGTATACATAAGTAAACACACACTCACACTGTGAATGTATCTTGACTTGCAGCGACATTTCCAATTATGAAAGTCGGTCCTATTACGTGCGGGAACGAAAAGTGTGTCCGTCTAGTTTTGTCGTCTTCTTGCATAGTTCAGAAGGCAAAGCTGTTGAAATTCTTCCGTGCGTGTAATATAACGGAATAAAAAGTCGTTCCTGATGTAATATGACGGAGAGAAATTATATAGGACATAGAGCGAAGCCACATGCTACTGGGGATGAAAGTTTGGGGCTTTTGTCTTAAGTTTGATCCTTCTGGTGGCCCCAGACTCGATCCCTCTACCAGAGTCTCCTTGCCCTTTTCTTCTGTAAATCGTTGTTTTTTAATCCTAACTTGAAAGATGGTCAGGTCATTACAACAATGTATATCTTGATATAAACAGACAGTGCCTATAAAACCCACAAGATATATCTTTTTTCTTGTTAATGAGCTCGCGCTTGAGAAGAAAATAATAAAAAAAAATTACGATGCCAGTGATATAAACAGAGGCTATAAAACTCGCAACAATTAAGACAACTTTGGTGATATATGCTTTTGTTTCTTACTTTTGAGTTCTGGCTGAAGAAAAAATAACTATAAACGTAAACACCGCAACAAGACACAACTTCGATGTTAGAAATACGGATTTTTCTCATTTGTGAGTTTGTTGGCATTGCTGGAAGCTTTTGCTACATGATGTTGACAACATTTACTAACAACACAACACCCAAACTCCAGCCCACACCCGCTGAACACGAGCTTGCCTCACATGGCAAAAGTTTTGAGATATTTTTACCATAAGTGACCGTAATTCGTTTTTCACTGAAAATCAATTCTAAAAATCTTCGTCTTTTGTCAGTAGCGAAAAACGTGTCTTTTCTCATGTTTCGATCAGAGTTGGTATGACAGGCATAAGGTATCATCCTCTCTGTGTCCTTATTTTGAGTTCTATGAAGTCTTGTGTACCGACAGAGGTGGGAAATGTGGTTGTTTTTATATGGATGTGCAACTTGACTGGGATATTGTGTGTGTGTGTGTATGTGTGTGTGTGTGTGTGTGTGTGTGTATTCACCTCGGATCTGCTGCAGTCTCTGTCGAGACAGCCAGACACCACCCTACGGCAGAGTGTGTGTGTGTGTGTGTGAGTGTGTGTGTGTGTTTGTGTGTTGTGTGTGTATTCACTTGGTCTTTGGATCACGTGTTGGACTCGTGATCGACAGCTATTTCCCTCCTGGAAGAGAGCTCAGAGCTCGTAGGTCCGATCTATGGGTAATGCTATGACCTTGCACACACACACCCCCAACTCCCCGCCCACGAGAGTTGGAGTAACACCCCTCAGCGCTGCGATACTGATATTATTTCAGCCCCGGGCGAGAGTCGAACCCGGACCTTCGTAGTGGCAGGCCAGAGCTCTAACCACAGCGCCATGAGATGTATAAGTGACCGTAATTCGTCTTTTGTGTGTGTGTGTGTGTGTGTGTGTGTGTGTGTGTGTGTGTGTGTGTGTGTGTGTGTGTGTGCGTGTGTGTGTGCGTGTGTGTGTTTGTGTGTGTGTGTGTGTGTGTGTGTGTGTGTGTGTGTGTGTGTGTGTGTGCGTGTGTGTGTGCGTGTGTGTGTGCATGTGTTTGTGCGTGTGTGTCTGTGTGTGTGTGTGTGTGTGTGTGTGTGTGTGTGTGTGTGTGTGTGTGTGTGTGTGTGTGTGTGTGTGTGTGTGTGTGTGTGTGTGTGTGTGTGTGTGTGTGCGTATATGTGTGTGTGTGTGTGTGAAATGTGTGTATAGTGTGTGTGTAATTTATGTGATGTATATAATAAAATGTATGTGCGTGTGTGTACGAATATATGTATGTACTGTATGTACTCATATATCGTTTCCTTGTTATCTGAGCTCTGTGTTTACATTTAATTAGTTCCTGAAACACAACTATAAAATATTACTTTGTTTACTTATTTTCATTGCTGTTATTCATGATCTATTCGTTGTTACTTTTACTGTACCTATTTATTTGTTTCTGTTTTATTGTTTTATTTCTATCTACTTTTTATTATTTTATTATTTTACTTTTACCCGGTATTTACTTATTTTATTACTCTATTATTTTTGTCTATTTATTTATTTATTAGTCTATTTATCATTATCAATATTATTTTCTTTTTTATTCCATTTTATATATTCACCTATTCAATTGTTTATATATTTGTCACATATTCAATCATTTTCATTCTAACTTTAATCCAACACTTCCTGTGTCCTAATTCCTATTCTTAAAGTCATCTGTGTGCTCTTCCTGTTCTTTTATATTCCTGTTATCTGATTTTTTTCAAAAGAGTTTCCATTTCCCCCCTTATTGTCTTCCCCTCGCCTTCCCAGCACTGCTCCTCATCTTCAGGTTCATCTGTCCAGTCTCCTTTCAATAAGAAACGTCACTTTGCTCAAATGAAAGTGGGATTACACTTTGTCCATAGCCTTGGAGATCAAAAGAGAAACTGGGGAGGGAAGTGGTATCTTTCCTCATTCCAGGGAGGCTTCTGCATTGCTTCCCCTCCCCCCCCCTTTTCAAACTCAAATTCCAGTTATAGGGTTTCATATTTATGTGATAGTCTTGGGTTCAATAAACTTTGGATTTTCTTTTAACTCTTTTAATTCCAGTTACAGGGTTTCATCTTTTTGTGATCTTCTTGGGTTCAGTAAGTCATCGTCTAACAGTGGCAAGTTCAATGTATTGTATTTGATCTGATTGTTCTCAGATTTAGATAAATTCTAACTTGCTTACCCATCTCGAATGCAAAGGTGATATTTATTATAAAAGTTAAATCATACATACACTAATGGTTTAGCTTATCATCATAATATTGTACCTACAGTCATCAGATATATGCATATACAAATCTTCGTACTTATTTTTATTATTTTTTAAGTCTAACTTTACTTAGAGTTCTGTGGATATCATGTGCCAATTTGTCAGTATTATATTCAATTTTGAGTTCCCTAAACTGTTTATATAATTTTCAATGATTTATTGCATTTTTCTTTTGGTTTTATTACGCTTCATGCAAAATAGTTACCGGGATGATGACTGAAATATGCTTTCTGTAACGTTCAGCCTTTCGAGTTACAAAAGTCCTATTTCACAGTCGTCTCTCAACAAAGGTAGTAGCCACCTTTCATACAAAGACCTACAAGAGTATTTCCTTTCCAATTATGCCCCTCGATCTGTGTGATACTGTTTCTTTCTCTGAAGTAGATCACTTGAACACTGAAGAAAATCCCCTGCCATCCAAGAACCCTCAGTAGCATCATGCCTGTAGACTCTCTTTGGAAGTCTTGTGGACCTCTAAGACAGAGTACTTTTACCAACATAGTGGTTACTGAATGGAATAGACTTGATAACCATCTAATGAGTGCTGAAACGATTGGTTGTTTTAAGATAAGATTGGATAACTTTATGGATAGGGATGGCAGGTGGTAAGGGACATGGAACTGCATGGGGTAGACCTTGTGTTATCTTGTCTCCTCTATTCTTATGTTTTTGTGTTCCCCAGTAAAGCACCATAATTGACCTCAATGAGACATAAATATGCACATACTAAACCCTTATTTCATGATTCGAAGGTTATTTGACTCGCAGTTCACGATCGTGAACGGTGTTGACGCCCTGCCAATTCAGTCAAGGAATCCCCTTCAGGAGAAACTCCCTAAGATTTTTGGTCTCGCCTTGACCCCCCCCCCCCAACTTCCTCCAGGTCAGATACAGGCTGGTCCATCCACCCAACTTCAGCTGGATCCAAACCCCCTCCACTTCATGCCCTCCCCACACTTTTTTCCACCTTCCTTGTGAGCCCTGACGTGGGTATTTCCGTACTGTACTTCGATTATTGTGAAAGATTCACGAACGAAATGCAAATCCAGGTGAATCACGCATACACACACACACACACACACACACACACACACACACACACACACACACACACACACACACACACACACACACACACACACACACACACACACACACACACACACACACACACACACACACACACACACACACACACACACACACACACACACACACACACACACACACACACACGCACACGCACACGCACACGCACGCGCACGCGCACGCACACACGCGCACACGCGCACACGCGCACACACGCACACACGCACACACGCACACACGCACGCACGCACGCACGCACGCACACACACACACACACACACACACACACACACACACACACACACACACACACACACACACTTTTTGATATGCAATTTTTATGAGGGCACTAGTTTTCATTATTATAGACGATTCTTGTAAGCAATTTTTTACACATTTTTGCCTCCTTGCAATATTTCTTTAACACTCTCCAGTTTCCAGACGCACAATGGATCCAACTTTGATCTTCCTACTTTATTGTACATACCAATGTACTAACATACACTTTCACTTCCATCATAACTCTATTCATTACATATCCTCATGTATTACACGATTTGTCCACTCAGTCATGATCTCATGATTTTATTTATGTATTATACATACCCTCATACATACTTACGTTCATATATTCTTAGTCTCTTGGAGTTCATACTTCTCACACGACCTCACACTTCTCCTCTTCATACTCACGCTCTCACATATTTGTACATGGCATGCCTATACGCTCACACGCTCTCACACTATTGTGCACGACGTGTTCACGTTCTTATACGCTCTCACAAGCTCTCACACACTTGATGATCACGTCATCACACGCTCTCAAACACTTGATACCCATGCTCTCACACGCTCTCACAAACTTGATGCTCACTCTTTCACACGCTGTCTTACACTTGATGCTCACACTCTCACACACCTGATGCTCACGTTTTGACAGGCTCTCACACACTTGATGTTCACGCTCTCACACGCTCACACACACTTGATGCTCACATTCTCACAGGCTCTCCTAGATTTGATGCTCACACTCTCACACGCTATTACGCTTTTACATGCTCTCACAAACTTGATACTCACGCTCTTATACGCTCTCACAAACTTGATGCTCACGCTCTCACAGGCTATCACATAGTTGATACTCACTTTCTCACGCTCTTGATGCTCACTTTCTCACATGCTCTGCTCACACACACGCTCTCACGCTCTTGATGCTCATTTTCTCACACGCTCTCACATGCTCTCACACATTTGATGCTCACTGTCTCCTCCATCTTGTGCGCAGGGCCTTGCTTCCAAGACGCAGCGTCCCTGTTGTCTCGTTCAATACTCTATTTCCATCCAGCGGTCCCTTACTTATCACATGCCTGCTCTCCCACAGCTCTCCCACAGCTCTCCCACAGCTCTCCCACAGCTCTCCTACAGCACCTCCACAGCTCTGCTGGAGCTCTCCTACAATTCTCCCATAACTTTTGCAAAGCTATCCCACAGCTCTTCCATATTTTTCCCATACCTTTCTCGCAGCTCTCCCACAGCTCTCTCACAGCTTTTCCACAGCGCTCCTAAAGCCCTCCCATAGCGCTACCACATCTCTCCCACAGCTCTCCCAAAGTCTCCCATACCTTTCCCGTAACTCTTCCACAGTTCTCCCACAGTTCTCCGACAGCGCTCCTATAGCTCTTCCATACCTCTCCCATAGATTTCCATTAGCTCTTCCATGCCTCTCCCAAACATCTCCCATATCTCTCCCACTGCTCTCCCTTACCTGTTCCAAACCTCTCACATAGCTCTCACACAGCTCTCACACAGCTCCCGCACAGCTCTCCCATAGTCTCCCTTACCTCTCTCACAGCTCTCTTACAACTCTCCCTCAGCTCTTCCATACCTCTCCCACAGCTCTCCTACTGCTCTCCCACAGCGCTCCCACAGCTGTCCCACAGCTCTCCCGCAGTTCTCCCACAGCTCTCCCGCAGTTCTCCCACAGCTCTTTCGTAGGTCTCCCATAGTCTCCCATATCTTTACGCACTTCTCCCACAGATCTCCTAGACCTCCTACACGGCTACTCCACAAATTACTCGCCCCTCACTAACTCCTCACTCACGTCTCACACGCCCTTTTCCAGCACCTTCACATCTTTCCCACAGCTCTTCCATAGATCCATCACAGCTCTACCACAGCTCTGCCACAGCCCCTCGGCACCCTTCCTGTATCCCCCCCATACTTGAACAACAACCCTCCACTCCCACACTCCTCTACTACTCTCTTCTACACGCCTGTATTACATACTTACGCACTCTTGCACACACCTTTACACCCTCCCTCAAGGCTCTTTCCCAAATCTTCCTCCAAGATCTGACTCCTTCTCCAGCATCTCTCCCAATTCCACGTTTCACCACGCCTTGTGTTCTCGCCCACATTCCCCATTACTACCTTTATCATCACGTCTTTACCCCTTAGTTTTCTCTCTCATTCCCTTTCTAACCCCCATCTCTCTCTCTCTCTCTCTCTCTCTCTCTCTCTCTCTCTCTCTCTCTCTCTCTCTCTCTCTCTCTCTCTCTCTCTCTCTCTCTCTCTCTCTCTCTCTCTCTCTCTCTCTCTCTCTCTCTCTCTCTCTCTCTCTCTCTCTCTCTCTCTCTCTATCTATATCTCTCTCTTTCTCTATCTCTCTGTCTGTCTGTCTGTCTGTCTGTCTGTCTGTCTGTCTGTCTGTCTGTCTGTCTGTCTGTCTGTCTGTCTGTCTGTCTGTCTGTCTGTCTGTCTGTCTGTCTGTCTGTCTGTCTGTCTGTCTGTCTGTCTGTCTGTCTGTCTGTCTGTCTGTCTGTCTGTCTGTCTGTCTGTCTGTCTGTCTGTCTGTCTGTCTGTCTGTCTGTCTGTCTGTCTGTCTGTCTGTCTGTCTGTCTGTCTGTCTGTCTGTCTGTCTGTCTGTCTGTCTGTCTGTCTGTCTGTCTGTCTGTCTGTCTGTCTGTCTGTCTGTCTGTCTGTCTGTCTGTCTGTCTGTCTGTCTGTCTGTCTGTCTGTCTGTCTGTCTGTCTGTCTGTCTGTCTGTCTGTCTGTCTGTCTGTCTGTCTGTCTGTCTGTCTGTCTGTCTGTCTCTCTCTCTCTCTCTCTCTCTCTCTCTCTCTCTCTCTCTCTCTCTCTCTCTCTCTCTCTCTCTCTCTCTCTCTCTCTCTCTCTCTCTCTCTACTTATTTATCTCACCTCTTCCATCTCCCCACTCCTCTTCCTCCTCCTCCCTCTTCTATACAGCAATATTGCTTATTTAGAATAATCTCGAGTCTCTGCATAATTCTCAATTAGGTTACACAGAAATACCATGTCAGCAATGCACTCGAGCCCCCGGATATCGTTTATAAACAAGGCGGAAAGGCGTGCTTAGGCAACCTGCTCCCTCGCTCGCTATGTTATCAAACAACATACTTATAAAATTTAACACTCGTCTTCTACCACTCTTTCTACTTTTTTCTACCAGCCTCTCTCTCTCTCTCTCTCTTTCTCTCTCTCTCTCTCTCTCTCTCTCTCTCTCTCTCTCTCTCTCTCTCTCTCTCCTCTCTCTCTCTCTCTCACTCTCTCTCTCTCTCTCTCTCTCTCTCTCTCTCTCTCTCTCTCTCTCTTCTCTCTCTCTCTCTCTCTCTCTCTCTCTCTCTCTCTCTCTCTCTCTCTCTCTCTCTCTCTCTCTCTCTCTCTCTCTCTCTCTCACTCTCTCTCTATCACTCTCTCTCTCTCTCTCTCTCTCTCTCTCTCTCTCTCTCTCTCTCTCTCTCTCTCTCTCTCTCTCTCTCTCTCTCTCTCTCTCTCTCTCTCTCTCTCTCTCTCTCTCTCTCTCTCTCTCTCTCTCTCTCTCTCTCTCTCCTCTCTCTCTCTCTCTCTCTCTCTCTCTCTCTCTCTCTCTCTCTCTCTCTCTCTCTCTCTCTCTCTCTCTCTCTCTCTCTCTCTCTCTCTCTCTCTCTCTCTCTCTCTCTCTCTCTCTCTCTCTCTCTCTCTCTCTCTCTCTCTCTCTCTCTCTCTCTCTCTCTCTCTTCTCTCTCTCTCTCTGTCTGTCTCTCTCTCTCTCTCTCTCTCTCTCTCTCTCTCTCTCTCTCTCTCTCTCTCTCTCTCTCTCTCTCTCTCTCTCTCTTTTTCTCTCTCTCTCTACTTATTTATCTCACCTATTCCACCTCCCTACTCCTATTCCTCCTCCTCTTCCTCCTTCTCCTCCCTCTTCCTCCTCCTCTCCCTCTTATTCCACTTCTTTTTCTTCCTCCAGCTTGGCTTTATTGACTTACTCTTTCATTTCAATATATGTTAACTTGTGCAATATCTACAAGGCCATTTTTACATATTTATATATCTGTTTATTTGCTTGTTTTTATTTCTTCATTTCTTTATTTCTTGTTTATTTATTACTACTTTTATATTTTGTTTTCATACGTTACCACCACTTGAATCACGGACTCCTCAATATGATAACGTGATGTTAAATTCTTCATTAACATGGTCTGGGTTAATCACATGTTATTAAGTTTTCATTCCGGGTGTGACGGCATTGGGACATTCTAGAGCCGCATTTGCCATACCTCTGTTATAGAAGATATTGTTTACTGTGCCGTACTAAAAGAATTATTTTATTTATGAGGGAATAAAAATAAACGGGCATCATTGTGCCGTAGACTTTTGCTTAAATTTTAGTCCACATAAAGGTTTCGATAGAAGTCGTAATTTTTACTTCGTCTGTAGTTGTTGTTGTTTTACTTTTTTATATTTTTATTCTTCTCCTTCCTCTTCTTCTTCTTCTCGATACTCCTTCTGCTTCTGCATATTCTTTATCTTCTTCCTGCTGCTTATGCTGCTGCGCTTCTTATTCTTATTCTTTTTCTTATTAATCTTCTTCCTCCTGTTATTTATTCTTTTTCTTATTTTTATTCTTATAATTATGAATATTATAGTATGTCCTTAGTCTTGTTCCGCCCTCTTCTTTTTTCTCCTCTATCCCCTCCTGCTGCCATATCCTTCCAGTTCTACCGACTTCTGGTCTCCTCTTATCATCTCGTCCTTCGTTTCTTCTGGAATGAATTTATGATCCTCCTGGGAAATGCTTTGGCGACAGCAGATCCTCCGCTGTGCGTTTTATATGCAGGATCTTTATGATGCAAACATGAATTCGTATTTTATTTCTTACTATTATTATTATTCTTTTATGCAGCTATTGCCGTTGCAGCTCAACATTGGTCCCTCGACTGCTTTTCTTTTTACATTATTTTTTTTTATCTAGTTCCACTTTTCCCTCCTGTCACTTCCTGTACGTGTTCTTCCTCTTCCATTTTTTTTACATTAATTTTCGTCTTCCTTGCTTTCCCCAATTTGGTTCTGTTATTAATTCTACATCCCTCCTCCCCCCCCTTCATTTCCTCATTTTCCTCCTATTCCTCCTCCCATTCTTTTCCTCCTATTCCCCGCCTTCTTTTCCTATTCTTCCCTTTTTTTCTTTTCTCCTCATTTTCCTCATCTCCTATTCCTCTTTCTAATCCTCTTCTTTCTTCTTTCCCTCCTCATTTTCTTCCTCCTCTATTTCATCCTCTTTTTCCTCCCCTACTATTTCCCCTCCATCTTTTTTCTTTTTTTCCTCCTTTGTTCTTCATCTTTTTCCACCTCAGTGTCCTCCTCATTTTACTACTCTACTTCCTCCTCATTTTATTTCATATTCTCTTCCCCTCCTTTTCCTACTTCTCTCCCCTACCACTCCTCATCTTCTACCTCTCCCACCTCCTCCTCTTCCATTTTTTACTCCTCCCCTCCACCTATTTCTTCTCTCCTCCTACCTCTCCTTCCGCCTCTTCATCTTCCTCGTCACCTTTCTTGTCCTCTCTCTTCCTCTTTCTCCTCCCCTTCTTCCACCAATCCAAACTCAACTCGTCACCACTTTCTTCTCTCACCCTATTCGTCTAAATTTCCTCTTCTTCCCACTCCCCCATCCACTTCTCTTCCTCTTCCTACTCCTCTTCCACCATTCTAAACTCAACTCTTCGGCCCTCCCTTCCCCCTCCACCGTTATTCGTCTTTATTTCTTCCTTCTCCACTTCCAATGTCATCGTCAATCTTTGACCCCCTTCCTTCACCTAAGTGCCTCTTTCCTCTTTAATTGATACTAGTCTCATTTCCTTTACTTCTTCTTCTTCTTTTTTTTCTTCTTCTTCTTCTTCTTCTTCTTCTTCTTCTTCTTCTTCTTCTTCTTCTTCTTCTTCTTCTTCTTCTTCTTCTTCTTCTTCTTCTTCTTCTTCTTCTTCTTCTTCTTCTTCTTCTTCTTCTTCTACTTCTTCTTCTTCTTCTTCTTCTTCTTCTTCTTCTTCTTCTTCTTCTTCTTCTTCTTCTTCTTCTTCTTCTTCTTCTTCTTCTTCTTCTTCTTCTTCTTCTTCTTCTTCTTCTTCTACTTCTTATTCTTCTTCTTCTTCTTCTTCTTCTTCTTCTTCTTCTTCTTCTTCTTTTTCTTCTTCTTCTTCTTCTTCTTCTTCTTCTTCTTCTCCTCCTTCTTCTTCTTCTTCTTCTTCTTCTACTTCTTCTTCTTCGCGTTTTTCTTCTTCTTCTTCTTCTTCTTCTTCTTCTTCTTCTTCTTCTTCTTCTTCTTCTTCTTCTTCTTCTTCTTCTTCTTCTTCTTCTTCTTCTTCTTCTTCTTCTTCTTCTTTTCCACCTCCTACGCAGTCCTCCATTAATACGAAGCCCGGCTTCTCCGTTTCTGTTCTCCTACCTCACTTTCCTTTCCTTTCTCTTCCTTCTCCTCTTTCCCTTCCTCTTCCTCTTCTTTCTCCTCTTTCCCCTTCTGCTGTCCCCTCCCCTTTCCTTCTTCTCACCCTTCTATTATTCATATTCTTTCCCTGTACGTGCGCTGGTGACATAATTGAAAACACGCGGGCCTCGCATCTTTCTAGTCGCAGGTTCGAGTCTCTCACTCACTTCTCGCCGATTCGGAACAGCGAATGTTACCTTACCTAACAGTCCCAACACTCAAAGCAAAGATGACTGTTTTTGCCGCACATACTCATTTTGTGGTTTGGTTTATTGTACGTATTTCTGTGAAACCCCAATATCCAACGGACCGTGCTTTCCGTTCCCATGCACCTCTTCTCTCCTTCTTAGGCTTTGCTAACTTGCCATTCTTCTTCTTCTTCTTCTTCTTCTTCTTCTTCTTCTTTTTTCCTCCTCCTCTTTGTCCTCCTTTTCCTCCCTTTCTTTTTGCTTATCCTTTTCCTCCCCCTTCTTATTCTCCTTCACCTCCTTCTTCCCTTCCTCCTCCTCTCCCTTTTTTTTTTCTCCTTGTTCTTCTTTTCCTCTTCCTCCTTTTCTTCTTTCTCCTCCTACGCTCCCTTTTACCATTCCACCTCTTCCTCCTCTCTTCCTACACTCTCAACCCCTCCTATTCCTCGTCCTCCTCCTTTCTTTCCTTCTGCTTTTCCTTCTCCCTCCTCCATCATCGTCGTGGACAAAGGTCTCAAACTCGTGTCCTCGTTGTCTGACCAATTAATCATCGTTCTCCCTTGTTTTATTGATTTTTTCATGTTGGTTATTATTTCCCAATTGGATTATTTTCTTAGAACTTGAAACCTTGTCACTTTTGATTGGGCTCATATTCACTTTTTGTAAATATCATTTTCTAACTTCATGATTTTCTTGTTGAGATATTCCTTTACTTCTTTCCTGTAACCCTTCAACGTTGTCACCCGGAATTTCATTTAAAGAACATGCTCACATTGTTTTGTTTTTCTTAAAATTTAATCTAATCTTTATATCCCACTTATTTTCATTTTTCATTCCTCCCCTTTTCCCGACCTTTCTCTCTCACTCTCTCTCTCTCTCTCTCTCTCTCTCTCTCTCTCTCTCTCTCTCTCTCTCTCTCTCTCTCTCTCTCTCTCTCTCTCTCTCTCTCTCTCTCTCTCTCTCTCTCTCTCTCTCTCTCTCTCTCTCTCTCTCTCTCTCTCTCTCTCTCTCTCTCTCTCTCTCTCTCTCTCTCTCTCTCTCTCTCTCTCTCTCTCTCTCTCTCTCTCTCTCTCTCTCTCTCTCTCTCTCTCTCTCTCTCTCTCTCTCTCTCTCTCTCTCTCTCTCTCTCTCTCTCTCTCTCGCTCTCTCTCTCTCTCTCTCTCCCTCTCTCTCTCTCTCTCTCTCTCTCTCTCTGAGCTTCTCATTCAAAAGCTCTCTCTCGAGTTCTCTCTCACGTCTTGAATTTCGAGCTCTCTTCTTATGCTTTCTCTCTCTCTCTCTCTCTCTCTCTCTCTCTCTCTCTCTCTCTCTCTCTCTCTCTCTCTCTCTCTCTCTCTCTCTCTCTCTCTCTCCCTCTCTCTCTCTCTCTCTCTCTCTCTCTCTCTGAGCTTCTCATTCAAAAGCTTCATTCGAGTTGTTACGAAAATAAAAATAACGTCTTGAATTTCGAGATTTACTTATATGCTTGTGAAAAACAAGAAATTCATGTTCGGATATTTTCTTCAGAGAAAATTATCTTCGAAAGCCGATTAGTACTTCCAGTAGTTTGGACCCTCTCATTTCAATCACAGCGTTGTCATCAGGGAATGGCAGGCAGCCTGTGAAGTATTTGATTTCTATTTTTCTTATATTCATTCAATATCACTTAATTGTTTACTTATGTGTTTGTTTATGTAGTCATTTATTCATTTACTTATTTTTATACTCGTTTATGCATCATTAATTTGATTGTTCATTTAATGTCACCAACTTTGCTTTGATTTATTATCAACGTATGTTCTAAGATGTACATGCGTGCGAGTACGCGCGCGCGCACACACAAACACACACACACACACACAAACACACACACACACACACACACACACACACACACACACACACACACACACACACACACACACACACACACACACACACACACACACACACACACACACACACACACACACACACACACACACACACTCACACACACACACACACACACACACACACACACACCACACACACACACACACACACAAGGAATGGGATGATGAACAAGAAATTTATATGTTGTGTAGAAACAGTTGGTCTTTGGCCTTATATTACTATTGTGTAGATCAAGTCCATATTACGCCTGTATCACAGGCATTTGTATCCTCATGAAAGCACAACTTAGGCCCTGCCGAGCCATGTTTCGGTGAGGCTGGATCCTTTGCTACTTTAGCGTACGCCGTCTGTGTATATAAGGAGCCAGGTTTTGGTCTCCATAGGCAGTTCTCTACAGTACTTGTAACTCAGCGGAGCGCGACCCAAGGGGACGCGTTTAACTTTGTGGTCGGATAGCCTCGGACCTCGACCGCCCGACCCATTCTAGGTCGACACTCACACTAACCATAATAAAGCCAAGAATCTCACTTGAACTTCATTCCCTCCCTCGTCACCATAGTCCAAGTAACGTTCACGTAATGTTACACACCCAACCGGATGGCGTCCTCATTTGCATATTCGGACACCTCTTCTCTTATCAAATCTCTCCTAATCTCCTGTAGCTCCCATCCTCTTTCAAATCATGTACATATTTCTCTGTGTGTGCTTCCGTGTGTGCCTTGTCTTTGTAAACTGCTCAAAGGACTGTGTATAGCGGAGGCCCTGATTCCGATAATCCCAGTGCAAATTTGAAGGAGATGGCGTGGACGTGCGCGCCGCTGCAGGAATTTGGGTCAAGGCTTCCACGAACCACACGTAGACGAAATTTACTCCCTGTGTCAGGAGCGCCCTAGAACAACGTGTTTGAGGTCTCAGAGATTAGAGGATCTCGTCTTGCCCTGTGGTATCATCCTCCCACACCCTCCTGAGGTCAGGGCACAAGGATTTATTGCAAGAATGCTTACATATAAAAGTGCAGAGGTAAGGAACACTTTCTGGCGAGAATTAGACCCATCTTTGACTACTGTATGTGGTTCAGTTTTGGTCTTCGTCCTCTAGAATGGATATTAATTCAAAAGAATCAGTACAAAGGAGAGCGACCAAAATGATACAATGGCTTAGAAGTTTACCATACTAAGGCACCTTAACTTACTCTCTGGAAGTTCATGTTCCTCCTGTATACATTAGTGGACTAGGTGATAGGATTGTCACAAAAAGGTAAAATTCTATTCACCTAAGGTAAACTTAAGACTGCTTTTGTGACTGAGAACGTTTATGTTTGTTGAACTTTGCGTTTAGAATAAATTCGCATTTGTTTTGGTGGTTATTTGAAATAGCATGGTTTGAAGACAGTTATGTTTTGATAAGAAACATCTTGTTTCTAAAGTTTTTGTTTGATTGTCTATTTGAAATTTTGAAATAGTGTGGTTAAAAGGGAGGTGTGTTTTGAGATTAAAAAAAATAATAAATAATAACAACAACTATTTCATCGGCCGTGGTAGATATATATCTATATCTTTCTATCTATCTATCTATCTATATCTATATCTATATCTATATATTTCTATATGAAGAAAATGCCTTGTTTGTAAACTTGTGTGTTTTGTTGTGTATTTGAAATGGTTAGGTTAAAAGGGGATTGTGAGAAATTAATTTAAGATCAAACAAAAAGGAAAAAAATAATACTACATTCATGCGACCAAGATGGATTTTCGAGGATTCTAAACATCATGCAACATACTGCCCGGAACACAGGGCCCTTCATCTTGGTCTGGACTCCAAAAAAACATTTTAGGAACATAATTCTGGGGAAACAACGTAATGGAACTGACAGGTGGAGTAATTGGTGGCTTGCGTTTTATACACCACGATCATCCAATATTTTCTTTATGTTTATCCATCCTTCACGCATGTCACCTTGATATGTTAGTGGACAACATCAACTCGATAATAAAAGGAATATGCGCCAGGAGGCGTTGCGTGCCATCACCTTTGATTTGTGCCCTTTGAATCAGGAAACTAACAATCACTATTGAGATTCGGAGAGGAATGCGGGACTCGAACCCAAAACTAGGAAGATGCAAGAACCGGATGGTTCCAATTGCACAACGAACGAACCTAGAGAGAATCACCTATTTCCTGTTCTTAGCCAAAAATAAAGACCTTAAAGACACAAGAGGTCTTCTACAAGACCTAACTGGGTGAAGTAAACTCTGAACTTGCTGTTGAGATCCGCAGACAAATGAAACTGACTAATTAAGGAAAGAAGGATTAGAGGACAATTAAGGAAAGGGTCTGTGGTGACGTCATTTGACTATGGAGGATTACAAAGGCGAAGCATGCCGACAGGAGACCTTTTGGTCCATATCTAGGTCGGATGCGAAAAAAAAAAGCACAAAAATAATAAAACAATAAATAGAAAGCCATAATAATGTAGATAACAAATGAAATAAATAATATAAATGCATAAGTATAGTTAAATGATAAACAAACAGGTAAATAGTAAATAATAATAAATTGACATATAAATAATAATAAATGAAAATCAGACAGACAAATGATAACAAAACAAAAACAAATAACAATGAGAATGATTCGAGTTAACATCAAGAACTTGTTTCTCCCAGTAGATGGGATTCTTTGGCTTCTTACAAAGGATTACAAAGGCGGAGCATGCCGACAGGAGACCTTTTGGTCCATATCTAGGTCGGATGCGAAAAAATCATAATAATAATAAAATAATAAATAAAAACTATAATAATGTGAATAACAAATAAAATACATAAATAAATGCATAGGTATAGTTAAATAATAAACAAACAGGTAAATAGTAAATAATAATAAATTGACATATAACTAATAATAAATGAAAATCAGTCAAACAAATGATAACAAAACAAAAACAAATAATATAAAATAAATTATAATCTTTACAGCATCTTGCTTAGGTGTTTTTCTAAATGATTCTTAAAGCTTCGAACTGAACTACATTGCACTACCTGTGCAGGAAGTTTATTCCATTCATTAACTATACGATTGGCCAAGTTGTTTCTACCTACTTCCAAATTGAATCTATTTCCGGATAGTTTGAGACCATTGTTTCTTGTCTGATTCTCATTCAATGTGAAAATTTTGTCACTTTTGATGTTGTCAATTCCCTTTAAAATCTCTTCCTCCTATTCATTCTCCTCCTCTTTTTTCTCGTTTATGGGGCAGGCAACAGTCACTACTGGGAACTGGAGAGAAATGTGGGATTCGAACCCACAACAAAGCGAATGAAAGACCAGTACGCTTCCGATTTAGAAGATGAAGTCAAAATTGATTACTTGTCTTGGTGTATCATTGAGTCTTCCTTCTTATAAAAGAATCTCAAAGAGATAGAGAGTGAGAGATAGGTAGAGAGTGAGGGAAAGATAGAGAGTGAAGGAGATATAAAGAGTGAGGGAGAGAGAGAAAATGAGAGAGAGATAGAGAGTGAGGGAGACATAGAGAGTGAGGAAGAGCTAGAGAGTGAGGGAAAGATAGAGAGTGAGGGAAAGATAGAGAGCAAGGGAGAGACAGAGAGTGAGGGAGAGATAGAGAAAGAGGGAGAGATAGAGAGTGAGGGAGAGATGGAGAATGAGGGAGAGAGAGAAAATGAGGTAGAGATAGAGAGTGAGGAAGATATAGAGGATGAGGGAGAGATAGGGAGTGAGGAAGATATATATATATATATAAATATATATATATATATATATATATATATATACGTATATATATATATATACATATATATATATATA
>NC_134787.1:38811101-38826101 GCF_046742065.1 Oratosquilla oratoria
CACCTCATCTCGAACACATTCAAACTCCTTCTCTCTTCCTCTCTTATGTTCCATGTTTCTGCCCCATACAGTGCTGTTGGCACAATCATTCCTTCATACAATCTCATCTTAGCCTCCATTTCCAAATGTATATTCCTCATTACATTTTTTAATATTCCAAGGCATTTACTCGCTTCTCTCAATCTATATTCTACCTCCACCTCCACTCCTTCCTTTCTTGCCACATTCGCACCCAAGTATCTAAAACTATCCACTTCCCCCAGTCGCTCTCCCTTAATGCTCACTTCCAGCCTGCTGCCACTTCCACCCCTTGTACATCTCATCACCTTACTTTTACCCACATTTATCTTCAACTTTCTTCTTTCACACACTCTCCCAAACTCTGTCACAAACTTCCTCAATCCCTCCTCTGATCCTATTACAAGCACAGTGTTGTCCACGAAAAACAGCTGGCTCACCTCCCACTTTTCTCCACTTTTTTTAAACATCTCCAATCTCTGTCCCACCACCTTTGCATTTACCTCTCGCACCACCCCATCCATATATAAGTTGAACAGCCAGGGCGACATAACACATCCCTGACAAAGTCCCACCTTTACCTCGAACCACTCACTCTCTCCATTTCTAATATTGACACATGCTGTACTACTCTTGTAAAAATTCTTGACAGCTCCTAGAAGCTTTCCTCCTATTCCGTATATCTGCAGTACATCCCACAGTGCCTTCCTGTCTACCCTGTTATAAGCCTTTTCCAGATCCATAAAAGCCAATAAAACATCCTTACCTTTTCTATAGCTTTCTAACATATCTGTCTTACCACAAAAATCTGATCTACGCAGCCTCTACCTGCCCTGAATCCACACTGTTCCTCGCCAATTACTCCCTCTGTTCCTCTCCTAATCCTCTCAATCAAGACCCTCCCATAAGCCTTCCCAACTACACTTAACAAGCTAATCCCTCTGAAACTACTACATTCACACTTGTCCCCTTTTCCCTTGTAAAGTGGAACAATACAGGCACTTCTCCAATCCTCCGGCACTCTACCCTCTCTCCAGCAAATATCAAGTAACCTCACCAGCCAGTCCACCATCACTGTACCTCCTTTTTTTTAGACATTCTGCATGGGATCCATCCAGACCAGGTGCTTACCTGCTCTCATCATCTTAACAACTGCCTTCACTTTATCCTTCCTTATTTCTCCTCCATTTTCCTCACTCATCACGGTCATTTTCTTAGCACTTCCCACTGCAACTATCTTTCCCTCCCTATCCTCCTTCACATTTAGCAACTCCCTAAAATACTCTACCCATCTTCCCCTTACTGCCTTCTCTTCCATTATTATCTCTCCATCTGCACCTTTTACCTTTTCTTCTCTACTTGATTCGCCTCCTCTCCCTCTCTTAATTTCTTTCCAAAATATCTTTTTATTACTTTCAAAATTTTCTGTCATACTCTTACCCCACTTCGCATCTGCTCTCCTCTTTGCCTCCTTTGCCTCGTGCTTTACTTCTCTTTTCTTTTCTTTGTACCTCTCATATGACTCCCTCGTCCTATTTTATAGCCAATCTGTGAAAGTTCGCTTCTTTTCTTATACAACCTTCTTTGTTTCCTCATCCCACCATTCACTACCCTTCCTTCTATTTCCTCCCGTCCTTCTTGTTCCACACATCATCTTTGCACACTTTGTGACTCCCTCCTTGAACTATACCCATTCCTCCTCCACTCCTAGCTCTACTCGATCCTTCACTTCCTCCCACTCCTCTCTCAACTTCTTGGACTCCTTCTCCTTTTCATTTTCATTTAAAGAGTTCACTCTAAGCACCTTCCTACCTTTTGTCCTTTTCCTCTTTCTCCATCTATCCTCCACTCTCAACTTACCATCCACCAAAAATGATCTGATATTCCCCCACTCTCTCCCCTTAGCACATGTACATCCTTAATTCTTCCTATTATACTCCTGTCTACCACTACATAGTCCATCAACGCTCTATCTACCACCCTTTCATCCACCACCCTCTCCCATGTGTACTTATGCTTGAGTTTCTTCCGAAACACTGTATTTGCTATCATCAACTCCCTTTCTAGACACATCTCCACCATCAACTCTACACTATGATTCTTTCCTGGAACTCCACATTTCCTAACCACTCCGTCAATTGGTTCATTTCCTACCCTAGCATTAAGGTCTCCCAATACTACTACATTGATGTTCCTTCCGTATTCCTCTATGCACTCATTTAAATCTGACCAAAAAGACTCCCCTTCTTCTACACTCTTCTCACTACCAGGCCCATATGCACTTACAAAAACCCACATCTCCTTTCTCAGTTTCACCTTCATCCACATTGTCCTTAAAGAAACCTCCTTCCACTCCACTACACGTTTACCTATCTCTTCATTTATTAGTATAGCCACCCCTCCTCTCCCTCGCCCTCTCTTCACTCCTTAGAACCTCCCAATTACACTCCCAAACACACACTCCCCCTTCCCTCTCAACTTAATTTCACTCAAAGCCAACACATCCATCTTTCTTCTCACAAACATACTACCTACCTCTTTTCTTTTACTCTCATCTGTACCACATCCACGCACATTAAAAGACCCAAACCTTAGGGTGCTGGTTGGAAAAGTCCTAGACCCTTTTATGCCTTTACTTTTTTTAGGTGTGTCACCTGCGGGGCTACAGGGAGAAGGATGCCTGGTTCCAATTCCCGTCCCGTTTTGGAGAAAAGAAAGGGAAAATGAAGGAAGGGAAAGTGGAGGAAGGAAGTGGAAATGTAGAAAAGAAGTGGAAATAGTGGAAGGAAGAGAAAATGGAGGAAGAATGTGGGGATTTAGGAGGGAAGTGAAAGTGCAGGAATAAAGTGGGAATGGAGGAGGTAAGTAGAAGTGGAGAAAGGAAATAGAAATGAAGAAGCGGAAATGGAAGAACGAAACAAAGAAATTAAATGAAGTGGAAATAGAGGAAGGAAGTGGAAATGGAGTAAGATAATAAATAAAATAGGGAAGAAAATGGAGAAAAAATATGGAAACGAAGAACGAAAAAAAATAGAGGGAGAAAATGGCAAGTTAGCAAAGCCTAAGAAAGAGAGAAGAGGTGCATGGGAACGGAAAGCACGGTCCGTTGGATATTGGGGTTTCACAGAAATACGTACAATAAACCAAACCACAAAATGAGTATGTGCGGCAAAAGCAGTCATCTTTGCCTTGAGTGTTGGGACTGTTAGGTAAGGTAACATTCGCTGTTCCGAATCGGCGAGAAGTGAGTGAGAGACTCGAACCTGCGACTAGAAAGATGCGAGGCCCGCGTGTTTTCAATTATGTCACCAGCGCACGTACAGGGAAATAATATGAATAATAGAAGGGCGAGAAGAAGGAAAGGGGAGGGGACAGCAGAAGGGGAAAGAGGAGAAAGAAGAGAAAGAGGAAGGGAAAGAGGAGAAGGAAGAGAAAGGAAAGGAAAGTGAGGTAGGAGAACCGAAACGGAGAACCCGGGCTTCGTATTAATGGAGGACTGCGTGGGAAGTGGAAAAGAAAAAGAAGAAGAAGAAGAAGAAGAAGAAGAAGAAGAAGAAGAAGAAGAAGAAGAAGAAGAAGAAGAAGAAGAAGAAGAAGAAGAAGAAGAAGAAGAAGAAGAAGAAGAAGAAGAAGAAGAAGAAGAAGAAGAAGAAGAAGAAGAAGAAGAAGAAGAAGAAGAAAACTGCGAGGAAGAAGAAGGGGAGGAAGTAAGAAGGGGAGGAAGTAAAAGACGAGGGAGAAGACGAGGAAGAAGACTGTGAAGAAGAAGAAGAGGAGAAAGCAGAAGACGAGGGGGAAGAAGAGGAGGAAGCAGAAGACGAGTGAGAAGAAGAGGAGGAAGCAAAAGACGAAGAAGAAGAAGACAAGGAAGAAGAGGACGAGGAAGAAGAAAGCGAGCTAGAAAAAAAAATGAGGAAGAAGAATATAAGGAAGAAGAAGAAGAGGCAGAAGACGACGAGGAAGAAGAAGACGAGTAATAAGGAGACGAGGAACAAGAAGTCGGGGAATAAGAAGAAGGCGAGGAAGAAGGAGAAAAGGAAGAAGAAGACGAGGAAGAAGAAGACGAGGAAGCAGAAGAAGATGAGAGATAAGAAAAGTTGCGTGAAGGAATTGAGGTCACAGAAGGGGAGATAGAAGCTTGATCGGGATACTTGTTCGCTGGAGTGATAGATGGAAAATTTTGAAGGAGATTGGAAAGGAAATTAACTATAGAAATGAGGAAAGGGAGGTTAAAGAAAGAGAAGGATGAAGGTTATGTGTGTGTGTGGGTGTCTGATAGGGTTAGCCTCTTTCAATTCAGAGACGGGAGGGTGGAATTATAGCTATGCCTATGGGGAACTTGTTTACCAGTAGATTGGTTAACGAATGGAATAGTCTTAATAACCATGTAGTGAGCTCTGAAACTATTGGTTGTTTTAAGAGAAGGTAAGATAACTTTATAGAAAGGGATTATAGGTGGTAATGGACATGGAACTGCCTTGTGTAGGCCTTATGGGCTCTTGAAGTCTCCTCCATTCTTATTATCTTATGTTCTGGTGAAAGAAGTGGAAGAAGGAACAATGAAAAGGTTTAATAGGGCTAATCCCTTTCTATTTAGGGAGTTGGAGGAGGGTTCAAAGACCTACAAAAACAAAGGATGACAAAGGCGGAGCATGCCGACAGGAGACCTTTTGATCCATATCTAGGTCGGATGCAAAAAAAAAAAAAAAAAAAAAAAAAAAAAAAAAAATAATATTAATAATATATTAAAACTGTTTGTGGAATTAACTTTAGGAGGTCATTAGGAACGAAGAGTTGTTAGAGGATAAGCAAAAGAGGAATAGGGTGGATGGAAGGGCTAGATAAGACACATCAGACTTGTGTGAAGAGGAGGGGGAGGAAGAAGAGGAGAGGGGATGCAGAGGAAAGAGAGCAAGAAGAAAGGACGAAGAAATAGAAAAGAAGTGACGAGAGGAGGAGGAGGAAAAGGAAAAGGTCGAAGAGGGGAAGCAGAGGAAAGAAAGGAAAAAGAAAGGACGAGGAAACGGAAATAAGTAACAATAAGATTTAGAGGAGGAGGAAGAAACAGAGAAAGGGGATTTTGAAAATCAAGAGAGACTTCAGGAAAATAGGATATGTGGGGGAGGAACAAAAAAAGATGAAGATATGAGCAAGAATCCTGGAGAGAGAGGGGAGAGAAGGAGGGAGTAGGGAAGGATGGAGGAAGGGAGGGAAATGGAAGGAAGGAGGGAAATGGAGGAGAGCAGGGAAATAGAGGGAGGAAAGAAGGGAAATGAAGGAAGGAGAGAGTGGGAGAAAAGAATAGTTTCATTGAAGACGATTTGAATCAACATGTAAGGGAAGGACCAGAGATTGAGGGTGAGAGGGACTGCGGTGGTTGAGAAAGAGAGTAAGAGAGAGTAAGGAGAGTATGCGTGAGTAAGGAGAGTAAGCGAGAGTAAGCAGAGTAGACATGAGTAAGGAGAGCAAGTGAGAACAAGGAGAGTAAGCGAGAGATCAAACAAGAGAGCAGGTGAGAGAGCAAACTTGAAAAGAAGCGAGAGAAGAAGCGAGAACAAAAGATAGATCAAGAGCAAGCAAGCAAAAGGGCCAGCGAGTGAAAAAAAAAACAACGAAGCGAAAGAGAAACGAGAGCAGGGAAGAGAGTAAGCAAACGAAAACAAGAGCAAGCAAGCGAGAGAGCAAGTGAGCAAGAGCAAGATCAAGCAGGGAGCAGGGAAGAGAGCAAGTGAGAGCAAGCGAGTGAAAGCAAGAGCAAGCAAGCGAAAGAGAGAGCAAGACCAAGCAATCGAGATTAAGCGAGAGCAGGAACAGGCGAGGAACAAGCAGTGCAGCCGTATGGAATCGAATCCTATTAGGACTGCTTGACGGATCCACTTGATCAGGACGAAGAGTATCGCCCGCTCCGTGCCCGCCCAGCTCCGACCTGCCTCGCTCACCCCAAGGCCATCGATGGCCGCCGTCGAAGAATGCGCGACTTGAGCTCCCGAAGTGTAAAAGGAGCTGGAATGGGTTCCCTAGTCGAAGAAAGAGGATCAAGCTTAAGGAATTAATCAATTGTAAAATTGAGAGAAATTATATTTCGAATAGGGACAGAATGAGAGAGAGAGAGAGAGAGAGAGAGAGAGAGAGAGAGAGAGAGAGAGAGAGAGAGAGAGAGAGAGAGAGAGAGAGAGAGAGAGGGAATTTGGGAGAAGGAAAATGGAAAAAAAAGAAATAGAAGAAGAGAAGGGAGGTAATCACGTTTTTCCCATGTGCTACGAGAACAATGTAAACTAATCGTGGGATAATATGGGCTTAAAAGATAAAACAATAATATGGCCGTTAGGAAGTTATGGGGATAGTCTCTACCATTTATGTATATATATATATATATATATATATATATATATATATATATATATATATATATATATATATATATATATATATATATACATATATTATATATATGTGTACATATGTATATATATATATATATATATATATATATATTCTATATTTTCTATACTTTTAAATTTATTTATATACTAGACAACCCGTGACCCGTTAGGTCAAATACAATTTTGAATGATACGTTGTTAATAAAATGGTCAATAAAATCTTTATTAAGACAATGCTCTTATATTTACAACATTCTTTGTACAATTTGAATGATTTAAAACCACTTTAATATTTTCCCTTTGCTTAACTCTACTCAGTGCAACATATAATTGTCCATGCTGTACCATAATGTATCTTTCTGTCTACCAAAATATGCATTCATTCTGCTCTGGAAGTGTATCTTCAACCCATTGTTAACATGTCATATCACGATCTTTTTAAAGCAGGTTATTATTAGCTTAAGACTTACCAGTTTTGTGTGGTCCTCGTGCTCTCTCGAAGGAAAGTAAACTGGATACAGGCGTTCTCAAGAAATTAGATATGGAGAGCCTCCTTAATTATGCTTATGTTATGTCACGTCTCGTCATCCCACTCCCACTCCCACTCATTATCATTATCATTCAGGGAGGGAGTCCCATGGGACTTGAGCGAGTAGCAACGTTTATAGATATAAACTTTATGATAGATATACTATGTCACTATCACCGTATAGTATAAATCACAGAAAATAAGTTTCTATATCAAATTGAGTATAATTTAGAGCTCTTACCTCTATTCAGTAGACGAAGGCAGTGACTGACTTGATTAGTTATAAGAAGTGAAATGCAGAAGATTGTGACGTCATGATGTCGTTGCTTGGAACACTACGTAATATTCTGATATACTCATTATGCCTCATAGATGCTAATTCAGGAGTTGGCTATACTTTTAAATAAGGAATAGGAAATTTTGAATATTAATGGTCAGAAAATATGTAATCGGAAAATTGGAAGAAAAAAAAATTGGCAAATTGGAAAATTAGCAGTCGTGACGTCACGCGCTCAGAGCTGGGGTTCCTTAGGACCCACAGAGCTGATGTCGTGACGTCATGTCTCTTCTGATTGGCTAGTCCTCAGTCGTGACGTCATATCTCTTCTTCTGATCTCTTCTTCTGATTGGCTGGTCCTCAGTCGTGACGTCATATCTCTTCTTCTGATTGGCTGGTCCTCAGTCGTGACGTCATATCTCTTCTTCTGATTGGCTGGTCCTCAGTCGTGACGTAATATCTCTTCTTCTGATTGGCTGGGTGACGGTTTCAAGCAAGCAAGCAAGCAAGCAAGCAAGATGACAAACAAGATTATCAGAATTTTATAAGTATATAGATTTATCTACTTTTTTTTTATCCTATTTGATTATTTGAGTGCTTATGTACTTTTTATATTATATTATATTATATTATATTACATTATATATATTTATGTATATATATATATATATATCTATATATCTATATATATATATATATATATATATATATATATATATATGTATGTATTAATTGTTTCCGACCCTATTATGGACCTAAAGGTCTCCTGTCGATAATGCCTTAAACTATGTAACCCTCTCCAGCTCCATCGACTGTCGAAAGGAACCTCTAAATATGTTATTGTTACAGACTGCAGTTTTCCAGCGCTACTGTCCTGAACTGTAATCAAGAACGTACGACCTGCGTGGCACCACAACCTGGGAAATTATAAAAGAAGAACATATGAACATAAGAAATAAGGAGACTGTAAGAGGCCATAAAGCCTACACTAGGCAGTTCCATGCCCCCTACTAATTGTCATCCCCATCCATAAAGTTGTCTAACCGTTTCTTAAAAGCAACTGATAATTTCAGAGCTCACTACATGGTTACTAATTCTATTCCATTCGTTGACCACCCTATTAGTAAACCAATTCTTGCCTATTTCCTTCTTTAATATATATTCGTCCAGTTTAAATCCATTACTGCGAGTCCTGCCCTGTTGTCTTAATATGATGACCTTGACAGCCTCTGGCAGCTCGACAATATACCACATCAACGACGGCGTCTTTCTGTCATTGAACTACGTTCTCTACGACCATCAAGGAGTTCATGTCACACTGCTTAAGGATGACGGCGAAGAATGTCACCCATTATCCATCTAGGGTCCCACTTGCGATGGACTTAATCAGGTGTGCTCTGAGGTAGAACTGCCGAAGCTGCAGGATCAGGGATTGGTTGGCATGGGAAAACATGGGTGCTTATACCCTCGTAGGATCCTGTGCATTCAACGAAATCCCACTTCATCGCATCAAGGTTGTTTTGCCATACCACACTTGGCTCTTCCTTGAGGAACACCTTGGGACAAGAATTATGAATCAAGGCATTTGCAACGAAGATGCAGAGTTGGATGGGGGGGGTGCCCAAGGCAAGCTTGGTTCCTCTGCCCTCCTCGTACCCATGTGGCAGTACTCCTCGCCCACTGGATCTGGAGAACAGCCTTGTACAGGATCAGGTGACCCATTTGACATTGATTGATGCTGTTGAGATGTGAGACAACGAAATCAGCAGAAGAAAGAGGGCACAATTAGCAAAATTATTCAGCACTTCAGTATAAGCAGCAGCGTCGAGAGAAAACAGATGTATCAAGTTATCTGTTTTAGAAAAAAACTGATACATAATATATGGTTATTCCTGGGGGCCATCCGTTAATTTCACCTGACTAGATGCTTAGGATTTGTAATTCTGGAGAACTGTGAAGACAAGTAGGTCCGACCTAGATGTTTGGTCTGTTTTTGTTTTTTGTTTTTGTTTTTGTTTTGTCCCAAGCTGTCGTGTGTCTCGAGGCTTTGCTTTCTAGTTTAATCTCCTTATGTCTTGATCTCCACGTCATCTTCCATAAATGGTAGTATTCGTTTCAACTGTTTTGGGTTTGCATATTAAGGAGAATCGACAAAAAAATAGATATTGTAAGAGGGCTGAGCGCAATCAATACTTACGTAGATACGTGTAATCAACAGTTGATGATTTATATAGCAAAATAGTTCACTTGTTATGCAAGTCAGCGTACAATCATATCATTACCAATGTGGTGCAATGAACCAAGTATTATTAAGACGATGAGTTTACGCCAGGAGTCGCAGGTGGTCTGCTCCCGAAGCCCCGTTGCCCTATTCTGCTCTTTGGGGACAGTTGTGGCTGGTAACAGTCACTGGTAAGAATAGGAGAGAGTGCGGGATTCGAACCCACAACTGAATGAATGCAAGACCAGCACGCCTCCAATTACGCCACCAGTACACACAAGGAAATGATCTCCTAATGCAATTGAACGTCTAAGACAGCGTTTCTCAACCAGGGTTCCCCGGAACCCTACTGTTCCGGAAAAGGTCCCTAGGGGTTCCGCGAGAGCAAGTGAGATAAGCTAATGCACTTTTTATTTTATATTTAATTTCATATACGTAATATAATTAAACACGCACGACATATTCTTGGTTATTGTAATAATTCAATATAGACATCATCCTATCTAACCTATTATTACGATGAAAATAAAATGAGAAAGATATGGTATGTATATATATATATATATATATATATATATATATATATATATATATATATATATATATTCGAAAATAGCTGGAGTCCAGGAACCATTTTATGGAAGAAAGTATACGCTGGACTCGACGTTCGTCAATTTATTCCATAAATTGACGAACGTCGGGTCCAGCGTATACTTTCTTCCATATAATATATGTATATATACATACATATATAAATAATATATATACATATACATATATATATATATACATATATATATATATATACATATATATATATATACATATATATTTGCGCAGGGGTTCCTTGAGACATGCAATTTATTTTAAAGGTTCCGCAAGGGTAAAAAGGTTGAGAAACGCTGATCTAAGATTATATGTATCGAAGGAAACTATCTGTATTGCCCTGAAGTCACCCCTTCGCATTTAAACGAAATAACGATAGAACAAGTTCTGTTTTAGTATAAGTTTACATTACGAATATCAACTCATAAGCCAGATTTTTTCAGTTGAAAACATGAGTTCGGTAATTTGGTTAAGCAAATGAATTTCGACATAATCATATTCATTCAAGGAGAGTGAGATTTGTGGGGCCTGTTCATAAAGCATTATCGTGAAAGTTACATGGAAACAACTGTATAAGTTATTATATTTTAGAAATTACAATACCACTGTACACTTGGGTCTAAAGTTTGTACAGAAACTATGAGTATTTATAATATTACATTTTTGACATGTGAATGTGTTAGAAATCCAACAAAGTATTAGTTTCTGATTCTTAATCTATACAACCTATGAATAACACTACAAAACTTGAAATGATGTGTTAAAGATTGTATGGACAAGGTTGCCTGATTTTATTCTAGTTAAGCCCTTTACTTGAGCTCTCAAATCATTGCAGGTTTCGTTATTTAGAAGCGGGAATAAAGACGTTCTAAAGTTATCTCAGTGGTAATGTCGTACATTTATTGCATTTATTATTTGATCTTTAGTGAACTATTAATAGATTAAAATATTATAAGAACTTTATCTATGATTTGACATACTCAAGGAATATTGTTTTCGTTCAATATCTGTGTGTTGGCGTATGTTAGAGATAATTGTTGGAGAGCTTTTATAAGACTGTATTGTTGTTATTAAGAACATAGACAAATTAAAAAAGAAAAAGCAAGATGAGTTTAACTGCGTTTAGACACAACCACATTCGTCACCCATGCCCTATGTACTCGACCTGCCAGGGCAAGTATTAGGCCCTGGGAGTCAGGATCTTTGGCAATGAATCAATTAAAGTGGAAAGGTAAGACAGCCAGGGAGGGAGGGAGGGACCTGATTAATGTGAAATGGAAGTTTTAGATTAGTGCTGTCCCGTGATTGGTTGTGATTGACTTATTCCATTAGTCTTTGAGGATCTCCTAGTAACCTCTTCAATAGCAGTAGAGACTCTGTAACCCCTTCTCCACCCCTCCACCCCTCCACCCCCACCCCCCAAAAATAAAAAAAAATCATGAGAACGAAAAGTGTAAGTAAAATGAAGACAAGCTATTAAAGAAAAGTGACAAAGGTTTTCCAGTTCATACAGGAGATGATTGTATCCATAAAGAGTTCAAAACACTCCACAGTCTTGCCATATTAGGCTAAGGTAAGAGGCGGTGGATAGTTTACTAACCGAATGAAGTTAAGAAAGTTTGCACAGGTATGGGGAGATGAAGGAAGGGGGATAAAATGCGGGACTCTACAAGAGCTCTGGTGAGGTAAATGATAGGAGTGGACCATTTATTCTTCCTCAAGATGACACCATTGCACGGCAGCAGCAGGATATTGTCCACAAGGATAGAACCGCTGGTAAATTACAGTCAGCAGTAGCAAGAATAAGAACAAGAACAAGAAAACCAGCAAGAACAACACGAACAAGAGCAACAAAACCAGCAAGAACAACACGAACAAGAGCAACAACAAAAACAACAAGATCATGAACAAGAGCAAGTCAAGAACAAGAATAACAAGATCAAGAACAGGAACAAAAAGATCAAGAATAAGAACAAGATCAAGAAGAAGAAAAACAATATCAAGAACAAGAATAAATAGATCAGTAACAAGAACAAGAATATCAAGAACAATAACAAAAACAACAACAAATACTATAACTATAGCTGCAACTACAACAGGAACCTGTACTTCCTGGAAAGTGATCAGTCAATGTCGGCACCAATTGTGCGTTGATTTGTACGATTATGTCTGTATGTGTGAGTGTGTGGTGTGTGGGGAGGTGGGGGTGGGGGTGTTTTACTACAGTCTTGGATCACGCACTGGACTCGTGATCGATGTTTATTACCCTTTCGAATGAGAACTCAGAGGTCACCTATGGCCTGATCTATAAACAAGCGCAATACCATCACATCATCGGGTTGTGAGTGTGCGCGTACGAGTATATGCACGCAGCGAGCGCGCGTTTGTGTGTACATACATAAATGGAGTTATATATACATCACTTGTACATCTGCTTGACTTACTGAGTAGGATTTATACATGACTTGCATGTGCATAAATTGTGTTGTATTAGCTGGGAGACAATACAACGTACTGGGAGTGATGAAGGGGAATTGGGTTGCATGCAAAAGGAAGGGTGGGGAGATCCATCCCTAACATTGTATTGTTATGGCTACCCATAAATTGCAATAATTACCACTATTGTGAATTCATTTCTTAAGATAAGGGGGCTTACCAATTCGCCAAATTGTTTCGCCAAATTCCACTCTGCCAAGAAATCATCTTCCTCCTCTTCTTCCTCCCATTCCTCTTCACCTTTCTCCCCCTCTTACTCCCCTTCTTCCTCCGCCTCTTCTTTCTCCTTCTGTGAAAAAGGTGAAGAACAGTTTCATGTATTCTTCTGTCTGCATCTATATACTTTTTTTAGTTTCTGTGGTGGTTCATGACCGGCCAGTAACTTTCCATAATATGGATCTCTACCTTTCTATACTTTACGCAGACCATCAATTAATTTCCATATGGTGGGATGTTGCATGCCAAGTTCGTATTTAAATCGACGATGGGCTGCCTCAGCATTATTGTTTGTGCGGTCTTTCCCATTTAAAGTTCTCTGATAAAGGTTCCAAATTTCAGGGAGAAATAGAAGAGTTCGTATACCATTTCCTCGTCTGTTCTGACGACCAATATGTGTATCTTCAAACCAGCTGGGAGCAATACTGAAAGTGCAATCGGCAAACCACATATCAGATGTACAGCTACACAGAAAACTATCGTTAGTAGGGGTGTCGAAACATTCGCTAATGAACATAACCTTATGATACCGAAGGGTTGGTATTTCTGGGGTTCGAATTGTTCGAATTCCTTCTGAATGAATATGAATCGAATAATAGTTCCGGAGTTCATATGGATTCACTATGACATGATAATCTTATTTCCGATGGAGACTTCAACTTGTCTCAAATTGTTTCGTTGTTTTGTGTCAAAATGATTAGCGTGATTTACTAACGATAGTTTTCTGTGCAGCTGTACCTAAGTACTGGAGCCACCTTTGTCTCCCGAAGATTAATATCCGGTCATGACTTGGTACACTATCACACTAAAAAAAACTCTTCCACTCCTGGTTGAGGGACATATATTCTGTAGCATTCTGGCATGAAAATTTTTTGTAAGTCAGCTGGATTGGTGGGGACCTTTATTACTGAATTACGCTTCTTCCGGTCATGACTTGGTACACTATCACACTAAAAAAAACTCTTCCACTCCTGGTTGAGGGACATATATTCTGTAGCATTCTGGCATGAAAATTTTTTGTAAGTCAGCTGGATTGGTGGGGACCTTTATTACTGAATTACGCTTCTTCCGTATTATTTTCCTCAAAGCAGACATATTAGGAATGGCAGCTAGACTAGACTGGGATATGCCTGTCAAACATTCATTAACAACTACAGTCGGTGATTCAAGGGTTTCCTCTACTCTCTTTCTTATATTAGTTTTCACAAGTGCAACCTCTACTTGTGCAGCACGGGCTTCATGCGAATGGCTGTTCAGCTATTTCACCACATCTCCAGTTTTATAACTGATATATTGTAATTTTGTATTGATTTATAGAATAAAATTTATAAATGACAGAATTATAAAGTAAAATTTATAAATTGAAAAAAAAAAAAAAAAATTGGCGCCAAAACAGCCATCGCCAAATAGGCTGGAGCCAAAACAGCCGGCGCCCAAACGGCCGTGCCTAAACGACCGCGCTCGAACAGCTTCGCTAAAACGTACCTTAGCCAGGTGAAGAGACTACACCAGGATGCGTTGAGTAGCTACGGCCGAAGTCGTCACCTTTGTCCTGTTATGATCTTGCACTGTTGTGGGCAGGTAACAGTCACTGCTGGAAATCGGAAAGGAATACAGGATTCAAATCCACAACTAAGCGAATGTGAGACCAGAACGCCTCAAAGGATCCGTGCTTTAAAACGCCCCTTTTTCTTCAAGAGGATCATCGAGGAATTGACTCAAAATTTTGGTTTTAAGACTTTTAGAAGGTACTACGGTTAGCAACTATTACAACCATTATTGAATAGTACGTTATTTTGATTATCCCTAGGCTATTTCATTCGCCTTCGTGGCTCATCCCAACGAAGGAAATAATATCAGCATTCGTAAGACTCTTTTTTTTATCAATACTAAGTTACTATTACACACACACACACACACACACACACACACACACACACACACACACACACACACACACACACACACACACACACACACACACACACACACACACATACACACACACACACACACACACACACACACACACACACACACGCACACACACGCACATATAAATACATATATATATATATATGTATATATATATATATGTATATATATATACAAATGGTAGCTGCAAGCATAATTCTTAGTAACCATCTAGAGAGCGCTGAAACTATTGATTGTTTGAAGAGAAGATTAGATAACTTTCTGGGTAGGAATGAAAGGAGGTAAGGGATAAGAAACTACCTAGTGCAGGCTTTATGGT
>NC_134787.1:38831101-38833601 GCF_046742065.1 Oratosquilla oratoria
TATATATATATGTATATATGTGCATATGTATATATATATATAAATATATATATATACATATATTATTTTTGTTCGACATTTTCAAATTCATTTTGATATTTTTTTCTTGTCTTTTCTTATATATTGCTTCATTTTATTTTCTAATTTTATCTTGCTATGGACCAAGAGGTCGTCTGTCGATTGCCACCGTTTTTTTTTCATTTTTATTATTGTACACTTATTTGACTTAAGTGTCTGTCATATTATTGTCACAGTGGTTAACGGATGGAGAAAACTTAGTAACAATGTAGTGAGCGCAGAAACAGTTGGTTGTATTAAGGGAAGATTAGATAAATTCATGGATAGGGATGACTAGTGATAAAGGAACACAGAACTACCTAGTGTAGGCCTTATGGTCTCGTGCAGTCTCCTCCATTCTTAGGTTCTTATTTGTGGTCGCCGTCGCTATCTGTCACGATTTTAGTCTTCCACTTCACATCTTACTTATTCTTTCTCCTTCCATTTAATTTTTCTCTTTTCTCTCTTTCCACATTTCCTCTTACAGGCTTGTACGTTAGGCTTACAAAGGAAGGGCATACCAAGAGGAGATCTTTGGGTCCATAACTAGTTCGTTTTCTTCCCGTCACGCGTTGTTCTTGCATTTCTTTTTCATATCTTACTTATTCTTTCTCCCTCCACTTTTCTCTTTTCTCTCGTGGCACATTTTCTCTCACAGTCTAGTTCGTCATGGTTTCTTCACTTCATGCATTATATCATTCTTGAATTTCTTCTTCACATTTAACTTATTCTTTCTCCTCGTTTTTCTTCTCCCTTCTCTTTCCTCTGGCATATATTCTCTTACAATCTTGTTCGCTGTTTTCTCCCCTCTCGTGTTGTTCTTCAATTTCTTCTTCACATCTTCCATATTCTGTCTTCTTTGTATCTTCCCTATCTCTTTCTCTCTCCATTTTCTTTTTTCTCTCTTCTCTTTTCCCACATCTATTCTTACAATCTTGAGCTTTACACTCCCTCCCCCTCTCGCATTGATCTTGCATTTCTTATTTCTTCTGATTAATTATTTTAGCGTTGAGTTCTCCCGTCCTTCATCAAGGAGAGAATCTCTCCTTTTCACAAATTAATTTCCAATTGCCATTTCTTCCAGACGCTCTCCTCCACCCTCTTATTCCTCTCTTACTCCTAATCCTCATTTTTCTATTTCCTCTTTATCTTCGTAGACTTATGCTTTTATTCCATCTTCCTCACTTCATTGTTCTGTTTCTTTTTCCCCTTTTGATACTAAGATTGGACTTGTTATTTCTGTTTTACTTCCCGTTGTTCTTTTTCTTCCGTTTCCTTGAAATTTGTTTTCAACAATTTGTCCTCTTGTATCGCCCCTACTTTTCCTCCCTGGTCATTTTTCATTCTTCCTTTCTCCCCTTCCTCTCCTCCTTCTCTCTCCCCTACCTCTCTCCTTACCCCTTTCCCTCTCTCCTCTCCCCTTTTCCCCGTCTCCCCCTTCCCTCTCTCCCCTTCCATCTCCCCTCCCCCTCTCCCCCTCCCCCTCTCCTCTATCCTCTCCCCCTCCCCTTTCCCCCTCTCTTCTCCCCTTTCCCCCTTCCCCTCCCCCTCTATCCTCTCCTCCTTTCCCCGTCTCTCCCCCCCTCTCCTCACCCCTCTCCCTCTTTCCCCGTCTCTCCCCTCCCCTCTTCCCCTCCTAGCACCTCACATCTCCCCACTCTCCGCTTCTTTCCTCTCCCCCCTCTCCCCCCTCATCTTTGGCCTACTTTAACGTGTTTCAGATCTCTTATTCCTTCCACTGGTCTCCGTCTTCCCATTCCCCCCTCCCTCCCCCTCTTATTTTCCTCTTTCCCTCCCTTTCTCCCTCCCTGTTATTCTTCACCTCTTCTCCTTACCTCCTATCCTCCCCTGGCCTCCCCCCTTCTCCTCCTCTTCCTTCTTCTCCTCCTCCTCCTCGTCTTCATCCTTCTCTTCCTCCTCTTCCTCCTGCTCCCCCCTCCTTCTTCTCCCCCTCCTCCTCCGTCATCTCCTTTGGGGGGTTTACCATATACTTCGATCCCGCTTCCCGCTTACGTGCATTTATTTTTTCCAGACCTTCCTACTTTTCTCTTCCTCCTTCAAATCTCCCTCTCCTCCTCCTCCCTCTCGTCCTTCTTTTTCTCCTCCTCTTCCTCTTCCTACTCCTCTTCCTTCTCTTTCTCCTTCTCCTTACCCTCTCCCCTTCCTCTTCCTCCTTCTTCTTCCTCCTGCTCTTCCTCCTGCTCTTCCTTCTCCTCTCTCTCCTCCTTATTTCTATCCTCCAACTTCTCTTCTTCCTCTTTTTCCTCCTCATCCTCTTCCTTCTTCTCCGTCTCCTTCTTATTTTTTCCTCCTCATTTTCATCTTCCTTCTTCTCTTTCTCCTCCTCTTCTTCCCTCTACTCTTCCCTCCTCCTCTTCTTCCTCCTGCTCCTCCTCCTCTCTCTCCTCTTCCTCTATCTCCTCCTTTTCCTCTTCCTCCTCTT
>NC_134787.1:38841101-38848601 GCF_046742065.1 Oratosquilla oratoria
GTGTGTGTGTGTGTGTGTGTGTGTGTGTGTGTGTGTGTGTGTGTGTGTGTGTGTGTGTGTGTGTGTGTGTGTGTGTGTGTGTGTGTGTGTGTGTGTGTGTGTGTGTGTGTGTGTGTGTGTGTGTGGTGTGTGTGTGTGTGTGTGTGTGTGTGTGTGTGTGTGTGTGTGTGTGTGTGTGTGTGTGTGTGTGTGTGTTTCTGTGTATGGTAATGCATATATTATGTTTCTCTTCTGTCCGTATATCTAATTTCTCTTTACTTTATATATTTTGTTTCTCTTTATATTATATATGTTTTAACCCAGTTTTGTACCTCTTGTGCAGCACGAGGTTTTGATATAAAGTCATACATCAAAGAATTCGGTTCGATTCCCAGCTCTTACTATAATCTGTCTCTTGTCTTAAGACTATCGATGGCGTCTATGGCCGTAGGTCAACGCGTAATTTGTCACCACCGTCAATTCTTCAGTTAGACGTCGGATCCCGTGTGTCGTAGTTCCATCGATTTTCCTCTCGTAAGGTCTCATAATTTACTTTCTTGTGTTGCTCTCTGTGTCATTGATTGGGTCTGGAACTCCGGCGAATCAAGTAGAGAAGTAAAGGTAAAAGGTGCAGATGGAGAGATGATAATGGAAGAGAAGACAGTGAGAGGATGGTGGGCAGAGTATTTTAGGGAGTTGCTAAATGTGAAGGAGGATAGGGAGGGAAAGGTAGTTGCAGTGGGAAGCGCAAAGAAAATCAAAGCGATGCGTGAGGAAAATGGAGGATAAATAAGGAAAGATGAAGTAAAGGCAGCTGTTAAGATGATGAGAGCAGGTAAGGCACCTGGGTTGGATGGATGTCATGCAGAATGTCTGGAAAAGGAGGTACAGTGATGGTGGACTGGCTAGTGAGGTTATTTAATGTTTATTTAAGATAGGGTAGAGTGCCGAGGACTGCAGGAGAGCATGTATAGTTCCACTTCATAAGGGAAAAGAGGACAAGTGTGAGTGTAGTAGTTTGAGAGGGATCAGCTTGTTAAGTGTAGTTGGGAAGACTTATGGGAGGGTCTTGATTGAGAGGATTAGGAAAGGAACGGAGGGAGTAATTGGTGAGTAATAGTGTGGATTTCGGAGGAGGAAGTGGTTGTGTAGATCAGAATTTTGTGGTAAGAGAGATATGTGAGAGAGCTATAGGAAAAGGTTAGGATGTATTTTGGGCTTTTATCGATCTGGAAAAGGCTTTTGACATGGTAGACTGGATGGCACTCTGGAAGGTATTGCAGATACATAGGATAAGAGAAAAGCTGTTAGGATCAGTCAAGAGCTTTTGCGAGAGTGGTGAAGCTAGTGTTGGGATTGGAAGTGGAGATAGTGAATGGTTTGAGGTAAAATTGGGACTTCGCCAAGGGGTGTGTTATGTCGCCCTAGTTGTTCAATTTATACATGGATGGAGTGGTGCAAGAGGTAAATGCAAGGGTAGTGGGTCAGGGATTGGAGATGGTTTAAGAAAATGAAGAAAAGTGGAAGATAAGCCAGTTGTTATTTGCTGACGACACTGCTCTTGTGGCAGGACCAGAGGAGGGATTGAGGATGTTAGTGACAGAGTTTGGAAAGGTGTGCGAAAGAAGGAAGTTGAAGATAAATGTGGGTAAAAGTAAGGTGATGAGATGTACAAGAAGAGAGAGTGGTAGCAGACTGGAAGTGAGCAAAGGGAGAGTGACTGGAGAAATTGGATAGTGCGCATGAGGAAGGAAATGGAGGAGTGGGGTGGAGGTAGGTTAGGTTAGGTTAGGTTAGGTTAGGTTAGGTTAGGTTAGGTTAGGTTAGGTTAGGTTAGGTTAGGTTAGGTTAGGTTAGGTTAGGTTAGGTTAGGTTAGGTTAGGATGTATTCCTATGTAGGAATAAATTAGGAACCTTAAATTTAGGAGAAAAATTCCCACCCTCCAGTTCAGAATTTCATTAGATGAATAATTTTTTTTAAGATTTTTAACACATAAATGTTCCATCGAGAAATGAAGTAGCGGAACCTTGATTTGTATTACGAAGTGTTAGACAGGGCCTTCGTCAAGAGATACAAATATAATCGCGGGCACCCAGCGCGTATTGCGCGTGGGGAAGGTATTCTGATGCGAGGTTCCACCACAACAGGTAGGTTTAAGTTTGGAATTAATGGAGCATATGGTGATAGTAGTTAGCAATCTATTACAATTCATTGTGTAGTGCGATTCCGATACAAGATTCCATCACACCAGGGACACAATGGGATAGGGAGAGTTACATAAACACATAAATACATGAATAGTGAGGTGCATGATGATCGGAAGAACCCTTTGTACTCGGTTATAGGAACTAATAAGAAATCGTTTGCGAAAGGGATTGTGGCCAAGATTGCTCTCTCCCAACGATAAAGAAAAATTGTGTGATTAGGTTAGGATACGGGTTAGGTCAGATTATCATGCAGGAAGTGATATCTAAACACAGGTGACCGGAGGGTTAGAGACGTAATACCCACATGTTCTATTTCCGAAATTGAGGGCGTTAAATCATAACCCCTTTACGCTACCACTAAATGTCACAAATTATTCACAAATGGTAATCAGTATGTAATTGGATAGGAAACTCACGAGAAAAACAGACGAACATTCTTGTACGGCGTGGAAGTGTTACATGTCTACCCCCACGCCCGTGTTTGCTATGAGCATAATTACATATTATTCGTATCATGGTTATTTTACATTAAGTACAAATTAAGGGTGTAAATGTATATCATAATTGTGAATAAGAATCAAAATAATATCGTCTCATAGATCAGTAAAACAACTTGTTGTAAGTCAAAATTTTCTTTAATTCCCATTAACCTGGATTTTACAAATATAGCGTCACACAAAATACTGCCTAAAAGGGGTGTGTGTGTGTGATAAAACCGTGTGTTGGTAACGAGCTACCACGTGTTCTAAAATATATATTTAGCTTTGTAATTGGGATGGTGGCAATCAAACAGAATGTCCCGGGTGGGACTCTCGGGGTGTACTGAACGAGACCAAGAAGCATCTTGAAACTACACCCTATTTTATTCATCCCTCAAGAAGAACAAGGCATGGGGCCTTAAGAACTAACTTCATGAACAAAGAGAAAGTTCTGAGAGGAGACGGGGGCGACAGTGGGGGCCACTGTCGCCCCCGTCTCCTCTCAGAACTTTCTCTTTGTTCATGAAGTTAGTTCTTAAGGCCCCATGCCTTGTTCTTCTTGAGGGGTGAATAAAATAGGGTGTAGTTTACAGATGCTTCTTGGTCTCGTTCAGTACACCCCGAGAGTCCCATCCGGAACTCTCCACATTACGTCAAGCCACCTTCGTTCTGACATCACTCTTTCATTCATCCAATAGTCTTTTACTTCTCAAACAAGTGCCACACCTTATGGGCGTGGCTTTTCATCTCAGCGCTAATAATTTTTCTCCTCCTCCACCTTTTTCTCCAATCAGTGAGGCTGTTATACTCTTCCAAACAACACCACCACGTAAGCATTATGTCGTAACAAAAATTGCTTGTCCACTAACAATTACAACAGTCAAAACAATATTACACCTCAGGCGACACTCCGCATTTTGTTACATATACAACATATACATGACGCGAGTCTGACTCAGCTATCCTTGTCGCCTGTCGGCCGTCGGCCGTTGTTTTCATAGCAACTGACCTTGGATTAGCATTCGTTCTCCATCTACCTCTCCATCTGCTTTCTTTTCTACTTTCATCTATACTTCCATCTACCGGCCTCTTACAATTACTAATCAAAAGACACTGAATTAAAGAAGGATTTGCCAATCAACATTGCATAGATATATTTGAATAATTGTCATTTCATCCATGATGCTCAGGATTAGACATGATTTTATGAAGGCGTATTATACATCTTGCCCATCTATTCATTAGTAAAATAATCTATCGTAGTTGCCGAGTGAGGCACTACATTGGCTTCTAAAGTATTACCACAAAAATCTTATCCACTTAATTCCTATCTGTCCTAACACCACACTATTCCTCACCAATTACTCCCTCTGTTCCTCTCCTAATCCTTTCAATCAAAACCCTCCTATAAGCCTTACCAACTACGCTACAAGCTAATCCCGCTGAAACAACTACACTCACACTTGTCCACTTTTCTCTTGTAAAGTGAAGCAATACAAGCACTCATACAGTCCTCCGGCATTTTACCCTCTTTTAGACAAATATTAAACCTCATCAGCCAGTCCACCATCACTGTATCTCTCATTTCTAGACATTCCACAGACACCCATTCAATCCAGGTGCCTTACCTGCCCTCATAATTTTAACAACTGCTTTCACCTCATCTTTCCTTATTTCTCTTTCATTTTTCTTATTCATCACTGTCATTTTTTTAGCGCTACCCAGTGCATCTACCTTATCCTCCCTATCATCCTTCACATTTAGCAACTCCCTAAAATACTCTGCCCATCCTTCTCTTACTGCCATCTCTTCCATTATCATCTCTCCATCTGCATCTTTTACCTGCATCTTCTGCATCTTCTCTACTTGATTCGCCTCCTCTTCCTCTCTTGATTTTCTACCAAAACATCTTTTTATTACTTTAAAAAATTCTGCCATACTCTTATGCCATTTCAAAACTACTCTCCTCTTTGGCTTTATCTTATGTTTTACTTCTCTCTTCTTTTTTTTTTCCTTTTTTTCACTTTTCATATAATTCTCTCATCCTATTTTGTAATCAATCTGTAAATGCTCGCCTACTCTCTTCTACAACCTTCTTTACTTCATTTTTCCATCCCTCACTACCCTTCCTTCTATTTTCTTCCATCTTCCTTGTTCCACACACCAATTTTTTACACCTTGTGTTTCCTTCCTTGGCCCATCCCCATTCCTCCTCCACTCCTAAATCTACTCTATCTATTGCTCCCTCCCACTCCTCTCTCAGCCTCTTCTTGTAATCCTCTTTTTCTTTCTCATTTAAATAGTTTATTCTAAGCACCTCCCTACCTTCTGTCCTTTTCCTCTTTCTCCCTCTATCTTCCACCCTCAATTTACCTTCAACCAAAGAATTATCTGATATTCCCCTACTCCCCTTAGAACATGTACATCCAAAACTCTTCCTTCTATTATCCTGGTTACCACTATGTAGTACATTAAAGCACTATCTACCACCCTTCCATCCACTATCTTCTCCCATGTGTATCTATGCTTGACTTTCTTCCTAAGCACTGTACTTAGTACCATCAACTAATTTTCTAGATACATTTCCACCATCAACTCTCGACTACGATTTTTTTTTTTTTTTTTTAACTCCACACTTCCCAACCACTACGTCTATTGGTTCATTTCCTACCCTAGCATTTAGACCTTCCTGTACCACTACGAGTACATTGATATTTCTCCCTAAATCCTCTATGCACTCATTTAAATCTATTCAAAAAACTTCCCTTTCTTTTACACTCTTCTCACTACAAGGCCCATATGCGCTTACAAAAACCCACATCTCCCTTCCCAGTTTTATCTTCATCCACATTAACCTTGAAGAAATCTCTTTTCACTCCACCACAAGGGTAACTATCTCTTCACTTACCAGTAGAGCCACCTCTTCTCTCCCTCGTCCTCTTTTCACTCCTGACACCCTCCCAACTATACTCCCAAACCCAAATTCGCCCCTCTCTTTCAACTTAGTTTCACTCAGTGCCAACACATTCATCTTTCTTCTCACAAACATACTTATTTCTTCCCCTATATTCTCATCTGTACTACATCCAAGCCCAAGTAGGTCAGTAAAACACGCAAAATAAGTAAATAAATAAATAGATAAATAAGTAAATAAATAAATAAATAAATAAATAAATAAATAAATAAATAAATAAATAAATAAATAAATTAATAAAATAAAATAAAATAAGATAAAAAAATAAGCAAACAATAAATTAATAAATAAAAAATATAGATATTCTAGCTTGTTTCTTCGAATATATAATTAAGTTTTAAAAACTGAAATTATATAATATCAGGAGGAGGGTTTTGTCCTATATTATAGTCTAAGACTGCAGCGGTGCTTGTGACGTCATGGAAATAAGCGTCCCTGAAAAACTATGACATTGCACCACGTCTCTTTACTTCTCAAGCACATCACCATTTCTTACCGACATGATAAGAATTCGATTTCGCTCTACATTCTCGACAACACGAACTCCCCTAACCCCTATACCCAATACTATCCCCCTAAACCCATGGCAATATTCTCAGGGTTGGTATTAGATGATAGAAAGTTGATACAGCTTGTACACACACATACTCGCGCTCACAAATATACTCATACATACGCACATGCACATACATGCTTCCACCCCCCACCCTCTATCTCTCTCTCTCTCTCTCTCTCTCTCTCTCTCTCTCTCTCTCTCTCTCTCTCTCTCTCTCTCTCTCTCTCTCTCTCTCTCTCTCTCTCTCTCTCTCTCTCTCTCTCTCTCTCTCTCTCTCTCTCTCTATGCATGATTCACCATGGTCTTGGATCACGTGCTGGACTCGTGATCGACAGCTATTACCCTACCGGAAAGAGTTCAGAGCTCATATATGACCGATCTATGGGTAATACTGTGACCTTACACGCACACGCACTCCCAGCTACCTGCAGCGATACTAAAATCATTTCAGCCCTGGGCGTGTGTGAGTGAGTGTGCGCTTATTTTTTTCCATGCTAGTACCTGCCTACCTGCGTTTGTCTATGTTGGAATGACTCTTGTCTATTTTTCATTCAGCCCCTTTTCCTTGTCTTCTCTTTCTCCATACAACTCTCATCCTTCCCCTTTTATATTATTATTATTTGCTTCTTCCACCCTTCTCTGCATCGCCCCATTCCAATCCACCCTAATACGCAGTCAGCATTTTGAGACAAGAAAACATCGGATGATACACAACCGAATGTCATTAATTTGTTCTGAAGTGTTGAGTGCAATACAAGCACGATGTCAGACTGAGTTGAGATTCAATAACTTTGTAGAGGAATTAAATGATGAAAGAACATGAGTTTGAATAATTGGAAAGCTGGTTTTTCGTTGTGGAGTGTAATTAAAGATGATTGGGTGGGTTTTGGAATACGAACGAGGTATATATGTAGGGTTGGTAGGACGAGGGGGGTAGAATAAATTAAATACATATTGAATATATATTACTTGTTTATCAATGTTAGGAAAAATCTTGACTCCAGAAGGGTGTGTGAGAGGTGAATAAAACATATTTGTGGTATTCAGAAGAAAGATGGAGCAGTGGTTAGAGTCACTGTTCACTTAGTACGTCGGAGCTGATATCGAGTCCTTGGCTTCACTACGTATCAGTTTCCGCATATGTCTCCGTCGAGCACATTGTCAGTCTCGATCATGATGACATGGAATTAAAGTGAAAAAGTGAATGTGGTTGAAAAAAGATTGATATCTGCACTGGGGACCATTCAGTGTGTGTGTGTATCACACTTACCCAAATGTACATACTACCATTGCACCATCATCGC
>NC_134787.1:38851101-38878601 GCF_046742065.1 Oratosquilla oratoria
AGTAAACATAAATAAAAGTCATAGAGATGAGAAATGGTCTCATTAAACGCCACCATTTAAAGATGCTAACAACTATTCAGACGCTTGTTCGTAACTTCCCCTGTTCTAGTCACTCTGACCACAGCTACCACTCAACTTTATGCACATAAACAGGGGAGTACGACCTGCATACATTAACCAGCAATACATTGCTATACAATAACATGACACTCGTGAGAGAAGGACATTGTTTATGAGCATGTATGAGATATTTGTGAAAAATATGATGTATGCCAAAAGTGTGATAAGTGAAATTTAAAAAAAATGTGTTAGTGAAAAAATTAAAAGGTGACTTATACATAGCGTACTCCCCTAAAAATGGAGTGTCCAACGTGATCGATGTAAGAATATTTAAATAAACGAGGATGTCGGTTTCCTCAGGTTTAGAAAAGGAATAGCGGGCAATATCAAAATAAATCTATGAGGATGTCTATTCCCTTAAATTTAGCGAGCAATATAGAAAGAAGCCTATGAGGATGTCTATTCCCTTAGGTTTAGTAAAAAATATAAGCAGGCAATATCAAAAGAAACCTATGAGGATGTCTATTCACTTAGTTTTAGTGAAAAATATAAGCGGGCAATATCGAAAAAAACTACGAGGATGTCTATTCCCTTAGGTTTAGTGAAAAATATAATCGGGTAATATCAAAAGAAACCTGTTAGGATATCTATCCCCTTAGGTGAAAAATATAATCGGGCAATATCGAAAGAAACCAATGAGGATGTCGGTTCCCTCAGGTTGAATGAAAAAGCGGGCATGAATACAAAACCAATGAGGATGTCGGTTCCCTCAGGTTGAATAAAAAAGCGGGCATGAATATTAAACCAATGAGGATATTGGTTCCCTCAGCTTGAATAAAATAGCGGGTATGAATACAAAACCACTGAGGATGTCGGTTCCCACAGGTTGAATAAAAAAGTGCATGAATACGAAACCAATGAGGAAGTCGGTTCCATCAGATTGAATAAAATAGCGGGCACGAATACAAAACCAATGAGGTTGTCGGCTTCCTCAGGTTGAATTAAATAGCGGGCATGAATACAAAACCAGTGAGGATGTCGGTCCCCTCAGGTTGAACAAAAAGCAGGCAAATCAATAACAAAAACTATTGAGGCTATGGTTCAATGGCATTAAGCAAAGTATAAAATCAATAAAGAAGTTGGTTCCCTCAGGGTTAAAAATAATAATAAAAATAATAAAAAATAACATCCGTTGAAAGAAAAGACAAAAATACTTAGGTATGGAAAAAATTTGTATGGAAAAATATTATCTATATTAATCAAGGAACTAAGAGGAAGCTTTTGTATGCGAGTGATAGTGATCCATTACGCAACAGTGTGTACAAAATCAGCCATGCACAGAAAGACTCATACACCTTCAACCACTCTTCCTCGTTGCCAAATCCACCAAATGATTTTTTTCTGCACGTTTATGGTGTCCTTAAGAACTTGCTCTATCTATCTGGTGCAAAAGGTGCTTGAAACTAAACTGCGCTAATACCAATCATCGTGCTGGATCGTCTGAGCACGCCGTAGCACGCCCCCCGAGTCTGGTAGTAAAAGTTGCCGCTACTGATTCTCGCACCAGATCTACAACTTCCGACCTTTCTCATGGCCATCCTAGAGTGGGTATATGATTTTTATGTGTCTTGGCCGATGCGCCTGAGTATTCCAAAAAAGTTAAACATAATTTTATTCAATTTGGTAAAACTCGATTTTTCGGTCATAAATTCGTTATAAGAGACGAATTGAGGGGTCGTCGGATTTTGCGGGTTAAGGAAGTAAATTGTCTCGGTTTGAAAATAAAAGTGTCCAGATATATAATATATAATTGAAAAAAGAGGGAAAAAATCGCTTGGAAACTTGTTTTCGTGATCCGGTGTTTCAAGGTTATACCTTTAACTAGGAAAAAGGGTTACGTAGAAATAGAAAATCCCGTTAGAAAATAAAATGAAAAAGGTATGCGCGGTCGTCCGTACAAGGTTTACACATTTTTCTTAGTGAAATGAAAGTTCTACTAGAAAAAAAAAAGGTATGCGTGGTCGTCCTTACAAGGTTTACACCTTTTCCTTAGTGAAATTAGAGTCCCGGTCGAAAATAAGATAAAAATGGTAAGCGCGGTCGTCCTTACAAGGTTTACAATTTTTCCTTGGTGAAAGGAAAGTCCCGCTAGAAAATGAAATTAAAAAAGGTATGCGCGGTCGTCCGTACAAGGTTGACACCTTTTCCTTGGTGAAAAGAAAGTCACGCTAGAAAATCAAATGAAAAAGGTATGCGCGGTCGTCCGTACAAATTCACACCTTTTCCTTAGTGAAATGAGTCCCGCTAGAAAATCAAATGAAAAAGTATGCTCGGTCATCCATACAAAGATTATACCTTTTCCCTGGTGAAGTGAAAGTCCGGGTAAAAAATAAAATTAAAAAGATATGCGCGATCGTCCGTACAAGGATTACATCTTTTTCTTTGTGAATTGAAAGTCCCGCCAGTAAGGAAAATAAACTAAAAAAAAAAAAAAAGGAACCAGGAAATAATTTTTAAATGTGGAAATGACAAAAATCCTCGGCACATGAGGTCCACACGGTCGTACGTGTTTCAAGGATGACCAATTCCCTTGATATATGAAATCTCTCTAAAAAGAACTATTTGAAATACAATCATTCCTCGTTAAATAATGTTTTGAGGTTGAAACATTTCCCTCGTTGAATATAAATTCGTATATTGATATACAAAACGCCGAACATAGAGATAGAAAACATCCATCGGTAAATATCCTTACGAGTCCAACAAATTAATGAGGGAGAAACATTACCTCAATAGATAAAGTCCTTCATGTGAGTAAAATAGTTAAAATGAAATCATCCTTTGATAAACAAAAATCCCACGAATTGAGTTATGCCGTGGCAGATTTAAATCCCGCGAATTTGAGCTTACCCCTCAGCTAATGGGAAAAGAAATATGTAAGTGAAATTGTATAACTCCATCTGTGAGCGGAATCCTTGCGTGTTAAGAATTAAACGAGGTTGAAGTTAAACCCTTGGTTAAATTAAAGCCCCGCGAATACATAAGGACGAATAAGTTTCCCCTGTAATTGAAATTGTCGCGATTATACAAAAATATTGAGTCCTTCGGTTACATTCCTGTTTCCGAGATATCAACAGCTATTGAGGTAGACGTTTCCCTCAAGTTGGGCAAGTACAATTCCTTTAAAAAAAAAGTTGAAGTAAAACAGGTGTGTGCGTGATACAAAATCTTGAACTTGTTTAGTTACAAATTAAATTGATTGTGTCCTAATGGCAACCGTCGATGACTGATTTCTATACATCAACGACCACTACGGTCAGCAATAAACTAAGCATATCAGTGTAGCGCATACCGGTTGGTATAAATGTGCATGTCAGATGAATTGTCTCAGACTTGTGAAAAAATAGGCCACCTTACAGACTGCTACACAGTTGTCTTTAATAGTATAAACATATATAAGAATAGATATATATGATATATATATATATATATACATATATATATAGATATATATATATATATATGCATACATACATACATATATATATATATATATATGTATATATATTTATATATATATATATATATGTATATATATGTGTATATATGTAAATATATATACATATATATATATATATATATGTATGTATATATATATATATATGTATATATATATATATATATATATATATATATATATTATAATAATAATAATAATATATAATAAAATGAGAATGAATGATTAAGCTCCTATCAAAAGTGAGAATATCAAGCAGTACTTCCACGGAAATTATATAAGGTTCCAGAGTTGAGGATATTGGTTTCTTGGATGATGTTATACAAATAATCATCACTAATGCTATGAGTACAATACAGTATTGTTGTATCGAAAAAGATTGAGTATCTTCTTGTACATTTTATTATGTATATATATATATATATATATATATATATATATATGTATATATATGTGTATATATGTAAATATGTATATATATATATATATATGTAATATATGTGTATATATGTAAATATGTATATATATATATATATTATATATATATATATATATATATATATATATATATATATATATATATATATATAAAATGAGAATGAATGATTAAGCTCCTATCAAAAGTGAGAATATCAAGCAGTACTTCCACGGAAATTATATAAGGTTCCAGAGTTGAGGATATTGGTTTCTTGGATGATGTTCTACAGATAATCATCACTAATGCTATGAGTACAATATTGTTGTATCGAAAAAGATTGAGTTTCTTCTTGTACATTCCCTTCCCACTTCTCGGCTATGAATGAAATGTATTAACTTAGGCAGTCTGCGTGTTAACCTATCTGAATAACAATGTAAACGGAATTGCGAAGCGGCGCACTGTATGTCTAAACAGCATGTTCGATTTCACTTACAGGATTAGAACACGAGACTATTAAACAAACATTAAAGAGCTATATTTGTCTTACATGAAATGGAATAAATATATGGATTACGAAGTGCCAATGAGATGTCCCCAAGAGACATTAGACGGTCTTTTTGTTGTTGGGTATACGGGAGCCGTGACCGTGAGAGATTGATTTAATTTCTGAATATGTCTTATTTTTTATTCATTTAACGATTCGAGACCATGGTTTAACTTAAAGATAATGGATCAAGGTCTACGTCTTGCTAATGCTAAGCCGAAGAGAAGGTTTGTAAAAAACATTTACCGCATGTTAAAGTGATGTTCATCCATTGACATATGAGACAAATACCGCGTGTTATTTGAATGCCGTACCACTGATCACCAATATTGCAAGCTTTACAAAATAAATTATTCTAAAACAAGAACAATAATAATAAGAAACCTATAAAGTGATGTGCGAAGGTCCGTCTGATTTAAATATTTGCTTATATCACGATTTTAAAAATATGGACACTGTTAACCTTTTATAAGGGATGAGTATGCTAGCGGAATGAAACATAAATTGAATATTTCAGCCATAATGAGTAGGGTGTAGAAGTAAAAATGATTAGACTTGAGATCTGTACGCCGTGATATTATTCTCAACGTCCTGAGAAGGACAGAAAAATTGCGTATTGTTGTTTCCACAACGCTTATTCGGACGCTTTTGTTGCCTCTGAGATTGCTTTGCAGATACGCAGTGGACCAGTCCAATAGGATTTGGTCAGGTGCTGAGACAACTCTGCAGCAGACTAATCATCGTCCATAGAACGGAGCGGCAGAATCGTTTCTCGCAAGGCTCATCTGGACCCGAGTCACCCGATTTGTGGGGAGCACCCGCACTAATATATATATATATATATATATATACATATATACATACATATATATATAAATATATATATATATATATATATATATATATATATATATATATATATATATATATATATATATATATATATTAGTATAAATGGGCAGTAAGTTTTCTTGTAGACATGTTCGATTGAAGACCAGAGCTAATTCGATATCCACTATCTTCTTAGTGATTTTCTCAATTTTTCTAATCGTTTATTCTTGAGGGGAGGTCAAACACAATACTTCCGAGATCCATGATGTTATTGTAACACAAAATATAAATACAAGCTTTCGGTTGAGTCATCCAACCATCTTCAGGTAAGTGAGATTACATATACAGAACAGGAGTTTAAATACAAGTAAAAAGGGGGGAACTAGGAGAGTTAGGAGTCAGGTACTGGACGGAGGTGAGGTCTTCGTATCACCAGGACGTCGCTGGACGCTGGTCACGGTAGTCGGACGTTTGGGCCTTGTTGCCACGCAGCCTCGCTGTGTAGTTGTAAGGTACTAATTGTGTCTGTCTGTATATTAATGATAGGAGTGTATTGTGTAATGTAGACTCTTTCTAAGATGTGTAGTTTCTTGGTGTTGTTACATTGTTTAAGTATTTTTGTGTTGTTGACTAAATGTTGTGTGGTTGGAGTTTTGGTGTGTGTTTGTGTGATGTGTTTGCGTATGCTTCCTTCGCGGGCGTGCATTGTGAGTCTCCTGCTTACCTCTGTAAGCAGGAGACTCACAATGCACGCCCGCGAAGGAAGCATACGCAAACACATGACACAAACACACAACAAAACTCCAAGCAGACAAGATTTAGTCAACAACACAAAAATACTTAAACAATGTAACAACACCAAGAAACTACACATCTTAGAAAGAGTCTACATAACACAATACACTCCTATCATTAATATACAGACAGACACAATTAGTACCTTACAACTACACAGCGAGGCTGCGTGGCAACAAGGCCCAAACGTCCGACTACCGTGACCAGCGTCCAGCGACGTCCTGGTGATACGAAGACCTCACCTCCGTCCAGTACCTGACTCCTAACTCTCCTAGTTCCCCCCTTTTTACTTGTATTTAAACTCCTGTTCTGTATATGTAATCTCACTTACCTGAAGATGGTTGGATGACTCAACCGAAAGCTTGTATTTATATTTTGTGTTACAATAACATCATGGATCTCGGAAGTATTGTGTTTGACCTCCCCTCAAGAATCAAACAAACGATTAGAAAAATTGAGAAAATCACTAAGAAGATAGTGGATATCGAATTAGCTCTGGTCTTCAATCGAACATATAAATATATGTATATATATATTTATATATATACATATGTATATATATATATATGTATATATATATATATATATATATATATATATATAATGCCTTGCTCAATAAGTAATGAGAAAATATCAGGCGAGACATTAAATATGATTTGATCAAAATATTACTTCATGGTGAAGTGCACATACATATATTCTATAACATGACTAATGGCAATTTTCTATATTCGTAGGACAGAGTGCAGCGGTGAAAGTGTTGGAACTAGTTTGATTCGGTTTGCTGATCTGTGAACAATTGTCAAGATGCAGGTAAACATGGAGCAACGTTACGCCATCAAATTTTGTGTTAAACTTGAGAAAACCAAACTTATGGAATGTTAAAGAAGGCCTATGGGGATGAACAGATGAGCCAAGCAAGTTTCTATCGGTGGTTTAACAGATTTTCTGAAGGAAATGAACAGGTTGAGGATGAGCCCAGATCTGGAGCACCGAAAAGTGCACGCAAGGAGGAAAACATTGAGGAAGTGCAAAGGTTAGTGATGCAAGACCGTCGAATATCTGTGAGGATGATATCTGAAGCTATTGGTATTAGTATTGGCACAGTAGAGACAGTTCTGACCAAAGATCTGAAGCTCCACAAAGTCTGTGCCAAGTTCGTGCCAAAGATTCTCTCCGACGACAAGAGGCAGTCTCGTGTGGAATGTTGCACTGACATTCTCGAAATGATAGAGGCTGATTCAGGTTTCCTGGATAAGGTAGTGACTTGCGACGAGAGTTTGGTGTTCACCTACGACCCTGAGAGCAAGCGTCAGAGTGCTTAGTGGAAGCACGCAACCTCCCCCAGACCCAAAAAGGCAAAGATGAGCAGGTCGCAAGAGAAGGCCATGGTCATATCTTTCTTTGACCCCCAGGGACTCATTCACGTTGAATGGGTTCCTCAGGGTCAAACCGTCAATAAGGAATATTACCTTACTTTTCTTAAAAGGTTCAGGAAGAAGATAAGGAAGAAGAGGCCTCAGCAGTGGAGGAGTGGTCAGTGGTGGTTCCATCAGGACAAGGCCCCATGCCACAAGTCAACGCTGGTGACCACCTAGATGGCCGAAAGGGGAATGAAAGTGGTACAACACCCACACTACAGCCCTGACGTAGACCCCTGGGACTTCTTTTTGTTCCCAGTCATGAGAGACAGCCTCAGGGGAACCAGATTCCAGTCAGCAGAGGATCTGAAAGAGGCATCGGAAAGTTACCTGAAAGGACTACTGAAAAAGGACTTTGAGGAGGTCTTCCAGGATTGGGAGAGACGCATGCAAAAGTGTGTAGATGCGTGAGGCAATTATTTTGAAGGAAACAAAGATTTGTAAGCTTATGAAAATAGTGTCTCTCCTGACATTTTCTCAATACTTATTGAGCAAGGGAGTGTATATATATATATATATATATATATATATATATATATATATATGTATACATATACATATATATATACATAAATGAATATATATATTATATATATATATATATATATATATATATATATATATACTTAGGAGTTTTTTTCGCTCTGGGCCCATCGTTCCAATGGCTGGTTGAATTCCACTTCGTGAATTTCTATCCTCTCTGAGGTCGACTCCACTGGAGTTTTTCCCTCCCTAAGTCTTGTTTTGGGTAGTGTGTACGGGGACGTCTGAGGCTGTGACATTTGTCTATGCGTGTGTGGACACACGGTTCTCCAAAAAAGGGGCAATGTGGTGATTGGTTTTATGACGGAAACATCACCACGTTGTACTAGCGATGATACTAGAAAGTATGATACTAGTTGATACTGGTTTTTATCATCGCACGCTATGCGAAACCACAACATTATTAAATTCTTGTTGAGGTAAGGCTTTTCTTAATGGGTAGCATGACTCCGCTGACCCAGTGAATGGGGCTCTGTTCTGTGAGGGTCAGATGTCTCCGGAGAGGAGTGTAGGACTCTTGATAGTAATTAGTCAGCATATTGCTATTGGCCAGTATATGGTAAACAGAATTGAACTTAGTCAATCATAGATGATTGGAGGAGGAGCTTTACCCGTCCAAAGGTTTCGTCTTGGCTATCACACAGAGTCAGTTCAGTCTCAAAACTAGACTCTAGCAGTTCTAATCCACGGGGAAGTCTCTGCCTATCAGAAGTCAAGACTGCAGCCCGGAGAACCACAGAGAAGGTCTATATACAACATATAAGTCCAGCCTCCCACACCCCGTACACTAGCACTACTCAAATTAATTGCCAATTAAAGTGAACATAAATAAAAGTCATAAAAAGTAGAAATGGTGTCATTCAACACCACCATTTGAAGACGCTAAAAACCATTCATACATTTGTTCGTAACTTCCCCTGTTCTAGTCACTCTGACCACAGTTACCATTCAACTTTATATACATAAACAGGGGAGTACGACAAAAGTGCCTATTGGTGGATGGTGGATATATCTCTTTCATGCCCTAACACATCGTCAGTCTCCATAACCTAACACACACACACACACACACACACACACACACACACACACACACACACACACACACACACACACACACACACACACACACACACACACACACACACACACACACACACACACACACACACACACACACACACACACACACACACACATACACACACACACACACACACACACACACACACACACACACACACACACACACACGACTCGGTGGCGCAGTTGGTAGAGCGCTGAACTACTAGCATGGTGGTGCCCGTAGTACTTGGTTCGAATCCTGCCCAGGGCCGAAATTATTTCGGTACCGCTGCGCTTCGGGTCGTTACTATGACTCTCGTGGGCGGGGAGTTGGGTGTGTGTGTGTGTGTGTAAGGTCATAGCATTACCCATAGATCGAACCTACGAGCTCTGAGCTCTCTTCCAGGAGGGAAATAGCTGTCGATCACGAGTCCAACACGTGATCCAAAGACCAAGTGAATACACACACACACACACACACACACACACACACACACACACACACACACACACACACACACACACACACACACACACACACACACACACACACACACACACACACACACACACACGACTCGGTGGCGCAGTTGGTAGAGCGCTGAACTACTAGCATGGTGGTGCCCGTAGTACTTGGTTCGAATCCTGCCCAGGACCGAAATTATTTCGGTACCGCTGCGCTTCGGGTCGTTACTATGACTCTCGTGGGCGGGGAGTTGGGTGTGTGTGTGTGTGTGTAAGGTCATAGCATTACCCATAGATCGAACCTACGAGCTCTGAGCTCTCTTCCAGGAGGGAAATAGCTGTCGATCACGAGTCCAACACGTGATCCAATAACCAAGTGAATACACACACACACACACACACACACACGCACGCACGCATGCACGCACACACACACACACGACTCGGTGGCGCAGTTGGTAGAGCGCTGAACTACTAGCATGGTGGTGCCCGTAGTACTTGGTTCGAATCCTGCCCAAGGCCGAAATTATTTCGGTACCGCTGCGCTTCGGGTCGTTACTATGACTCTCGTGGGCGGGGAGTTGGGTGTGTGTGTGTGTGTAAGGTCATAGCATTACCCATAGATCGAACCTACGAGCTCTGAGCTCTCTTCCAGGAGGGAAATAGCTGTCGATCACGAGTCCAACACGTGATCCAATAACCAAGTGAACACACACACACACACACACACACACACACATACACACGCAAACACGCACACAGTGTATCAATCCGGTGCCTACACGGTAACACTTGTTGCTTACACCCGGAAGAGTGTTGCCATATAATACGCATCAAGATTAAGCTTAAAATGTCGAGATCAGGTGTTGGATTGATAAATAAATTCTCTAAGCTTTCAAGTACATGTACATGTACTTGAGAGCTTACAGGATTTCAGATCCTGAATTTATTAATGATGAAATTAGAACTATCCGGAATATTATTAATCAGTGTCACAATACTGCCAAGAAACGTTCTTATAAAGCACACAATTAAGAATAAGAAATCCATAAACAACTTAATACACTTGTTCTTCCTTTTCATGAAATGTTTCTTAGAAAAGAAATTGGATATCAAAGTAGCTTTTAAATATGACCACACCATTAAGAAAACTTTAATTATGAGCAGCCCGCCTAACAACAACGGTGTAAAAAAAAATTGCATTGGACAAACTGGGAAAAACTTGGAAACAAGGATTCCCCAACATAAATATAGTGTGAGATCTACCCAGGAAAATTGGGCGTTATTTCAACACACATCATTATACAACCATAATATTGATTGGTCTAAAAAAATTATTTTTAGCGAAAGGGAAGAATCTACCTGAAAGAAATGTAATAGAATCTTGCTTAATATCAGGCACTTTTGATAGAATATAAAATAAAGCTATGTTTTGTGTTTATTTACAATGTAGTTGCTTTCCCGCTTATTACAATTATGTAAATTTTACACAATAGTAATAAGCGGGAAAGCAACTACGTTCATTGTGCTCTGTCTTACAATCTATGATTGTTATGCATATGTGTGCAAATTTTTGTGTTTCCGCTCAAAGACAGAAAAGAGAAAGAAGAGAGAGAGAGTGAGAAAGAGAGAGAGAGAGAGAGAGAGAGAGAGAGAGAGAGAGAGAGAGAGAGAGAGAGAGAGAGAGAGAGAGAGAGAGAGAGAGAGAGAGAGAGAGAGAGAGAGAGAGAGAGAGAGAGAGAGAGAGAGAGAGAGAGAGAGAGAGAGAGAGAGAGAGAGAGAGATACAAAGAGAGTGAACGCTCGAGCGAGTGAGTGATAGCGGGAGGAGGAGCAGGGAACGGATGGGGAGGAGACGGCAAGGGAAGAGTGAGGAAGTTCTGTCATGTAACAACATGGTGATTGAAGGGACAGATGTTGCACTGATGATGGATGGGGGAGAAGCTTGTGGGTGTCAACTCTGAGGGACAGAGAAATATTGCACATATGGTTGTAGATTTGCATCGTGAAGGGTGTGATGTATGATGTAATAAAGTAAATGTCAATATCGATTGTATATTTGTAAAATAAATATTTTGGGTGCTAATGTGAGGTGCGATGCGCTAGGAGACGGTTAGTATCTGTCAAAGATAGCTTGGGCAGGTGGCTTTCACCTGGGCCTAATCTTTATGAGAAGTCTATCATTTTAATTTGCATAGCAGAAAAGCAGTCAGCTATTTGTATTCTTAAACTATACACACACACACACACACACACACACACACACACACACACACACACACACACACACACACACACACACACACACACACACACACACACACACACACACACACACACACACATATATATATATATATATATATATATATATATATATATATATATATAAACTACAAAGTAATGTCGTAACACATTCGTAAATTTCAACAAGAACCCACTGTGTTGGATAAGAAGAAATTAGATAGATGATATCCATACATTTCGATCACGAACTGTGATCCTCTTCAGTGGAATACAGAGTAGTGGAGCAAAAGGCACGTCTTATATAGAGAAAGTAGAAGGAACATGGGCAGGGCTCAAGTGGCGTTTAATGCTCTGCGGGGCAAATCACCCGCCTTCACCAAAGATGGTAATGATTTATTGACTGCTCATGTAGTGATACAAGGTGTTTATGAACTTTCTTGCTTAGATTGTAATAAGGTATATTGGGGACAAACAGGTAGATATTTAGATACTAGAATGAAAGAACATAAGAATTTGGTTAAATATGCACAACAAAATTCCGCTGTCTTCCAACACGTAGACAACGAAGGCAATCGTATGTATCGGAATAAGGCAAGAATTATCTCTAATTCAAAGTGCAGTTTAAAAAAAAAAAAAAAAAAAAAAATAGAATCCTCCTTGATAAATGAATTTCCTAATTTTGATATTTCAAATGGACAATGGTCACCAGACTGTATTACTACCTGGGCAGTCAATGAATTATTACCATCTTTGGTGAAGGCGAGTGATTTGCCCTGCAAAGCATTAGACGCCACTTGAGCCCTGCCCATGTTCCTCCTTCTTTCTCTGTATATAAGGCATGCCTTTTGCTCCACTACTCTGTATTCCACTGAAGAGGATCACAGTCCGTGATCGAAATATATGGATATCATCTATTTCATTTCTTCTTATCCAGCACAGTGGGTTCTTGTTGAAATATATATATATATATATATATATATATATATATATATATATGTATGTATGTATACATATATATATACATATATATATATATATATATATATATATATATATATATATACACGAGGCGTGTTTTTAAGTAAGTACCATTTTAGAATTCCGACGTTGGCACATGCGCGTTGTGTAACGCTATCTCTTGGCTAGTCACAGCCGCCATTATGGAATCATCTGACCGTGTTTAAGTTTGTGAGTATTTGAAATGCCTCCTCCGATTGAGAATGCCTCCGACTGTGAAATACGCGTTGTGATTCGTTCTCTTACTGCTAAAGGCGTGAAAGCGGCTAAAATTCATCGTCAGGTCAGTGAAATGTATGGAGAAAACATTATTAGTGGTGGGATGGTGCGGAAATGGGCGAGAGATTTTAAAGATGGCCGTACAAATGTGCATGATGAGGAACGAAGTGGACGACCTTCACAATGCCCGTCCACACGCAGCCAATCAAACTCAAGATGTGATCAGATAATTTGGCTGGGAACAACTTGATCACCCTCCGTACAGCCCCGATCTAGCGCCCAGTGACTACCACGTCTTCCTGCATTTGAAGAAGCATCTGGGTGGTTAGCGCCACGATGACGATGAAGATGTCAAAACGGCCGTGCTGCAGTGGTTCTCCAATCAGGCGGCAAATTTCTACAAGGATGGTATTCATAAGCTGGTTGTACGATATGATAAATGCCTCAATATTGGTAGAAATCCTGTTGAAAAGTAAATCAGAGTACAGGCTTTCATGTAAAAATGAAATTGTTACGAAAAGTCTACTTGTTTAATTTCTATTTCAAAACGATACCTAAATAAAAACACGCCTCGTGTATATATATGTATATATATATATATAATATATATATATATATGTGTGTGTGTGTGTGTGTGTGTGTGTGTATACATATGTATACATATATATATATATATATATATATATATATGTATGTATATATATATAATCAACAATCCCGAGTCCACTGCTGAACAAAAGCTTCCCTCATAGTATTCCTTGATTCACACGACCGCGCCAACCTCTGCCACGTCACTCCTGTAAACTTCTCAATCTCGTCTTTCCTCATTCTGTCTGGTTTCCCTCTTCCACGCCTCCTATCTCGTGGCGTCCCTCAGTAACACACTTGCTCCATTGCTCACCAGTCGTCCGCACTAATTTACCTACCCAATTCCACTTCCTCTCGTTTACCGCATCCCCAATATCTTTCACTCTAGTCTGCTCTCTCACCCAACTTACTCTCTTTCGGTCTCTTAGAGTTATTTCCATCACTGACCTCTCCATTCTCCTCTGTGCAGTCCTTAGCGTTTTTTTTTTTCCATTGCCTTCGTTAGTTTCTAAGTCTCACACCCGTAGATTATTGCTGGCAGTATTCATTGATTGTAGAATTCACGTTTCAAACATAAAGCTAGAGAGCCTCACAGGATTTTATCATACTTACCAAACACTTTCCAACCAATTGTGATACGTCTTCTTGTATCGTTATCATGATCTGTGGACACTTTCACCATCTGGTCTAAATAATTATACTCCTCAACTTCTTCAAGACTCTCACCATCGATTATAATCTCTTTACTTTGAACTCTCATGTTGAACATTACTTTGGTTTTACTCTTATTCATTTTTAAACCTACTTTGAGACTTTCCTTGTTCAGATCACTCACTCAGGTAGTTGCAGTGGGAAGTACTAAGAAATTGACCGTGATGATTGAGAAAAATAGAGGAGAAATAAGGAAGGATGAAGTGAAAGCAGTTGTTAAGATAATGAGAGCAGGCAAGACACCTGGTTTGGATGGATGTCATGCAGAATGTCTGAAAATGGAGGTACAGTGCTGATGGACTGGCTGGTGAGGTTATTCAATGTTTATTTAAGAGAGGATAGATTGCCGGAGGCCTGAAGGAGTGCCTGTATAGTTCCACTTTACAAGGGAAAAAGGGACATTTGTGAGTGTAGTAGTTTCACAGGGATTAGCTTGTTAAGTTTAGTTGGGAAGGTTTATGAGAGGGTCTTGATTGAGAGGATTAGGAGAGGGACAGAGGGAGTAATTGGTGAGGAACAGTGTGAGTTTAGGACAGTTAAAGGTTGTGTAAATCGAATTGTTGTGGTAAAACAGATATGTGAGAAAGCTATAGGAAAATGTAAGGTTGCTTTTTGGGCTTTTATGGATCTGGAAAAAGCTTATGATAGGGTAGACAGGAAGGCACTGTGGGAGGTTATGCAGATATACGGTATAGGAGGAAAGCTTTTAGGAACTGTCAAGAGTTTTTACGAGAGTAGTAGAGCGTGTGTCAGGATTAGAAATTGAGAGAGTGAGTGGTTTGAGGTAAAGGCGAGATTTCGTCAGGAATGTTTTATGTCACCCTCGCTGTTCAACTTATACATGGATGGGATGGTGTGAGAGGTAAGTGCAAGGGTGGTGGGTCAGGGATTAGAGACGGTTAAAGAAAATGGAGAAAAGTGGGAGTTAAGCCAGTTGTTGTTTACTGACGAGACTGCGCTTGTATCAGAGAAGGGATTGAGGAAGTTAGTGGCAGGCTTTGGGAAAGTGTGTGAAAGAAGGAAGTTGAAGATAAATGTGGGTAAAATTAAGGTGATGAGATGTATAAGGGGAGAAAGTGACAGCAGACTTGAAGTGAGTATTAAGGGAGAGAAACTGGAGGAAGTGGATAATCTTAGATACTTGGGTGCGAATGTGGAGGGAAAGGGAGGAGTGGAGGTAGAATGTAGATTGAGAGAGGCAAATGCCTTGGTGGATTAAAAAGTGTAATGAGAAATAGACATTTGGGAATGGATGCTAAGAGGAGATTGTATGAAGGAGTGATTGTGCCGACAGCACTGTATGGGACAGAAACATGGAACATAAGAGAGGAAGAGAGAAGGAGTTTGAATGTGTTTGAGATGAGGTGTCTGAGAAGTATGATTGGGGTTACTAGGCTGGAAAGTGTGAGAAATGAGGAAGTGAGTAGAAGAACGGGTGTGGAAAGGAAGTTGGGAGACAGGGTGGATGAAAGAGTATTGTGTTGGAAAGAATGAGTAAAGAAAAATAGTAAAAGAGGAATGGAAGGCAGATGTGGAAGGAGTGAACATGAGGGGGTGACCTAGGATGAGATGGATGGATGGGGTAAAAGGGGCTTTGGGGAAGAGGGGAATGTCTGTTGAGGAAGGACGGGAGAGAACAGAAAAGAGGGGTGAGTGGAGAATGGTTGTATATGGATGATGTTGTGATCCATGAGGTGGAATGGGTAGGGAATGGGGGGTGAGGGAGTAAGTGTGAGAAAAATTTGACGCAACCCGAAGGGATCTCTCCCCGTCTTCTCCTTTTCTGCACGAGGGGACGGAGAGGGGGGGGGTCGCTGACTTAATGAAGCGTCCTTGCTGTGGATATGCTGTGTCTTACAACACTGCCTCTGACCCAGGGCAGTGGACAAGGTGCAGATATGTCCCATCATCCAGGAGATGCCAAGATAAGAGGGAGGGAAGAGGGTGGAGGAGAGGCCTTATAAGGGGGAAAAAGCCTTTGGTATATGCATGTATGTACCTTTTACATAACCTAATCGCAATCCAAACAACCCTGTCTGATAAACTACTGAATTTGACTATGTTACCAGCAACCTCTCGGTTTATCAAGAATCCCACTGCACTAGATCTTTCTTTGTTTTTACCTCTATAGTAGAACAGGCGGTGACCATCTTGTAATTGTATCAGCTTGTAGTGTTCTGTAGCCAACACGTGTAGTAACCCCTATAAGACTCGTGACCGCCAAGTACAGGACAAAACTATAGTCACCCTTTAGAACATGCGTTCGATTAATTTTATTTTATATAGATAATAATATTCGCTATAGCAACTTAATTCATTTTGTAAATAAAATAGAACATATCCCTCTGCATCCTGTAACAAGGATATATATGTACTATAAAAAGGTTTTGAATGATTGCATACTTAACACAAAGAATCCAGAATTTCGTCACCATTTTTTGTACATAGTATCATCGACATTTTCAATAAACAGAGACCAGTCATGGGATTGACTTTAAATATCCTAGCTTCTTTAAGGAAGAGTACCAGCTGTTTGCACTGAACACGGCAGTGTTTATCCCAAGGGTGCATAAGGGTAAATAAACCGCGGCGATCTTAATGATCTTACGGGTACATTCCGACGAGAACACCACCAGCCGTCGGCGCAGAGTACGGAAGTGCTCATTCCAAATGTGCCCAAGGGAACCATACCACGGCAAACTAAATGGTGTGTTCTGACTCCCCTTTGTGAAAAACCTCCCATACTTTGTCCCATACAATTGGTGTCAGGCTGGCCGCTTCCAGCAAGAGCGACTAGTAGTAGAGCCAACATTGGTGACACTGCAAGCTTTTCTCCCGCTCTTCGGACTTCACTTAGTCCTACGGTGTCCCACTTAATGTTGTCTAGTTCTTCCAGTAAACTCTCAGGCCTGTGGTCTTCTGAGAGAGTTCTTACGTTGTAGGTATAGATCTTCATTTTCCTCATGTTGTTTTATGTCCAAGCCTTAGATCTTCTTAGAGAGTGCTTACTCACATTCGGTTGCACACTGCCCGTAAGCACACGAGGTAATGCGATTAGACCTTTAGGAGACGATCATCCAACAGGAACGCCCGGTTTTCTTTTGGTTGTGCTATTCATATTTGCTATGAAGGTGGGTTGGCAGTAATCTCACCTCCTTGCCAACTGGTTTCTGATGAGATGTTTCTCTGGTGTTGCCTTATTCATATATTTCACAATACATTGTATATTGTGTTTATTTTACTTCCCAAGTTCATTATGTTTTGTAGAGCCTTCCTTACATTATAGTGAGCATTTCATCGACGCTTCCCTGATTATATCTAGATGATTGTGTCTAGATGATCAAGAACCAATAAATAGTGGTCTGTTTGTATAACAAGTTGGTATCGAGTCCAGTCGAAATGACTCTTGAGGAAGATGGAAGGCGAAAATGTTGAGCTAAAGTCTAAAAGACAAGATACTAATTTATTCGTATATTTATGTGTGTTTATTTCATCAGTTACTTATTTCTTATTTATCTAGATTCATTATTGTTATCTATATCGTTATTATGACTATTCATTGGTTTTGTTTCTATATTTGTTTTTATTTATCTATTTATCTATTCATTAATCTATTTATCTAATTATTCGTCTATCTACTTGCTTACCGTTTATTCCATCTTTTAATTACTGCTTATTCATTTGTTTACAGTTATTGACCTTGTCTGTATTTATCTAATAATTTATTTCATTTATATGTATATTTTTATTTACTTATGTGTTTATCTTTTCATCCAATTACTCGTTTATTTATTGATTTATTTGTTTATGTGTGTGTTTATTTGCTTACCGTTTTGTTTGTTACTGCACGCGTTTTCTCCATTAGTATTTATATTTATCTATTCGTTAGTTTTGTTTATTATTTCTTTTACTTACTAGTGTGATTATTTTTCCATTTCTCGTTGATTTATTTCCTTGTTTTTGCACCTGTATTATCCATTAGCTTATTACTTCTTCTCCCGTTTAGTCAAGCCCCTTTTGGCCATCACAGCACATTAGTTGTGTGCATTCCTCCCAGCTGGGGATAATGACTCACGATTTTATTCAGCTTATGCTCGGACCCTCAGCCTGAACGAGGTGTAAGGACTTCAAGACACCACGAGCAATTATGAGGGTCTCCTCCGAACTGAATGAAATTATGTGCATTTTCACCAAAGTGAATGCGGCCATGGCGCTACCGTATTGAAGAAGTCAATCTACCTTGGTCCTGGACGCAACCAGAAGGCTTGCATGATCTCCGTTGCACGAGGAGAGAGAGTGTGTGTGTGTGTGTGTGTGTGTGTGTGTGTGTGTGTGGGTGTGTGTGGGGGGGCTATGAGGTCGGCGCAGGGAGATGGTTTGGGAAGGGAGTTGATGGTCAGTGTGGGGGAGTTGGAGATGGGTGTGGGGTGACTTGGGGGTTGGTGTGGGGGGGGAGTTTGGTGTTATATATATGGGGAGGTAGTTTGGCGTGTGGGTCGGGGTGAGTCGGGTGTTGGAAGTCCTGTGGTTAGAGATGATAATAGGTTTCATATTATAGTACCTATTGAATGCGAGTAGGAGTCGCTTCAAGGTCAAACAAGATTAAGGTCTATGACGATCAAGGTCACCGGGTTCAACCATCGTCATCAATTCGGGGTATAAGCCAGAGGGGGTGTTGCTACACTTGCATCCTGTAGCCAGTCCCCATATTCTCTCCGGGCAAGCTCCCATGCAGGAACCCTTACCACTTTAAACAACTCTCGACAGGCTCGATCTTTGCCTCCTCCATAGAGTGCACTGAAGTGGATGGTAGGATTTTGTTTACGTTTGTCATGCCAGATTGCCCCTCCGACCCCCGTCCCTCCCTCCTCCCCTTCTCCTATCCTCCTCCTCTCCTCATCCCCTCTCCGCCCCTCATATCACGACAATCCCTTTCAACCGTCATCATTATCCTTCGACCATTAGGTATAATTGCTTTTGGTGACGTCACAGTAATTACTGACCAACAATCTACGTCATCATGAACGATGACGTCACTCTACCCTCATCACAATGGCATCACCTTTTCAAAGCACAGTGACAAACAAACACGGCGAATGCTGAAATAGAAGGTGAGGAGCCTACGTCAGGAGGCGCTAAATATCTGCAGCCAAAGCCATCACATTTGCCCTGTTATGCGCTTCTTGGACTGTTGAGACAGGTAGCAGACAGTCGCTGCTTGCAATCGGAAAGAGTTCGGGATTTGAATCCACAACTAAGCGAATGCAAGAACGGTACGACACCAGTGCATTAAAATCAACCAGTCAAGTCAGCCATCCCGAGTCCACTGCTGAACAAAGGACTCTCTCATAGCATTCCATGATTTACACGACCGCGACAGCCTCTACCACATCACTCTTGCGTACATCTCAATCTCGTCTCTCCACATTCTGTCTGGTCTCCCCCTTACACGCTTCCCATCTCGCAGCGTCCACTCAGTAACACACTTGCTCCATCGCTCATCATTCGTACTAACTTACCTGCCCAATTCCACTTCCTCTCTTTTACCACCTCCACAATATCTTTCACTCTAGTCTGCTCTCTCACCCAACTTGCTTTCTTTAGGTGTCTTAGCGTTATTCCCATCATTGATCTCTCCATTCTCCTCTGTGCAGTCCTTAGTCTTGTTTCCATCGCCTTCGTCAATTTCCAATTCTCACACCCGTAGATTAATGCTGGCAGAATGCATTGTTATGGAATTGCAGAGGATAGACGTCTATAAGGGTCTAGTTTAGACGCTCGTGAATTACGAATTGGAGCAAGGAATCTGAGAGCTTTTGTGTTTTAGGGATTCTGTTGTGATCAACGCTAGGCCTCAAGTGATTAGCACGACACAATCCATACATTTGCATGTGCACATGTATGTACATATGTGTGTATACACGTATATGTGTGCGTATGTACACGTGTATGTATACAAAGGATTACAAAGGCAAAGCATGCCGACAGGAGACCTTTTGATCCATATCTAGGTCGGATGCAAAAAAAAAAAAAAAAAAAAAAAAAAAAATCATATTAATAATAAATTAAAACTATAACAATGTAAATAACAATTAAAATACATAAATAAATGCATTGGTATAGTTGAATAACAAACAAACAGGTAAATAGTAAATGATAATAAATTGACATATAACTAATAATAAATGAAAATCAGACAGACAAATTATAACAAAACAAAAACAAATAATATAACATAAATTATAATAATTACAGCATCTTTCTCTCTCTCTCTCTCTTTCTCTCTCGCCCTCTCCCTCTCCCTTTCCTCACACCATCTCCCTTCACCTTCCTCCTTTACCCATATTCCCCCTCTCTCCACCTCCCGCTCTCCCGCCCACTTCCGTTGTTTGTAGTCACTTGGTAGAAGGTATTCATTCATCTTTTCACGTCCACGTCCACTCCCGTTCCCCCTACTTTACACCATTTACATCATTGTCTGTTTATTTTGTTCCGAAAAATATTACCTACCTCTTTTTTCACTTCTATTATACAGTAATTTTTTATCTTTAGGTTCTATTTATTTTTAGTTGTCTCTTTTCTCTGAATTTTTTCTTGGGAGAACTCTTGGAAGATGAAAGGGTCATATGCTGAAAGGTCTCTTCATCGCTGGTGTTGTCATAGACCTCTTCCTCCTCTTCCTCCTCTTCCTCCTCTTCCTCCTCTTCCTCCTCCTCCTCCTCCTCCTTCTTCTCCACCTCCTGCTGCTGCTGCTGTTTTTCCTTCTCTTCCTCCTCCTCCACCTCCTCCTCTTCCACTTCCTCCTCCTCTTCCCCCTCTAGAGAACCATTGACCCCTTTCAACTAGCAAGGGAGGAAACTGTAACAAATGAAAGGGAAATGGCAGATATACTAACAACTACGTTGCGTCTATGTTTACTATTGAGGACAACAGAAATGAAAGTCCAGTTCCATCACGACGGACAGTAGCTGCACGCATAATTGGCATGGATATTGCAGAACATGATGTGATGTGTGTTATAGATAAATTTAGAAATGCAAATCACATGGGCCAGATAAAATTTAACAAAGAAAGCTTGATGAAGTTAAAGTAGTAATCTGCAAGTCTTTTTGTGTGATTTTTAATTTGTCTTTGCAATCTGGAAGAGTTGTGCAAGCGTGGAAATAAGCGAATATTACACACATGTTTAAAAAGGGGGATAAATATAATCCTGATAATTATCGGCCAATTAGTCTTACATCAGATGTGCAAATTAATGGAGTCTATCCTGAGATTCAAAAGTGTGAAATTCTTGCAGAAAAATATTATCATAAAAAATCTACAACAAGGTTTCCGTAATAAGCGTTCTTGTCTGAGGGTAGGTGAGATTATATATATATATATATATATATATATATATATATATATATATATATATATATATATGTTTGTGTGTGTGTGTGTGTGTGTATATATATATATACATATATATGCATATATACATATATATATATATATGTATGTATATATATCCTTATTTTTAAAAAGTGCTTGATGAAGTCCCACACAACAGGCTATTAAATAAAGTAGAAGCTCATGGTATAATAGAACATGTTCACCGTTGGATTGCAGATTGGCTGTCTGATCTCTTGTCTCTCCTTTCTCTTCTTGTCTCTTTTCTCATGTCTCTCCTCTGTCTATTCTCTTGCCATTCCTCTCTCTTCTCCCTTTTTCCTGTCTTATTACTCCTCTTTCCCCTCTTCTCTCTTCTCTTCTTTCCTGTCTTTTCTCTCCTATCTTGCCTCTCCTCTCTTATCTCTCCTCTCTCGTCTCTCTTCTCTTATCTCTCCTCTCTTTGCCTTTCCTTTTCTCCTCTCTCCTCTCTCTTCTCATGTCCCTCTTCCCTGCTCTCTCCTCTTTCTCATCTCTCCTTTCTCACTCGACTTGTTCACAACCTTTTTTGTGTCTTTCTGATATTTTATTTGTCCGTTTGTCTTTCTTTTGAGATCGTAGTTTTTACCCTCTTCTTCCATTGTAACCATTGAGGCCTGACGGGTCCAGCCGACCGCTTCCTTCCCAATTCCAGGCATTTATCTCCTTTCACCTGGATGGGTCTCGTCGATACGTTCATAATGGGAAGAACCTTTCTCTTCAATACCCTGTGTACATTTCCCCTTCATCTCCTCTTTGTACTCTTTCTTCATTTTCTCCTCTTTCCCCTCTTTCTCCTCTCCTCTTTTTACCTTTCTCCTCTTTCCTTCTCTTTACTTCTCCTTTTCCTCCTTTCTCTTTTTCTCTATGTTCTCCTCTTTCTCTTTTTTTCTCTTTCTCCTCTTTCTCTCCTTTCCCCCTTTCTCTTCTTTCTCATGTTTCTCCTCCTTTTCCTCTCTCTCCTCTTTCTCCTCTTTCCCTTCTTTCCCCCTTATTCTCCTCTTTTTCTGCTCTCTCTCTTCTTTCCCCTCTTCCTCTCTTTCTCCTCTTTTGCCTTTTCTACTCTTTCCCTTCTTTCCCATATTTCTCTTCTTTCTCCTTTTTCTCCCGTCTTCTTTCTCCTCTTCCTCCTCTTTCTTCTCTTTCGCTTCTTTTTCGTCTTACTCATTATCATCCTCTCCCTCTATTTTCTCCTCTTTCTTCTCTTTCCTTTCTTTCCCCTCTTTATTCTCTTTCTCGGGTTCCTCCTCTTTCTCTTAATGTCTTTCTTTCTCATCATTTTGCTCTTTTTCCTCTTCCTCCCCCTACTCCTCTTACCCCTCTCTCTTGGTCCGGGAACTATCTCAGCAAGAGGAGACTCGAGTATTCTGGAAAGTCTTAGACTTTGATGACAACAAACGTCTCTGGTTACTAAGACCTCAGGATATTGAAAACTGTGATACTCTAGGATAGTCTCATTCTTGATGAAGTCTCTGTAGTGGTAGGGTAGGCTCTTTTTAGTGCAGTGGGCAGTTGAGTCCTAAGACTATTTGTAGTACAATGGGCATTTGAGTCTTTGGGCTCTTTGTAGCACAGTAGGTAGTTCAGTCATTGAGCTCTTTGTCATTGGGAAAGCGAGTTCTTAGGCTCTTTGTAGTACAGTAGGCAGTTCAATTCATGGAACATTTGTGGTACAGTGAGCAATTGAGCCATTAGGCTCTTTTTAGTGCAGTGGACAATTAAGTATTTAGATTCTGTGTAGTACAGTGGGCAATGGAGCCTTTGCGCTCTCTGTAGTAAAATGGGAAGTTGAATCTTTGGACTCTTTGTAGTAAAGTAGGTAATTGAATCCTGTGAGCTCTTTGTAACACAGTGAACAGTTGAGTCTTTGGGCTCTTTGTAGTACAATGGGCAGATGAATCCTTGGGCTCTTTGTAGTACAATGGAGAACTGAATCCTTGGACCCTTTGTTGCAGGGTGAGGAAGTGAGTCTTTGAGCTCCTTGTAGTACAGTAAGCAGTTGAGTCTTTAGGGTTCTTGTAATAGAGTGGGCAGTAGAAATCATGCACTCTTTGTATTACTACGGGGAAGTGAGTCTTTGGTCTTCTTGTGGTACAGCAGGCAGTTAAGACTTTAGATTCTTTGTAACAGAGTTGGCAGTTGAAACCTTGTGCTCTTTGTATTACTGCGGGGAAGTGAGTCATTAAAATCGTTGTAGCACTGTGGGCAGTTAATATCTCGGGCTCTTTGTAGTACAGTGGGTGGCTGAGCCCTTTGGCTATTTGTAGTATAGCGGACGATGAAATCCTCGGACTCTTTGTAATACAGTGAGAAGGTGTTTTTTCAGTTCTTTCTAGAACAATGATTAATTGAGCCCTTGGGCTATTTATAGTAAAGTGGGCTGTTGCATCCTTGAGCTCTTAGTAGTACAGTAGGCAGTTGAGTCCTTAGGTTATTTGTAGTATAGTGGGTTGTTGAATCACTAGGCTCTATATAGTACAGCGAGCAGTTGAAAACTTGGGCTCTTTTTAGTGCAGTGGGCAGTTGAGTCCTTGGGGTCTTTTTAGTACAGTGGGCAGCTGAGTTCTGGGGCTCTTTGTAGTACAGTGGAGAAGTGAGTCTTTGTGCTCTTTGTAGTACAGTGGACAGTTCAGTCCTTGAGCTCTTTGTCAGCGGGGAAGCGAGTCCTTGGTCTATTTGTAGTAAAGTGTGAAAGTTGAATCCATGAATCACTTGTAATAGAGTGGACAATTGAGCCCTTGGGCTCTTAGTAGTTCAATGGACAATTGAATCGTTGGACTCTACAATATGTATTACAGTGCGTAGTTGAGGCTTTGGGCTCTTTGTAGTGAAATGGGCAATTTATTTTTTCTTTCTTTTTAGTAAAATGGGCAATTAAATCCTGTTTTATTTATATATTTATTTGTTTATCTATCTATTTTTAAGCACAGCGGTTGGTAGAGCCCTTTTGGCTATTTGTAGTGCAGTGGACAATAGAATTCTTGGATTCTTGCAGTACAGTGAGGAGGTGAGTCTTTGGGATTTTTATAGTCACTAGGCAGTTGAATCTTCTGGCTCTTTGTAATACAGTGGGCAGTTGAAATTTGGCACGCTTTGTATTAGTATGGAGAAGTGAGTCCTTATAGTATAATGTGTGGTTGAGCCCTTTGGCTATTTGTAGTACAATGGACAGTTGAATCTGTGGACTCTTTGTAGTACAATGAAGAAGTGATTCTTTAGATTCTTTGTAGTACAATGGTTAGTTCAGCCCTTGGGCTCTTAGTAGTACAGTGGGCTGCTGAATCCTTGAGTTCTATGATTTACAGTGAGCAGTTGGGCCCTTGGGCTCTTTGTAGTACTGTGGGTTGTTGAATCCTTGTGCTCTATGAAGTATAGTGAGCAATTGATACCTTGGACTTTTGTAGTACAGTGGGCAAATGAATGCTTGGATTCTTTGTAGTACAACGGGCAGTTGAGTCCTTGGCCTTTTTTGTAGTACAATGGGCAGTTGAATATTGGGTATGTTTGTAGTACAAAGAGCCCACAAGATATGGAAACTTACTCGATCTATTGATCACTAGCCGCGAAAGCATGGTAACTGATGTAGAAGTCGGTAAAATTATTGCAAATAGCGATCACAACTTAGTTAGATTCAAACTCCTAAACAATTTTAGAATAGATACTTGTGTTTCTAAAATACCCGATTTCAGTAAAGCTCACTTCATAGGACTACGTCAGGAGCTTCAGCTTACAGATTGGGAGGCAAAATTAAGCGAAAGACCTGTAGATCAGATGTGGGAAATATTTCAAAATACGCTCACTAAGATGACTCATACTTACATTCCTTTTAAGGACAGACGTCCCCCCAAATCAGGCTCGCCCAAAGTGGCTCGACAAAGAAACCGAAAAAAGTATTGCTAAAAAGAGACAGGCTTATAAGAAATATAAGTGCTCGGGTGCATCTAATGGCTATGAAAGTTATGTATCAATACAGAGAGATTAAAAAAAAAACAAAAGAAAAAAAAAAAAAAAACGACAATGCGAAATTAATATCGCTGATAAATCCAAAGAGAATTCCAAAGAATTCTACAGTTACATTAGAGATAAAAAGGTTGTTAGGAATCACATTGGTCCACTATTATCTGATGACGATCAGCTTGAATATTCAAATGAAGGAATGTGTAATATTCAAAACAATTATTTTAGCTCGGTATTCGTAAACGAAACACCTCAAAGTGAGCTCCAAACTGAAACCTGTGAAAAGTCTGGATAAACTTACTCACTACGGTAAATATAACAAAAGAAAAAATTAGAAGGTGTATAGAGAAACTCAAAGTTAATAAAACACCAGGGCCTGACGGTTGGCATCTAAGAATCTTAAAGGAAATGAAAAATGAGATTGTTGTTCCATTAGAAATTATTTTCAAGAAATCCATCATATCCGGAGATGTCCCAAGAGAATGGAAGCTAGCTAACGTTACTCCTATATTCAAAAAAGATGACAAAAAGAAACCTAATAACTATAGGCCTATAAGTTTGACTTCAATCGTAGGAAAAATAATGGAAACTATCATCAGAGATGCTATCGAACATCATTTAGAAAGTAACCGTTTGATAAATGATAGCCAGCATGGTTTCAGACGAAAACGTTCTTGCGTGACTAACTTACTCAAATTCTACAACACAGTTATCTCGAGTTATGACAAAAGAAACAATATAGATTTGATATATCTAGACTTTGCAAAAGCTTTTGATACCGTTCCCCACGAAAGACTACTTACTAAATTAGATTCACACGGAATAAGTGGTAGCTTATTAAGTTGGACTAGTAATTGGTTAAATGATCGAAAACAGAGAGTTGTTTGAAATGGAAAACAACTTTCTAGATGGAAAAATGTTACAAGTGGAGTTCCTCAGGGTTCCGTTCTTGGGCCACTTCTATTCATAGTATATGTAAATGATATAGATCATGGACTAAAATCTACTGTTTCTAAATTTGCTGGTGATACAAAAATGTGCGGAATGGCAAATGATCACTTAAATCAGTTAGATATTCAAGAAGATTTAGATAAATTACAGCAATGGTCTGAAAAGTGTTACTTTCCGAATATGCTTCTATTGACCTCCTTGTTAGTTTCGATCGTGTTTGCAGGGAATCAAAGTGGATTTTTTAATCATGTTGATAAGATAAAACTCTATGTACTGGAGACCAATCAGTGTGTGCTGTCATAGTATCCCACTTGTGTACATAATACCAATTGGTGGGGGTGGGTTGAGTATAAAATTCGTGTATATGTAATTCGAGCATACATATAAAAGAAAGTGTGCTCACCTTATATTCGTCTTGATAGCCCAATTGGTTAAGTTACTGTCCTTTGTTACGTATCGGCTAGACTCGACTCCTAGCCCGACAGCACATCAGTTTCCGAATATGCTTTCATTAAGCTCTTTGTTAGTCTCGACTTTGTATGCAAGGGATTAAAATGGAAAAATTAATGTGGTTGATAAGATGAAAATGTACATACATACATACATACATACATACATACATACATACATACATACATACATACATACATACATACATACATACATACATACATACATACATACATACATACATACATACATACATACATACATACATACATGTATTTTCTCTATGGTATTT
>NC_134787.1:38883601-38888601 GCF_046742065.1 Oratosquilla oratoria
CTCCTTCACGAGATGAAGGAACGTGGGAGCCGTCACATAGTCTGTGGGATCCTCCCGAGGATCTATGCAGGCTCGTGTTGGAACAGTATAGCCATAGGGATCAATGAGAGGATATCACGACGGTCCACGCAACTGGGATACCACTTTCTTGATCCTTGGTATCTCTTTTTCAGGCGTCATGACCTTTACGCTTCTGGTGGGATCCACCTTGCCGCAGAGGCAAAGATGTTCTTACAAACCTTATTGTGGGAGTTTGTAATGAACTAGTTCCTTTTTGGGGGATAGAAACTCTAAGGGAAGGGGAAATAGAGTGTACTGGTGAAAACAGAGTAGAGTATAGCAATAATGTAGAACAATATGCCAGTGTAGGACAAAATATAATTTTATTATATAATGCCGGTAGAGGACGAAATATTACATTAGGATGTAAGGTCAAAGGACAAAATATCACAATGAGATTTAATAACAGTGAAGGACAAAAGATCACGATGGGATGTAATGATAGTGGAAGACAAAATATCACGAAGAGATGTAATGATAGTGGAGGACAAAATATCACGGTAGTATATAATGTCAGTGGAGGACAAAATATAATTTTAGGAAGGGATGTCGGACAGAATATGAATGAACGACGGGAGGCCGATGTGGAACGCGGTGACGTAGGAGAGTAAAGTGTACATAAGAGATCGGATGACTGTGAGCGACCATATGTCCGTGATGGGGGAAATATTAATGAGGCATTGAATGTCAATGAAGGACCAAATATCAATATAGAGCAAGGTGTCGATAAAGAACAAAATTATAATGTAAGACATGATATTGAAACTCAAAACGTGTCAAAAAGAAATAATAAAGAGTTTCTGAAAACCATGTACTTTAATACTCGAAGTATTAGGAACAAATTCCAAGAAATACAGGCGTATGACAAAAGCGAAAATCTCGTTATGATAGAAATAAAAGAGACGTGATTAAATGGTGGAGAGTTTGAAGCTGAATTTAATATTGCGGGATTTAAACACTTTCATCAGGATAGAAACCACAAGAAAGATGGGGGTGTTCTGTTGCACGTTAAAAACAATGTCCATGCTTGTGTTTTAGAGAAAGTGAAACAGGATGCATATGATAGTTTGTGGGTAGAATTAAATCAAACAAATGGACAAAAAATTAATGTAGGTGTACAGTAATATATAGGCCAAAGACATTATCATTAGCAGACGACAAACTGTTGTTTCAAGAACTGTCTAGTTTCTGCAACTGGTACTTATTGATAATGGGTGATTTCAATTTTACTGACATTGATTGGATGACCCTTGAACATGGCCGCATAGGTAGTCGCTTGATATATTTTCTCGGTGACAATTACTTAGTTCAGCATGTAAAAGAACCCACATGACATTCAACTTACTCGATCTATTGATCATTGGCCGCGAAAGCATGGTAACTGATGTAGAAGTTGGTAAAACTATTGCAATAGTGATCAGAACTTAGATTCAAACTACTAAAAGAAATTAGAATAGATACTTGTGTTTCTAAAATACCCGATTTCAGTAAAGCTCAGTTCATAGGACTACGTCAGGAGCTTCAGCTTATAGACTGGGAGACAAAGTTAAGCGAAAGACCTATACATCACATGTGGGATATATTTGAAAATACGCTCGATCTATTGATCACTAGCCGCGAAAGCATGGTAACTGATGTAGAAGTCGGTGAAACTGTTGCAAATAGTGATCACAACTTAGTTAGATTCAAACTCCTAATTTTTTTTAGAATAGATACTTGTGTTTCTAAAATACCCGATTTCAGTAAAGCTCAGTTCATAGGACTACGTCAGGAGCTTCAGCTTACAGATTGGGAGGCAAAATTAAGCGAAAGACCTGTAGATCAGATGTGGGAAATATTTCAAAATACGCTCACTAAGATGACTCATACTTACATTCCTTTTAAGGGCAGACGCCCCCAGAATCAGGCTCGCCCAAAATGGATCGACAAAGAAAATGAAAAAAGTATTGCTAAAAAGAGACAGACTTCTAAGAAATACAAGTGTTCGGGTGGATCTAATGACTATCAAAGTTATGTATTGATACAGAGAGATTTAAAAAAGACAATAGAAAAACGAAAACTACAATATGTAATGAATATCGCTGATAAATCCAAAGAGAATTCCAAAGAATTCTATAGTTACATTAAAGATAAGTTATTATGAATCATATTGGTCCCCTATTATTTGCTGATGGTCAACTTGAATATTCAAATGAAGGAATGTGTGATATTTCAAACAATTATTTTAGCTCAGTATTCGTAAACGAAACACCTCAAAGTGAACTCCAAACTGAAACCTGTGAAAAGTCTAGGGTGAATTTACTATGGTAACTATAACAGAAGAAAAAAATTAAAAGGTGTATAGAAAAACTCAAAGTTAATAAAACACCAAGGCCTGACGGTTGGCATCTAAGAATCTTAAAGGAAATGAAAAATGAGATTGTTGTTTCATTAGAAATTACTTTTAGGAAATCCATCATATCCGGAGATGTCCAAAGAGAATGGAAGCTAGCTAACGTTACTCCCATATTCAAAAAAGGCGATAAAAAGAAACCAAATAACTACAGGCCTATAAGTTTGACTTCAATCGTAGGAAATATTATGGAAATTATCATCAGAGATGTTATCGAACATCATTTAGAAAATAGCTGTTTGATAAATGATAGCCAGCATAGTTTCAGACGGAAACGTTCTTGCATGACTAACATACACAACACAGTCATCTCGAATTATGACAAAAAGAAACAATATAGATTTAATATATCTATAATGACTAAATTAGCTTCACACGGAATAAGTGGTAGCCCACTAAGTTGGACTAGTAATTGGTTGAATGATCGAAAGCAGAGAGTTATTTTAAGTGGAAAAACTTCTAGATGGAAAATTGTTACGAGTGGAGTTCCTGAAGGTTCCGTTCTTCGGCCACTTCTATTCATAGTATATATAAATTATATAGACCACGGACTAATCTATTGTTTCCAAATTTGCTGATGATACAAAACTGTGCGATGGCAAATGATCACTTAAACCAATTAGATATTCAAGAAGATTTTCGATAAATTACAGCAATGGTTTAAAAAGTGCCTAATGAAATTTAACATAAGTAAATGCAAGGTAATGCACATAGATAAAAATAACAGTAAGTACGATTACAAGTTATTTGGAAATTCGTTAACAAAAGTGGATAGTGAAAAAGATCTCGGCGCAATTATCAGTAATGATCTCAAATCATCTAAGCAGTGTATTTCAGCCTCTGAGAAAGCAAATAAGATTCTAGGACTGATTGCGCGATCTTTTGATTTCAAAAGTCCATCACTCATTAACAAGCTATATAAATCGTTAGTTCGTCCACATTTGGAATATGCTGTTTCCGTATGGTAACAGAATCTCATTAGAGACATTGACAGATTGGAAAAAGTACAACGGCGACCCAAAAAACTGATACCAAATATAAAAAACAAATCATACGAAAATCTGTTTTCCCCAAAAAAGCGTAAACTCAGAGATGACTTGATACAGGCCTTTAAGATTTTAAGGGGAATTGATAACATCAAAAGTGACCAAATTTTCACACTGAATGAAAATCCGTCAAGAAACAAGGGTCTCAAACTGTCAGGGAATAGATTTAATTTGGAAGTGGGTAGGAACAACTTCGCCAACCGTGTAGTTAATGAATGGAATAAACTTCCTGCAGAATCAATGCAATGTAGTTTAGTTCGAAGCTTTAAGAATCATTTAGATAAGCATCTAAGCAAGATGCTTTAGTGACTGTCATTTATTTTATATTATTTGTTTTGTTATCATTTGTCTGTTTGTTTATTATTATTTGCTTGATTCTCATTTATTATTAGTTATATGTGAATTTATTGTTATTTATTATTTACCTGTTTGTTTATTATTTATTTTATTTATCATTATTTACTATATTATAGTTTTTATCTATTTATCTATTAATTAATTCATTTATTTATTTATTTATCATGATTATATTTTTTTCTCGCATCCGACCTTGATATGGACCAAAAGGTCTCCTGTCGACATGCTCCGCCTTTGTAATCCTTTGTAATTCTTATCCTCTCCTTAACCCTCCTTACCCTTTATCTCTTCTTACTCTTTCTTACCCACTCCTTAATCTCTCTTTACCCCCTCCTTACTCCCTTAACCTTCCTTAACCCTTCTTACCACCTCCTTACCCCTCTTTACCTTTCCTTATCCCGCCTTACTCCTCCTTACCTATCTTTACTTCCTTGTTACCCCCTCCTTACCACTCCTTACCCTCTCCTTACTCACTCCTTAACCCCCTTATCCTTCCTTATCTCCCCTTGCTTCCTCCTTTTCCCTCCTTACCCAAACTTACCCCGTCCTTACCTTCTCCTTACCCCGTCCTTACCTTCTCCTCACCCCTTCTCCTCTCTCTTCCCTTCCCCATTTCATTCTTTGTCGCTTTTCGTTTCCAGCAAGCCCTCCCCCCCTCCATTCCATTCCTTTGAACAAGGATCTCTGAAGTAATTCTTCCTTTTCTGTAAAAAGGTCTTCCTGAAAAAAAAAAAATGGCAAGCTCATTGTCAAGATGTACAGTACTGAAGTATCGGATATTGTTTGACAACCGCAATATATTCTTGCTCTCCCAGAGAGGACCAGGCTGTGTGTCTTCTCTCTCTCTCTCTCTCTCTCTCTCTCTCTCTCTCTCTCTCTCTCTCTCTCTCTCTCTCTCTCTCTTTATCTCTTCATTTTTATTTGATTAATTTTCATTGATTTTCATTTAGTTTACCTTATTTATTTTTCTTTGTATATTTAATATTTCTATTGATTTACTTATTTCATTTTTTATTTTATTTTATTTTGTTTTATTTAATTTTATTTTTACTTGTTCATATATCTATTTTTTTATTTATCTATTGATTTGTTCATTTTAATATTTCAAATGGACAATGATCCCCAGACTATATTACTACCTAGGC
>NC_134787.1:38893601-38898601 GCF_046742065.1 Oratosquilla oratoria
TTCCAAAAGCGTGTAGGTCGTGAATGGATGTGGAGAAATTCAAATGAAACTACAAAGAACGAAATAGACTTTATATTAGGAGATGATAGCAAAAGCGTTAGCAATGTTACGGTCATAAATAAAGTCAACATAGGTAGTGACCATAGAATGGTAGGTTGCACAGCTAAATTCTATTTCATAGCCGAGAGAAATAAACTAATTTTAAGAAAGAAAACCAGCCTTACAAAGGTTAAGGATGATAAGAAGAAATTTCAATTAGAAATTAAAAATAGATCCAAAACTGTAAGAACTAACGAGGACACCGTGGAAGATATTAATTTGAATTTAGTGAATATCATTAGGGAATCGGTAGAGAGAGTAAGAACTACAATAAACATTAGAGAAAATAAATACTCCAAAGCTACAAATGACCTAATTAAAAGAAGAAGGACTATGCAGATTAAAAGCAGGAGAGACAAAATAGAAAGAGAAGAACTAAACAAGCTTATCAACAAAAGGCAGAGATTAGAGAAAAGAAAGAGAAACATGGATGAAATAGAGGAAGCTATTCGAAAAGGTAAAAGTATTAAAAGGACCGAGCGCAGATATGTTTTAGGAAGACAGCAAATGATATATTTGAAAGATAGAAATGGAGAAATCATTAAATGCAGGGACAGAATGGTAAAAAGAGTAGAAGAATTTTACCAAGAGCTTTACTCGTCGACGACCATAGTTGAATCAGCAAATTCATCTATAGACGTTAGTAGTATACCAGAGATTACAAAGGAAGAAGTAGAATTTGCTCTAGAAAATATGAAACGAGGAAAAGTACCTGGGGAAGATGGTATATCGATAGATCTGTTGAAAGACGCAGGGAAAGAAGTTCATATTAGATTAGTTGAGTTGTACACCCAGTGCTTACGTCAAGAAAGCGTTCCTGATGCGTGGTGCAATGCTATAGTAATTTTGCTTCATAAAAAATGAGACCAGAAGTATTTTAGTAACTATCGACCGATTAGCTTACTATCAAATGTATGTAAAGTATTCTCCAAGATCCTTAGAAATAGACAAAGTAAAGTTTTAGCTTGAAACCAACCGAGAGAATAAGCAGGCTTTAGGGGCGGATATTCGACTCTAGACCATTTGTAGGCGATAAACCAACTAATCGAAACAAACGACAGAATACACCTCTGTGTTTAGCTTTTGTAGATTACGAGAAGGCTTTGACTCGGTAGAGCGAATAGCAATACTAAACTCGCTACAAACGAACAGATCGCAGGAGTTTTAGAAAAGATTTATGCGAAAGGTACCGCTATAATTCGACTACATAAAGATACAAAAAATATCAAGATCGAGAAAGGAGTACTGCAAAGCGATACAATTTCACCCAAACTATTTACATCTTGCTTGGAAGATATTTTCAGAAGATTGAGTTGGGAAAAGAAAAGTTTAAAGATTAATGGCGAATATTTGAACCACCTAAGATTTGCGGATGACATTATTCTTATTTCAGAAAAAGCAGAGAACTTGCAAGATATGCTGAGTGATATGAATAAGGAAAGTCTCAAAGTAGGTTTAAAAATGAATATGAGTAAAACCAAAGTAATGTTCCACACGAAAGTTCAAAGGAAAGAGAATGTAATTGATGGTGAGAGTCTTGAAGAAGTTGAGTATAATTATTTAGGGCAAATGGTGAAGGTGACGAAAGATCATGATAATGAAATAAAAAGACGCATTGCAATTGGCTGGAAAGTGTTTGGTAAGTATAATAAAATCCTGAGAGGCTCTCTATCTTTATGTCTGAAACGTAAAGTTTACAATCACTACATTCTGCCAGCAACAATCTACGGGTGTGAGACTTGGAAACTAACGAAGGCAATGGTAACAAAGCTAAGGACTGCACAGAGGAGAATGGAGATGTGGAGGCAGTAAAAGAGAGGAAATGGAATTGGGCAGGTAAGTTAGTGCGAACGACTGATGAGCGATGGAGCAAGTGTGTTACTGAGTGGACGCCGCGAGATAGGAAGCGTGGAAGAGGGAGACCAGACAGAAGGTGGAGAGACGTGGTAGAAAAGTTCGCAGAGGATGGCGCTGTCGTGTGAATCATGGAATACTATGGAGGCCTTTGTTCGGTAGTGGACTCAGGATGGCTGATTTGATATATATATATATATATGTATATATATATATATATATATATATGTAATATACATATATACATATATATGTATATATATATATTGTTGAGACATTCTGACAGGTTGATGTAAGCGGAATAGGAGACACAGGAGTCTTAGTCTTGAGTTTATTCCTGACTAGTTTCGCAGGTATGCTTTTTCAAAGGAATATGTGTACAAACGGGCTGTGGGCATTATATACATGGCGTGGACCTCACCACCTCTCCGAGGTACCATAATTGGTGGCGAATGTGAACATCACATTGTGGCTAACGTAACAATGAAGACATTTTCACAATTAAATATAACACTAATAACAAAGAAATTATTAATATTATTAATATTATTAATAGAAAATGTAACAATAGTAATGATAACAATGAAGATAAATATTTAAATAATAATATTAACAATAATAACAAAAATGATAGTAGCAATATTGTTAATATTATTATTTAAATATTTATCTTCATTGTTATCATTACTATTGTTACATTTTCGCCACCAACTATGGTAACTCGGAGAGGTGGTGAGGTCCACCCCATGTATATAATGCCCACAGCCCGTTTGTACACATATTCCTTTGAAAAAGCATACCTGCGAAACTAGTCAGGAATAAACTCAAGACTAAGACTCCTGTGTTTCCTATTCCGCTTACATCATATATATATATATATATATATATATATATATATATATGTCTATGTATATACATATATAATATATATGTATATACATATATATATATATATATATATATATATATCTGTATATATACATATATATATGTATACATATATATATGTATACATATATATATATATATATGTATATATATGCATATATATACATATATATACATATATACATAAACACATATATATATATACATATATATATATATATATATATATATATATATATATATATATATATATATATATATATATATATATATATATACCCCACACGTCACGAATGTAGGGTCATGTGGCAATTACCGGTACCTGAGTATGAGGAGACACTAAAACAAACACACCAAAGTGAAACATCGTTAGTAGGGGATGCAGTGTTAAGCCTTATTTGTGAATCAAAATACTTTAGCCTTTAATGGTCGTCCTATAATGATGGGTTGGAGGTAATGGAGTATGGTTGACTTTGATTATCGTTAATTATTGTGATATACGCTAATGAAAGTCGTGATTATCTTGGTATAGGGCGGATTATCTTTTCTATTTCATTGGTTCGGCTTAACGTCACGAAGTCCTCCCCATCAGAAGGCTAGGACTTTGTGAAGTAGAACTTAATGAATCATGTCCTAGGTCCAACTCGCCCTTGGCAGGGTTCGAACTGCCTTCACCTCGACCTCCGTCGCAAGTAACGACGCTCTAGCCCTCCCGGCCAGCAAGCATTCACATTGATATATACATATACACTAAATGGTTCCCAGTGATCAATCAGTATTTTTTTTTTCAACCACAAATCACTTTTAATTCCATGCCATCGCAGTCGAGACTGAAGAATCGCTCGATGGAGGCATCCATTGGAAATTGAAACGTGGACGAGCCGAGGATTTGAACCCAGCTAACCCGTAACAAAGTTACAGTGATTTAAACCAATACGCTATCTCTCTTGATAGCGTATTGGTTTAAGTCACTGTCACTTTGTTACGGGTTAGCTGGGTTCGAATCCTCGCCTCGTTCACGTTTCAATTTCCAACGGATGCCTCCAACGAGCGATTCTTCAGTCTCGACTGCGATGGCATGGAATTAAAAGTGATTTGTGGTTGAAAAAATATATTGATATATACATATACAAGGTATATGTCAAAAGGTCCTTTCACTCATATAAGATAAGGCGGGTGGATGGCCTGTGTAGAATATATAATTTGTAGCTACAAGGCTCCCTATTGTAGAAATCCTATAGTATCTCAAGTACAATGGAAAACCTACAACAACCACCGCTCGGACCCATAGATTTCGTAGTCGAAGTCCTAGCTCTGGTCCAGGGATCGAGTGTCAGCCTACGGGGTGGTGCTCCCAGTTCGGTTAGGGAGATGTGGAAGCTTGGCTCCGGGAGGTGGATGGCACGGCTTCGCCAAAACCGAGAGACAACTTGGAACTTGTGGTGAAAATAGCGACAATCTGAACCACTTGCAGTTAAAATAACAATATGCGTTACTATGGCCAAGCCTCATGCACGTGCAGTGCAAATAGCTTCATAAGCTGTTTGGTTAAATCTTGTACCGAGGAAAATCAGGGTAAATCCTGAGTTATTTTCATCGTGTAAATTAATGGCTCTCAGACACTTTGGCATTGTTGTACACAAAATTGAAATTCCAGAATTATTCAGTGCGTGTTAGAATGGTGTCTTTAACTTGTTTCTACACGACTGAGCGAAATAAATTGGTATACGATTTGACTGAATAGAATTAAGTAATTAATGCTCAGGGCTTCACGCATACCAAAACAGTTTACACAAGTTCTGTTCAATACAAAATTATTGATCACTCGATGTCTTGTCTATCCAGAAAATCACATTGGAAATCGAATGCACCCTTTGTGATATTTTACCGAGACACAAATGCAAATTAAAACACAACCTCCACCATATATCACTGGTTAAGTGAATTACGAAGTGAAAAGAAGCTTAATCATGATGATAAGTTGTTTCAGTTCAAGGATACCTGAAAACACTTGTCCATAATGAACTAATTTCCATGTGGCACCTGATTGGGCAATTCTCGAAAGACTTGAACTCTCTTCCATAGTCATAATATGTTGCCCTTGATTTTTCTCCTCGAATGAACGTCAGCCCTCAATGTGTGTGTGTGTGTGTGTGTGT
>NC_134787.1:38911101-38916101 GCF_046742065.1 Oratosquilla oratoria
TATATAGCTTGATGATGAGTGATGGACTTTTGAAATCAAAAGATCGCGCAATCAGTCCTAGAATCTTATTTGCTTTCTCAGAGGCTGAAATACACTGCTTAGATGATTTGAGATCGTTACTGATAATTACGCCAAGATCTTTTTCACTATCCACTTTTGTTAACGAATTTCCAAATAACTTGTAATCGTACCTACTGTTATTTTTATCTATGTGCATTACCTTACATTTATTTGTGTTAAATTTCATTAGCCACTTTTCAGACCATTGCAGCAATTTATCTAAATCTTCTTGTATATCTAATTGGTTTAAATAATCATTTGCCATTCCGCACAGTTTTGTATCATCAGCAAATTTGGAAACAGTAGATTTTAGTTCATGGTCTATATCATTATATATACTATGAATAGAAGTGGCCCAAGAACGGAACCCTGAGGAATTCCACTAGTAACATATTTCCATCTAGAATTTTTTCCACATAAAACAATTCTGTTTTCAATAATTCAATCAATTACTAGTCCAACTTAATAGGTTACCACTTATTCCGTGTGAAGCTAATTTAGTAGGTAGTCTTTCGTAGGGGGCGGTATCAAAAGCTTTTGCAAAGTCTAGATATATTAAATCTATATTGTTTCTTTTGTCATAATTCGAGATAACTGTGTTGTAGAATTCGAGTAAGTTAGTCATGCAAGAACGTTTCCGTCTGAAACCATGCTGGCTATCATTTATTAAGCAGTTACTTTCTAAATGATGTTCGATAGCATCTCTGATGATAGTTTCAATATTTTTTCCTATAATTATTTGGATTCTTTTTGTCACCTTTTTTAATATGGGAATAACGTTAGCTAGCTTCCATTCTCTTGGGACATCTCCGGATATGATGGATTTCTTGAAAATAATTTCTAATGGAACAACAATCCCATTTTTCATTTCCTTTAAGACTCTTGGATTCCAATCGTCAGGCCCTGGTGTTTTATTAACTTTGAATGTCTCTATACACCTTTAAATTTTTTCTTTTGTTATAGTTACCGTAGTGAGTAAGTTTAACCTAGGGTTTTCACAGGTTTTAGTTTGGAGTTCACTTTGAGGTGTTTCGTTTACGAATACTGACCTAAAATAATTGTTTGAAATATTATACATTCCTTCATTTGAATATCTAAGCTGACCGTCAGCAGATAATAGTAGGCTAATGTGATTCCCAACAACGTTTTTATCTCTTATGTAACTATATCTTTGAGATTCTCTTTGGATTTATCAGCGATTTTCATTTCGTATTGTCGTTTACGTTTTTTGTTGTGATTCCCAACAACGTTTTTATCTCTTATGTAACTATATCTTTGGGATTCTTTTTGGATTCATCAGCGATATTCATTTCGCATTGTCGTTTACGTTTTTTGTTGTCCAAGGTTTATACCTTTCCTTGATGAAAGTGTAAGTCCTGCCAGAAAAAATTAAATGAATTTAAAAATGAAACGCTACCACTTACTTATATTTATTCGATATCAAGGACCACGACACTATCATTACATCCCATCGTGATATTTTGTCCTTCATTGACATTCTGTTCGGCATCCCCTTCTAAAATTATATTTTGTCCTCCACTGACATTATATCCTACCGTGATATTTTGTTCTCCACTATCATTACATCCCATCGTGATATTTTAATCTCCATTATCATTACATCCCATCGTGATCTTTTGTCCCTCGCTATCATTACATCCCATCGTGATATTTTCTCCTTTGACATTACATCCTAATGTAACATTTCGTCCTCTACCGACATTATATCTTAAAATCATATTTTGTCCTATACTGGCATACATACATACATACATACATACATACATACATACATACATACATACATACATACATACATACATACATACATACATACATAAACACATACATGAATACATACATACATACATACATACATACATACATACATACATACATATATACATACATACATACATACATACATACATACATACATACATACATACATACATACATAAATACATACATACATACATACATACATATATACATACATACATACATACATACATACATACATACATACATACATACATACATACATACATACATACATACATACATACATACCAAGACTAAAATAGCTTAATATTTGTTTGAATATTTAGAGAGTTAACCAGGGATTGACATGGCATTGGAATGAAAATAAAGCTTCACAATTATAAAGAAAGAACAAGTGAGGTTAAAACGGCCGCATATTTCCCTTTTTACTTCATAATTGTAACGCAGTTAGGTTATGTCTGCTGTTCTCCAGCGCGAGAGAGTTGACCTTTCACTGGAATGAAATCTATTTACGTCCCCGTCATAAACGAACGTTTTATGACCCTAGGAGTGTAACTAGGACCCTAAAACGCTATTATGATTTCGCCTCTGAAGTGGATAATAGCCCTGTTAGATCTGGTGAATGTTAGATGTGAGAACTTCGTTTTCTGATTAATATCGAGTTTAGGTCACATGACTCTGGTCCATAGGGACGTCACCAAATTTCCCCCCTGAAAATAAAGGGTTAATTCCCGCTTGCGAATGCGTTGTCAGATAATGACCTTTCACTGGAATGAAATCTATTTACCCCCCCATCATAAACAAATGTTTTTTTACCCTAGGAGTGTAGCTAGGACCCTAAAACGCTATTATGATTTCACCTCTGAAGTGGATAATGTTAGATGTGAGAATTTCGTTTTCTGATTGATATCGAGTTTAGGTCACATAATGAGCGAAGTGCTATAGGGTCCAGTCTTCAGTCACAAAAAAATGCATGACTCTGGTCCATAGGGATGTCGCCAAAGTTTTCCCCCTGAAAATAAAGGGTTCATTCCCGTTTGTATATGCATTGTCAGATAATGACGATGACATATCTGATGATGACCTACCTGTCGATACACTCTCGGTCTCATCTTTAACTAAATAAATTTTTCAGTGTTGGATATTAATCCACAGTAACCAGAAATAAGAAAAAAATATTAGACGAATAAATGAATGAATGAATGAATGAATGAATTAATTAATTAATAGATAAATAAGTTAATAAATAAATAGACAAATGAAAATAAGGATGATGTTTATTAAGATTTTTTCCTAGAGGCCTAATGCTTGGTTCACACACATCGACATTTCGCCATGCGTCGTTCACGACACGACGTCGTGCTCTCAAATAACTATGGGTATCCACGAATGTTTTTACAGGTTGTGGTTGTGACGTGGGAAGGCTTCCATCGACACCCATGATTATCTGAGAGCACGACGTCGTGTCATGGAATGCGTATGGCGAAAAGTCGATATGTGTAAAACGATCCTTAGTGAGATGTAGTGGAAGGATTACAGCCACCCCTCCTAATTGAGGTCATAAATTAATGGTAATTTGTGAATGCCAAATTATTTTAACTTCTGTTCAAATGGTCTCCGAGAAGTAACATATCAGTGCAGTATACACGAGAACCTCTGATTTTATTTGCGAAAAGAACCAAATTTGGAATATGATGAAATCTCGAAACAATAACATTCTATTTTTTCTCCTACTTTGTCCAACTTTTGACTAAATATCTCTGACATTAACCAGAAAAATATTCAAAGACGTTGCAGGAAGTAAGAGAAAAGTAAAAAATGAAAATTATATTGAAAACAGGCTTGACTCAAGGTCTCAAAGGCCCTTATTATTGAGAAAGCGTGCGTATAATTCAGGACGTCAATCTGGGACTGTATTGGAGGGTGTGGAGTAAACAGGTTTTTGTGGATCATGTCAAGCGTATGCTCGGGTGCTGCGCGATGAAGTATGGGAGCGAGACGTTCTGGCAACGATTGCATATGTAGAGGATGTCGTCACGACGCTCGGCTGTGCAGATGTCGAACAGGTTATGTTTGTCTTTAATTAAGGGTTGCACCACAAATTTAGGTTTAAGAAATAAATAGGCAGAGGAGTTAGAGGATGGAAAGCTCAGTAACCATGTAGATGAGCTTTAAAACTATTGATTGTTTTAAAAGAAGATTAGATAACTTCATGGATAGGGATGGCAGATAATAAGGGACTTAGAACTGCTTTGTGTACGCTTTATCGTCTCTTTCAGTCTCCCCCATTGTTATGTTCTTACGTGTTCACTATTCTGAGTTAAGAGTCTTACTGACAACACTGGCAAAGCTAATCTCACTCTCCATGTCAACTTCAACCTGAGGTTATATATGCTTCCTTTTAATCTCTAATACCAAAAATATAAATACTATTGAAAATATTTGAAATACTGTCAATAAATATATATTAATAAGAATATAAGAATGGAGGAAACTGCAGGAGACCATAAGGCCTACACTAGGCAATTCCATGTCCCTTACTACCTGTCATCCTATTCCATAGAATTATCTAATTTTCCCTTAAAGTAACTCATTGTTTCAGCGCTCATTACATGTTTACTAAGTCTATTCTATTCGTTAACCACTGTGTTGGCAAACCAATCCTTCATTAACCTAAATTAAAATTTAAGTAAATGTACCACAACCCACAACACCGCCAACTACCATTTACAAAAATAAAATCAGATGAAGTTAATCATAATAGATAAAGACCGTGGATATGACAAAAAGATCAAGATAGTACCGATAGTTCTATACATTAGCAATTTTTGAAGGTTTGAATTCTTCATCCCCCTGAAGAAAATATTTCGGGTATTGGTATATTTAAACTTAAGATATCTATATTAATAAACGCAAAATTCTGTCTGTCCGTCTGGGACCCCTGTATCTTAGTCTATATTTGCTCTACATTATACTTTTTTGAATCAGGATGATTCCGGGATTGAAAATCTTTATTAATATTGATCTTTTTAATTTTGGATCCGCAGGGTCCAATTGGCTCTTCGAAGGAGTTACCTTAGATGTCCACGCTGAATGCGGCTTTTAAGTTAAATTCTAATCAAGAGACCTTTCAGAATTTATTTCTTTCTTATTGT
>NC_134787.1:38928601-38933601 GCF_046742065.1 Oratosquilla oratoria
CCTCCTCCTCCTCCTCCTCCTCCTCCTCCTGTTACTCCTCCTCTTCATCCTTTTTTTTTTTTTCTCTTTCTCCTTCTCCTGTTTCTCCTCATCTTCGTCCTTGTCTTTCTTCTCCTCTTCATTCTTTTTCTTTTCTTTCTTTCTCCTGCTCCTCCATCTCCTCTTCATTCTTTTTCTTCTCTTTCTCCTATTCCCCCCATCTTCCTCCTCCTCTTCGTCCTTGTCCTTCTACTTTTCCTCTTCTCTTGTTTTCTTCTTTCTCCTCCTCCTATTCGTCATCGTCCTCCCATTCCTCTTCCTCCTCCTTCACTTATTCTTTTTCCTCCTTTCTCACTCCCTCTTCCTTCTTCTTCACTTCCACCTCCTCCTTCTCTTCCACCTCCTTCATTTCCACTCCTTCTTCCTCATCTATCTGATCTTCCTCGTCCTCCTCCTCCTCCTCCTCCTATTCTTCTTCTTGTTCTTCCTCCTCTTCCTCTTCCTCTTCTCCTTCCTCATCCTCTCAAACACACGCACTTAACCCTGACGCCTCTGCTTTATGCTACCATTACGCCCGTGCCATCCAACAACGGTCGCTCTGAAATCTTTCTCGGTTTCAGCGTCGCTCAGGCCCTCATCTCCGCCCTAAGCCCACACATAACTGTCCACTTCACTCTCGCTTGTCTTGCTCATGTTGCCCTCCATTCCAGGACCCCCGACATTAACTCATCCTCTCACCTTATCGGGACCTTTCCAGGCTCGTACATTTGCTCTTATAAAGTGACGTGCATTTGCATCAGATAGGCCTCCTGTACCCATTATCGTGTGTGTGTGTGTGTGTGTGTGTGTGTGTGTGTGTGTGTGTGTGTGTGTGTGTGTGTGTGTGTGTGTGTGTGTGTGTGTGTGTGTGTGTGTGTGTGTGTGTGTGTGTGTGTGTGTGTGTGTGTGTGTGTGTGTGTGTGTGTGTGTGTGTGTGTGTGTGTGTGTGTGTGTGTGTGTGTGTTTACCTAGTTGTATTTTACGGGAAGGGGAGCTATGCTAATGGTGTTCCGTCTTCATATCTCGTTTTATCTACACTGTTTTTAAATTCGTGTATCGTTTTTGCACACACCATATTCTAATCTAACCAAATGTCTGTTACCCTGTGGGGGAAACTGTTCTTTTTTAGGTCTCTTCTATAACTGTCTTACTTGATTTTCTTTCCGTGTCCTCTTGTATCTCTACTATCCCATTGTATTAGATCCTCTCTATCAGTAGTTTCCATGCCTTTCATGATTCTGTAGTTATCAAGTCTCCTCTCTCTTTTCTTTACTCAAATGTCTGTAGTTCAAGTTTTGCTAGTCTCTCTTCATATTATAGTTCTGAGAGTGTTGGTGCCAATTTCGTAATTGCTCTTTGTATTCTTTCAAATTTTGTTATACATTTTTTTGTTCTTGGTGACCACGTCGTCGCTGCATACTCCAATCTTGGTCTTATCAAAGCGACCAGTATTTTCTTCACCATTTGTTCGTCCAGGTATGCAAATGCCACTTTGATTGTTCTTATTAAATGATAAGTTTCTCCATTTTTTTTTATGTTTCTCAGGGGACATATTAATCATAATAATGATTCCCAGGTCCTTCTAATTTTCTACTTTTTAAATTTCTTCCTCTCCCAATTTATATGATCCCACTATCCTTTTTTTGCTTTTTCCAAATTCCATTATACTACACTTCTTAATATTGAATTCCATCTTCCACTTCCTACTTCATTCCCATACTTTATTGAGATCACTCTGTAGCGACTTACTATCTTCTACAGTGTTCACTTTTTTTCAAAAATTTTGCATCGTCCGCAAAGAAGCTCATATAACTTTCAGGATGAGGTGAAGGCAGTTGTAAATATGATGAAAGCAGGTAAGGCACCTGGTCTGGATGAATGCCATGCAGAATGTCTGAAAAAGGGAGGTTCAGTGATGGTGGACTGGTTGGTGAGGTTATTTAATGTTTGCTGGAGAGAGGGTAGAGTACCGGAGGACTGGAGTAGTGCCTGTATAGTTCCTCTTTACAAGGGAAAAGGGGACAAGTGTGAATGTAGTAATTTCAGAGGGATTAGCCTGTTGAGTGTAGTAGGGAAGGCTTATGGGAGGATCTTAATTGAGAGGATTAGGAGAGGAACAGAAGGAGTAATTGGTGAGGAACAGTGTGGATTTAGGACGGGTAGAGGTTGTGTAGATCAGATCTTTGTGGTAAGACAGATATGTGAGAAAGCTATAGGAAAGGGGAAGGATGTCTTTTGGGCTTTTATGGATCTGGAAAAGGCTTATGATAGGGTAGACAGAAAGGCACTGTGGGAGGTTATGCAGATTTATGGGATAGGAGGAAAGCTTTTGGGAGCTGTCAAGAGTTTTTATGAGAGTAGTAGAGCATGTGTTAGGATTAGAAATGGAGAGAGTGAGTGGTTTAAAGTAAAGGTGGGACTTCGTCAAGGATGCGTTATGTCGCCCTGGCTGTTCAACTTATACATAGATGGGGTGGTGCGAGAGGTGAATGCTAGGGTAGTGAGTCAGGGATTGGAGATGGTTAAAGAAAATGGAGAAAAGTGGGAGGTGAGCCAGCTGTTGTTTGCGGACGACACTGCGCTTGTGGCAGTGTCAGAGGAGGGATTGAGGAGGCTGGTGGCAGAGTTTGGGAGGGTGTGTGATGGAAAAAAGTTAAAGATAAATGTGGGTAAAAGTAGGGTGATGAGATGTACAAGGGGTGAAGGTGGCAGTGGGCTGGAACTGAGCATTGAGGGAGAGCGACTGGAGGAAGTGGATAGTTTTAGATACTTGGGTGCAAGTGTAGCAGGAAAAGGTGGAGTGAAGGTGGAGGTAGAATGTAGATTGAGAGAAGCGAGTAAATGCCTTGGTGGTTTAAAGAGTGTAATGAGGAATAGACATTTGGGAATGGATGCGAAGAGGAGACTGTATGAAGGAGTGATTGTGCCAACAGCACTGTATGGGGCAGAAACGTGGAACATAAGAGAAGAAGAGAGAAGGAGTTTGAATGTGTTTGAGATGAGGTGTCTGAGAAGTATGGTGGGGGTTACTAGGCTGGTTAGAGTGAGAAATGAGGAGGTGAGGAGGAGAACAGGGGTGAAAAATGATTTGGGAGATAGGGTTGATGAAAGAATATTAGGATGGTTTGGACACATGGAAAGAATGAGTGAAGAAAGACTAGTAAAAGAGGTATGGAAGGCAGATGTGGAGGGAGTGAACATGAGGGGACGTCCTAGGATGAGGTGGATGGATGGGGTGAAGGGGGCTTTGGGGAAGAGGGGAATGTCTGTTGAGGAAGGACGGGAGAGGACGGAAGACAGAGGTGAGTGGAGAATGGTTGTATATGGATGATGTTGTGACTGCATGAGGGGGAATGGGCGGGGGGGGGGGGGTGGGGGAGTATGTGTGAGTAAATTTTGACGCAGCCCGAAGGGATTTCTCCCCGTCCTCGCCTTGTATGCAAAGGGGGACGGAGAGGGGGGGTCGCCGATTAAATGAAGCGGCCTTGCTGTGGATGTACTGTGTCTTGCGACACTGCTTCTGACCCAGGGCGGTGGGCAGGGTGCAGGGATGACCCGTCATCCAGGAGGTGCTCAGATGAGAGGAAGGGTGGGAGGGGTGTGGAGTGTATTTAGGGATGAAATGGGTGGGAGTGTTTTTATGCCTTTCCCTTTTTGGCTACCTCCCTTGGAAGGGGGAAAAAGCCTTGGTATATGTATGTATGTATTAATATATAGCAAACATTATTGGGGCCAGAACTGTTCCTTGTGGAACTCCACTAATCACTTTATCACAATTAGTGTTTGTCTCTTACCACCACTCTCATTTTTCTTTCATGCAAGAAGTCCTTCATCCACTTTAGCAGTTTGCCCTGTATTTCTCCTGCAGTTTCTAATTTGTTAAGCAATTTCTTATGTGGCACCTTATCAAAAGCTTTTTTCAGGTCTAGAAATGCACAATCAGCCCATCCATCTCTTTCTTGTGTTATATCTATTAGCCTTGAATAGAAACACATTAAGTTTGTGACGCATGATCGTCCTTACCTAAAACCAAATTGCCTTGGATTTAGTACGTTTTTTTTTTTTTTTCAAATGCCTTACCCATCTAATTTTGATAATTATTTCACAAATTTTAGCTATTGAACTTGTAAGAGAGACAGGTCTATAGTTAGTAGGATCTTCCTTGTTTCCCACTTTATATATTGGTACTATATTTGCTCTTTTCTAGTCTTCTGGAACTTTTCCTTCTTTCAATGATCTGTTTATTAGTCTATGTATTTTGTCTTGCATTCTCTCAAAATCCAATTTGCCATTTCATCTGGTCCATGCGATTTTCTGATATCGAGACTACTCAAGTGATTCATTATCTTATTCCTTGTTACTCCTATCTCTTTAATAGGGGAGACTTTCTCCTCCCACTCGATATCTCTAAGGTGTTTGTTCTCCCTCGTAAACACCGATTTAAAATGCTTGTTCATAATTTTTACCATTTCTATTTCCTCTGTATATTCAACTGCTCCTTGTCGTAGTTTCTCTAATTCTTGTTTGTTTTTCAGTTTGTTGTTTACAAATCTGTAAAATAGTTTTGGTTGATCTTTACATTTTTCTATGACATCTTTTTCGTATTTTCTCTTTTCTGCTCTGCACACTTGTGCATATTCATTTCTATTAACTAGTATATATTTTCCATTTTTCAGGTCTTTTGCCTTTTTTTCATTTTATTCAAGCTTTATTCCTTTTGTCTTTTAACTCCCTACATCTATTGTTGTACCAACACTTTACATATTCTTTTTCTTGTTTTTGTCTTGGAACATACTTTTCCACCCCTTCTTTATCATTTTTTGTCAAAATATTCCATTTCTCTTCTACTGTTGTTTCCTCCTTGTGTATCCTTTCCCAGTCTGCTTTTTGAAAGAATTCTCTTATTTTATAAAAAAAAAGAATAATAATAATACGTACATCAATCTTCTCTTTCTATATTGTTCGTTTTTTTCATGTATTTT
>NC_134787.1:38938601-38951101 GCF_046742065.1 Oratosquilla oratoria
TGTTCTTAGTCTTCCTCTTCTCCCTCTACTTTCTCATCATCTTTTTCCTATTCTTAGTCTTCCTCTTCTACCTCTTCTTTTTTATCCTCATCTTCCCCTTTCTCTTCTTTCACTTCCTGGTCCTCCTATTCTTCTTCCTTCTTTCTCTCCCCTTCTTCCTCTTCTCCCTCTTCTTCCAGTTCTTCCTCCACTTCTTTTCACCTTCTTCCTTCCTATTCCATTTTCTCCTCTTCTCCTCCTTTTTTATGTCTTTATTTTCATCCTCTTATTCCTCCCTCCTAACAAGTTCCCTCCTCTTTTCTTCCTCCTCCTCTTCTTCTCCTACTTCATATCTTCATTTTCCTCCTCCTCTTCCTCCCTTCTAATAATTTTATTCCTCCTCCTCCTCCTCCTCCTCACCCTTTTCCTTTATATCCTAATTTTTCTCTTCCTCTTCTCTTTCTCTTCTCCATTATGTTCTAATTTTTCTTCTCTTCCTCTCCTTCAGCAACTTACCTCCTCTTTTCTTCTTCCTCCTGCCACTTTATGGCCTCATTTTTCTCCTCCTCCTCCTCCTTTTCCTCCCGCTCCTCTTCTTTCTTTCTAACAACTTCCCTTCTCCTTTTACGCTTCCTCCTCTTACTTCTCCTTCTCGTCTTCTTCCTCCTCCTCCTCCTCCTCCTCCTACTCTTCCTCCTCCTCCTTGTCCTTCTCCTTCTACTCCTCCTTCTCCTCATCTAATCCTTTATATCCTCATTTTCCTCCTCCTCTTCTCCTCCTTTATTTCCTAATTTTCCTCCTCATTTTCCTCCCTTCTAACTAGTTGTCTCCTCTTTTCCTCCTCCTTCTCTTCCTCCATACTAACAACTTTCCTCCTTTTATCTTTCTCATCTTCTTCTTGATGTCCTCATTTTCTTCCTCCTCTTCCTTCTCCTTTTCCTCCCTTCTTACAACCTGTCTCCTCTTTTCTTCCTACTACTCCTCCTCTCTTCCTTTGTGTCCTCATTTTCCTCTTCCTTCTCCTTCTCCTCCTTCTCCTAATATTCGTCCTCTTCTTCCTGTATAACAAATTTCCTACTCTTTTTCTCTTCCTCCTCCTCCTCTCCTCCTTTATACTCTCATTTTCCTCCTCTCCCTCTTTCCTCTCTTTTGTATATTGAAGAATTTGACAGAAATTGTTTGCATCTAAGCTTCTTGACGCTCCAGAGACTGCTAATCGAAACCCACGTTTCAATTTTATAAAAATGTCAATAATATATCTCATTTCCTCGTAATTCACCCTAATTGAACTTCTCCTTATCATCATTACTCAACTTCTTAAACTTCGTCACCAAGGGAACGCCAAAGTGACCTCGACCAAAGGTACCTCTCCTCTTCTTCCTCTTCTTCATCTTCTTCCTCTTTCCTCCTTTTCTTCCTCTTCTTCTTCTTTCTCTTCCTCTTCCTTTTCCTTTCCTTCCTTCTCTTCCTTTTCTTCCTCTTCCTCCTCTTTTCCTCTTTCTCCTCCCCCTCCTATTTATTCTCTTCCTTTTCCTCTTCCTTTTCTTCCTCTTCCTTCTCCTCTTCCTCTTCCTCCTCTTCCATTTCCTCTTTCCCTTGTTTATCCTTTTCCTCTTTCCCTTATTTATCCTCTTCTACCTCTTCATTCTTCTCCTCTTCCATCTTATTTTGCTCCTCTTCTTCCTCTTCTCCTTCTCCTCTTTCATATCCTCATCCACCTATTCCATTTCTCCCCCCCTTCCTTTCACCTCTCTCTTCCCCTTCCTCCTCCCTCCTTCTGCTCCCTCTCTAAATCCTCCTCCTCTTCCCTTCCCACACCAACTCCCACTCGCACTCCCACTCCCACTCCCACTCCCATTCACTTTTCCTCCGCCCTCCTATTCCCACTTCACCACTTCCTTCCCTTTTTACGCAGAACACTCACTCCCCACCTCATCATACTTAAGCAGTCTTCCCCAGTGCTTTTAGGAGTCTTTTTTTTCAATGCAACCTGACGTCCCATATTTTTTTTTCTTGCCGCCATTCCACATTTCCTTCCGCGTATAACCCTTCCACTACTATCGACGCTTTATATATCTATATATCTATATATATATATATATATATACATATATATATACATATATATATATATATATATACATATGTATATCTATATATGTATATATATATATATATATATATATATATATATTTTTTTTTAAGAACTTCAATTTCTCTTGCTAATTTACGGTGTTGGACTGATAGTTTGCTGAGTAGCTGTCCGTATGAGGTTGCAACGTTTCGTAAATTAGCAAGAGAAATTGAAGTTCTTAACAAAAAGATAAATAATGCAGAAACAGCAATATCATTTAATCTCGTCTGTCAACAAGAAAATATTCTTCCTGGATACACTAATATATATATATATATATATATATATATATATATATATATATATATATATATATATATATATATATTTTTCTGGCTGCCACCAGTGCTATCTTATTCGGTCTAAGAAAATACCCTCCCTTGTGTGCCAACGTACCATTGTGCCAACGTGCCACATACATGCACACTCGCACATACACATCTACACACACGCATTCATCCGCATACACACATGCATATACACATAGATTGTGGTGAGGACATCAAGCCAACTTTGTCTTGTATGCCGAGGCAAGTGGTAATCATTATTGGCCCAGTGGAAAATAAAACGTGTTTCTGTTTTATTTTTTTTTCCACAGCCAAGTCATCCAGGGTGATCAGATTTAGCACAATTATGCTAATTCCTATATAGTTTTCCCTAAGATAATAAAAATAAGAATAAAACCTAAATCAAACATAAGGAACAAAATATTTAGCATAATTTTTGCCAATCTAGCATAATTTTAGCTCCTATCTACCATACTCCCCTTTGAGAAATCTAGTCAGCTCTGTACCACTTTACGTTTTCTATGCGAAAAAATAACGAAATAACTAAACAGGATTAATAACCTGGTTAATTGGTATATACCAATGTAGGATTCACGAGGTAATAGCCTAGTAAGTTTTAATACACTATATGCTCCTCCTCCTCTTCTTCCTCTTCTTTCTCAAAGGATTACAAAGGAGGAGCATGCAGACAGGAGACCTTTTGGTCCATAACTAAGTCGGATGAAAAAGAATATATATAGAACAATAATAAATAAATAAATAAATGAGTAAATAAATAAATAAATTAATAAATATATCGATAAATAAATAAATAAATAAACAAATAAAGTTATAGTAATATAGATAATGATAAATATAATAACCCAATAAATAGATAGGTAAAGTTAAATGATAAACAGGTAAATAGTAAAACTTAATAAATTGACAGATTAATAACGAGAAATTATAATCAAGGAAATAATGATAAACAAACAGACAAATAATAAATGATATAAAATAAATGGCAAGCACTACAGCATCTTGCATAGGTGTTTATCTAAACGAATCTTAAAGCTTCGAACTAAACTACATTTCACTGCCTCTGTAGGAAGTTTATTCCATTCATTAACTACACGGTTGACGAAGTTGTTTCCATCCACTTCCAAATTGAATATATTTCCTGACAATTTGAGACCATTATTTCTTGTCGGATTCTCATTCAGTGTGAAAGTTTTGTCACTTTTGATGTCAATTCCTTTTAGAATCTTAAAGACCTGTATCAAGTCATTTCTGAGTCTACGTTTTTTTTTTTAGGGAAAACAGATTCATATGTTGTAGTCCATTTTCATATGATTTATTTGTGATATTTGAAATCAGTTTTGTGGCTCGCCGTTGTACTTTTTCCAATCTGTCAATTTCTTTTAATGAGATTCGGTGACCATTCACTACTACCCCTTCTTCCTATTCTTCCTCATGTTCCTGGTCCTTTTATACTTCTTCATCCTTTTCCTCTTCATCCTCTTCCTCTTCTTCCTCATTTGTACCATATCATTATGTATACTACGAGTATATCACTAAATGTAATTTTGGTTAGAAAAGGGGATATTTTTTGTTTTCCCGACGCCATTTTTTCTTTTATCCTTTCCTTTTTTCAGAGCTTAGTTAGGTTAACTTAACCTAACCTAACCTAACATTTCTTAACCTAACCTAACCTAACCTAACCTAACCTAACCTAGCCTAACCTAACCTAACCTAACCTAAACTAACCTAATCTAACCTAACCTAACCTAACTTAACCTAACCTAATCTAATCTCACCTAACCTTGTCAGCTTTTTTGGGTATGCCTACCGTACAACCGCCTTGGTGTCGTGAAAACTATTTATATACCAAGGGGTTTTTCCCTCTTACCAGGGAGATAGCCAAGTGAAAAGGCATATACCCACTCCCACCCATTTCATTCCCATTCATTCCACTCCAATCCACCACCCTTTTCGTCCTCATCTTAGCTACTCATGGATGACAGGTCATCCCTGTATTCCACCTACTGCCCTAGGTCAGAAGCAATGTAGCAGGACATAGCATATTCACAGCAAGACCCCTTCACTTACGAGTAATTGGTGACCACCATTTTTTGGTGGAAGCTAAGTTGAGAGTGGAGGATAGATGGAGAAAGAGGAAAGGGACAAAAGATAGGGAGGTGCTTAGAGTGAACTCTTTAAATGAAAATGAAAAGGAGAAGGAGTACAAGAAGAAGCTGAAGGAGGAGTGGGAGGGAGTGAAGGATAGAGTAGAGCTAGGTGTGGAGGAGGAATGGGGATGGTTCAAGGAGGGAGTCAAAAAGTGTGCAAAGATGGTGTGTGGAACAAGAAGAACAGGAGGAAATAGAAGAAAGGGTAGTGAATGGTGGGATGAGGAAACAAAGAAGGTTGTAGAAGAGAAGAAGCGAGCTTTCACAGATTGGTTACAAAATAGGACGAGGGAATCATATGAGAGGTACAAAGAAAAGAAAAGAGAAGTAAAGCAAAAGGTAAAGGAGGCAAAGAGGAGAGCAGATGTGAAGTGGGGTAAGAGTATGACAGAAAATGTTGAAAGTAATAAAAAGATGTTTTGGAAAGAAATTAAGAGAGGAAGAGGAGGCGAATCAAGTAGAGAAGAAAAGGTAAAAGGTGCAGATGGAGAGATGATAATGGAAGAGAAGGCAGTAAGGGGAAGATGGGCAGAATATTTTAGGGAGTTGCTAAATGTGAAGGAGGATAGGGAGGGAAAGATAATTGCGGTGGGAAATGCTAAGAAAATGAGAGTGATGAGTGAGGAAAATGGAGGAGAAATAAGGAAGGATGAAGTGAAGGCAGTTGTTAATATGATGGAAGCAGGTAAGGCACCTGGTCTGGATGAATGCCATGCAGAATGTCTAAAAAAAGGAGGTACAGTGATGGTGGGCTGGCTGGTGAGGTTATTTAATGTTTGCTGGAGAGAGGGTAGAGTGCCGGAGGACTGGAGGAGTGCCTGTATAGTTCCACTTTACAAGGGAAAAGGGGACAAGTGTGAATGTAGTAGTTTCAGAGAGATTAGTTTGTTAAGTGTAGTTGGGAAATCTTATGGGAGGATCTTGACTGAGAGGATTAGGAGAGGAACAGAGGGAGTAATTGGTGAGGAATAGTGTGGATTTAGGACGGGTAGAGGTTGTGTAGAACTAAATCTTTGTGGTAAGACAAATATGTGAGAAAGCTATAGGAAAGAGGAAGTATGTTTTTTGGGCTTTTATGAATCTGGAAAAGGCTTGCGATAGGGTAGACAGAAAGGCACTGTGGGAGGTTATGCAGATATATAGGATAGGAGGAAAGCTTCTAGGAGCTGTCAAGAATTTTTATGAGAGTAGTAGAGCTTGTGTCAGGATTAGTTATGGAGAGAGTGAGTGGTTCGAGGTGAAGGTGGGACTTCGTCAAGGATGCGTTATGTCACCCTGGCTGTTCAACTTATACATGGATGGGGTAGTGCGAGAGGTGAATGCAAAGGTAGTTGGTCAGGGATTGGAGATGGTTAAAGAAAATGGAGAAAAGTGGGAGGTGAGCCAGCTTTTGTTTGCTGACGACACTGCGCTTGTGGCAGGATCGGAGGAGGGACTGAGGAAGTTGGTGACAGAGTTTGGGAGAGTATGTGATAGAAGAAAGCTAAAGATAAATGTGGGTAAAAGTAAGGTGATGAGATGTACAAGGGGTGAAAGTGGGAGTAGACTGGAAGTGAGCATTAAGGGAGAGCGACTGGAGGAAGTGGATAGTTTTAGATACTTGGGTGCAAATGTGGCTGGAAAAGGTGGAGTGAAGGTGGAGGTAGAATGTAGATTAAGAGAAGCAAGTAAATGCCTTGGTGGATTGAAAAGTGTAATGAGGAATAGACATTTGGGAATGGATGCTAAGAGGAGACTGTATGAAGGAGTGATTGTGCCAACAGCACTGTATGGGGCAGAAACATGGAACATAAGAGAGAAAGAGAGAAGGAGTTTGAATGTGTTTGAGATGAGGTGTCTGAGAAGTATGATGGGGGTTACTAGGCTAGATAGAGTGAGAAATGAGGAGGTGAGGAGAAGAACGGGGGTGGAAGGGAGTTGGGAGATAGGGTTGATGAAAGAGTATTAGGATGGTTTGGACACATGGAAAGAATGAGTGAAGAAAGACTAGTAAAAGAGGTATGGAAGGCAGATGTGGAGGGAGTGAACATGAGGGGACGTCCTAGGATGAGGTGGATGGATAGGGTGAAGGGGGCTTTGGGGAAGAGGGGAATGTCTGTTGAGGAAGGACGGGAGAGGACAGAAGACAGGGGTGAATGGAGAATGGTTGTATATGGATGATGTTGTGATGCATGAGGTGGAATGGGTGGGGGGATGGGGGGTGAGGTAGTATGTGTGAGCAAAATTTGACGCAGCCCGAAGGGATTTCTCCCCGTCTTCTCCTTTTATGCATGGGGGGACGGAGAGGGGGGGGGACGCCGATTTAATGAAGCGGCCTTGCTGTGGATGTGCTGTGTCTTGCGACACTGCTTCTGACCCAGGGTAGTGGACAAGGTGCAGGGATGACCCGTCATCCAGGAGGTGCTAAGATAAGAGGGAGGGTGGAGGGGTGTGGAGTGTATTCAGGGATGGAATGGGTGGGAATGATTTTATGCCTTTTCCTTTTTGGTTACCTCCCTCGTAAGGGGGAAAAAAGCCTTGGTATATGTATGTACTTATTTCTTGTCGACATGGTATGCGTTGAAATAGAGAATTAGCGATAAATTCTGATACAAGCACATTTTACAAAATACCCCAGCGACGTATCGTACATTATAAAATATTTCAGTTTTCTTCGTACATTGGTGTAGCAAAACGTTTTTGTCGACTGCATTATGTGACATGACTCTTCTGGCTTGTATGTGTATGCATGTGTGTGTATATGTATGTATATGTAGTGTGTGTGTATATGTGTTTGAGTGTTTATGTGTGTGTGTGTGTGTGTGTGTGTGTGTGTGTGTGTGTGTGTGTGTGTGTGTGTGTGTGTGTGTGTGTGTGTGTGTGTGTGTGTGTGTGTGTGTGTGTGTGTGTGTGTGTGTGTGTGTGCGTGTGTATGTGCATGTGAGTATGCAAATGCACGGGGGAAAGACACAGCATAATGCCGTGGTACGTGCCAATGTAGAACTGCGTGTCAACATGGCACGGCAAACAAATGTGTCACCATGCTAACGTGCCACTTATACACACGTGCATACATAACAACGCAAACGCATACAAACACAAACACGCGTACATGCACATATACATATACAGTTACATAAATGCATACATACACATACACTTGTACATGTAGACATCCATATACACATGCGTGTACACATACATACACAATGCATGTACACACGTGCATACAGACATGCATGTACACACACACACACACACACACACACACACACACACACACACACACACACACACACACACACACACACACATACATACACATGAAGCCTGCGTGCAGAGATTCACAGGTAGCCAACATAATTTTCGCCGTTGGCCGAAGAACTATAGTTTTGTTCATGAAGAAATTGGGAGAGAAGAAAGAAAACTATCAGATTTTTGTGACATTAAGTTAATATTTGGTCGAAAAAATAGTGAAAGTTACCGGTAGTCAGATTATTATTATTATTATTGTCATTTTTTTTTTTTTTTTTTTTTTTTTTGTAAGGGGATCAGGGAAAAGTTTTGCTTATAATACACAATTGCTGACATTGCTGACCCATTATGTATAAAAACTATCCAGATATATTTTTCTTTGAGTATGCAATAGCCTACATTTTCTATATAAAAAATTTCTTGGCACTAAGACCAATTTCAGAAAAGAAAATATGATAATAAAGAAAAGAAAAAATCTTTTTATTCAAGATCTTCAGGTTCCCCTTTTACATAAAAACACAAGAATGAAGGAGATTGTAGAAGACCATAAGGCCTACATTAGGCAGTTCCATGTCCATTGCCATTTATTATCTGTCTCCATAAAGTTATCTAACCTTTTAAAACAAACGATAGTTTAGGCACTCACTACATGGTTACAAAGTCTGTGCCGTTCCTTAACCACTCTGTTGGTGAACCAGTTCTTGCCCATTTTCATTTTAAATCTATATTTGTCCATTTTAAATCCATCACTTCGAGTCCTGCCCTGTTGTCTTAATATGATGACCTTGTCTGCATCACCCTTCGTAAGGTGAATTTCTGAGCCCATGTATCATTTTGGTCATTCTCCTCTGTACTGATTCTAGTGAATTAATATTCATTCTATAGGACGGAGACCTGTTACATCGGTCCAATCCTGCACTAGATGCTTGTCTCATTTGTCTTCTTTGTAGACTTCACACGTCAGCTGCCTTCTTCGGCGGCCTCCGAAATCATTTCTCTTCCTCCGAACCCGGATCTCGGGAGTGTCTGACTTCGACGAGTCTTCTTTGCCGTGACCATGTCGTTATTGGGTCCCCCCTTTCACCATGCCTCTGTCTTCAAGATCCTTTTTGTTACCAGTAATCAATATGGACATCAATATTCTGTGTCCTTTTTGTGTAAATGCATATCTTCGAATAGCGTGATGGTATGAACTAGGCTCATGTGCTTTGTGTTACTGGTATCTTTGATTTTATTAGTTAGTTCATTTTATTTTATTTTATCTTATCTTTTTTATTTTTCATTTTTTATTTGTTATTTGTTTATATACTTAAATGTTTATTTGTTTCATTTATTTTGTTTGATTATCATTTTTTATATATTTTTTTTCCGAGATCCTTCGTCGAGCCTTCCATTGTCGTTGGAAGTTACACAATAACAGCATATAAAAATCGCTTAGATTTGAGAACCCATCATTTATTTGCAATTGAATAAGATAGTGGTAGTAGTAGTGTTAGTTCATCTTCTGCCCTGTTTTCTTAACTGTAGCTTAGTTAAGTAAACACAAGCAGCCTCGTTAGGGCCAGTAGGTCTGCTGTTGTTTGTTCTTCCTTTGTGTTCCTTTGTGTTTGTGTTGACTCCAAAACTCAAAATGTCTCTTGGCGTGACAAATCACATCCTTCTCTTCTGTTGAAGATTTGTTCTTTTCTTCGTCAAAGTTCTTCTCCTGATTTGCCTTATTCTAGCAAAGAAATTCTCTGAAGCTGCCAAATACAATATGTACTTATGATTTTTTTTTCAATATTTCTACCTATTTTTGTCAATGATTGTTATCAAGCATGTATTGACCACGGTTTCTTTTATTTTTTTTTATATCTTATTTTCTTTATTTCTTTCCTGACTCAGTTTCTTATTTATTTCTGCTTTATTTCTTGTATCTATATTGTTTTATCGAATCTTTGAAAGATGGAAATAAACAAGAACATAGCCACACTTCATACACACAAACACACACACATCTCGACGGCGCAGTAGTACCCTTCGCAACTGCTACTCCGTCTAACCAAGTTCGATTCCTGACCACTCACCGAGTCCACCCTGAAGGTCTCTGAGGTCAACCTTGAATGCCACGCTCGTCTTAAGTGTGAAGGACGACGGTGGGATCTTTGTCACACTCGAACACCGAACTTGAGGTCGACTGTGGTCGAAGGAATTCGTCAGCCCTCGAGGGTCGGTTATCTTCCATTCCTGAAATGTTTCCTTCTTCTTTGTGTCTCCTGCCATTCCTCATATTCTTGCTCCTATTCTTTCCCTCCCTTTATTTTATCGTTCTGTTCATCTTCCTTCCCCGAAATGTTTCCTTCTTTTCTTTTTCCTTCTCTTTCTCGTCCTTCTTCTCCTTTTTCCTCGTCTTCTCTTTTTCCTCTTATACATATTTTTCTCCTTTTCCTTACCTTCATCCTCGTCTTCCTCTTCCTGCTCCCCTTTCTCTTCCTCTTTCTACTTCTACTTCTTCTCCTGCTCCTTCTCCTCCTCCTCCTGCTTCTCCTTCTTCTCCTCCTTTTCCTCTTCCTTCTCCTCCTGCTCCTCCTCCTTCTCCTCCTGCTCTATTTCCGCCCCCTCTCTTCCTTAACTTCCTCCCATTCCTAGTCTTACTCGTCTTCCTCGTCTTGATCCTCCTCCTTCTGCTTTTTCTCCTCTTCCTTTTCTTCCCTTCTTCCCCTTCCCCTCCTTCCACTTCTTACATCCCTTTCCATCCTCCCGTTCCCTTCCTCTCTCTTTCTCCTTTCCACTCCATTCTTTCTTTTCTTTCCTCTATCATGACTAGACAGAAAAAAATATTTAAGAACTACAATCAATGGTTTACCTAAGCATGTTCATCGCTACTTTTAAGTACGGCTCTCTCCTTTCATTTGATATATTCACTCATTTATCTATTTATTTCCTCTTTTTATTTATTTATGTTTATTTGATTCCTTTAATCATCCAATGATTTATTTGTATGTTTTTATATATTTCCGCTGCTCTCTGGAATATAGTGAAATAAAATGAAATAATTTGTATCATCGTCGAGGAGGCGCCTTCCACTCTGGGACCCACCGCCCTTGTCGATTTTTGTGAAAAACGGGAGGAATTCAATATCTGCACTCACCCCATTCACCATATTTCCTACCTTCCTCTCTCATCCTTTCCCACCCTCCTCCTCCCTTCCCCTTCCTCCGCCTCCTCACTTCCCCCACTTCCCCCTCAACCTCTTTCTCCTTTTCTCCTTTTCTACCCCTCCTTTTTTTCCCTACCCCATACTCTCTTTCTCTAATTTCCCCTTTCTCCCTTTCTTTCTTTCTCCTCTTCTTCCCTTTCTCCCCTTTCTCTCTTTTACCCCTGTCTCGCTTTTCCTCTGTCTTCCTTTCTCCCTTTTGCTCCTTTCTCCCCCTCCCTTCTTTCCCCTTTTCTCCCTTTCTTCCTTTTCTCTTTTCCTCTTACTCCCTTTTCTCCCTTTCTACTGTTCTTCCCTTTCTCCCCTTTCTCTCTTTTACCCCTGTCTCCCTTTTCCTCTGTCTTCCTTTCTCCCTTTTTCTCCTTTCTCCCCTTTCCTTCTTTCCCCTTTTCTCCCTTTCTCCCTTTTATATTTTTCCTCTTACTCCCTTTTCTCCCTTTCTCCCTTTTCCCCTTTCTCCCTTTTCCCTTTTTTCCCTTTCCCCCCTGTTCCTCTTTCACTCTTTCTCACTTCCCTCTTCTCCCTACCCCCATTACCCCTATTCCTCGGTTCCCCTTTCCTCCGTTTTTCTGTTACCCTTTCCTCCTCCCACTTCCCTTCTTCCCCTTTTCCCTTTCCCCCATTTCCCCTTTCCTCTCTTCAACTTTCCTCCTGTTTTCCTTCCCCCATTTCCCCTTTCTTCCCTGCCCCTTCTCCTTTCTTCTCTTACCCCCCTTTTCACCTCACCTCCTTCTCCCTTCTCCTCTTACCCCCTTCTCACCTTCCCCTCTTCCCCTCTTCCCCCCTCCTTCCCCCTCTACCCCCTTCCCTTTCCCCTCTCTTCTCCCCTCGTCTGCAAGACCAGTAGCGATAGGAATGTAGACCCCATATATACTTCTGTCGCGACCAACATCCCTACCAATATATCTCCTGCAGACACCACTACCTTCAACATCAAGAACTTTAAGAGAAGCAGCGTTTTTGCCTTCGTTATCTTTGCCGTCGTCGTTGTCGGACCGTGTCGTCTGCGTTCATCATTATCATCACTACCATCATCATCACCATCACTACTGTCATCGACATCCCATTACCATCACCATCATCATCACCACAACTAACACTACTAACACCACTACCACCACCATCCCCATTACTATTCCCGTCACTACTCCTTTCAGTATCCCAATTATTATCATGATCACCATCATCACTATCATCACCACCAGCATCACTATCATCACTTTCACCACCATCACCACTACCATCTCCGTCACTATCCCCTTTACCTTTTTTACCACCACCACAATCACCACCACCAGTACCACTACTACTACCACCATTATCATATCACTACTATCACTACCATTCCCATCACCATCCCCGTCACCCTTTACCATTATCACCACTACCACAGCCACCACCACCACCGCAAGTACCACCACTATTACTACCATCACCCACCACCACCACTGGTTAAGTCGTTTCAGAACTGAAGCTGTTCTTCAAGGAAAATACTAATGACT
>NC_134787.1:38956101-38958601 GCF_046742065.1 Oratosquilla oratoria
CACAAGGTGACAAAGGACAACCTTTTACTAAATAACCGTAAGGTAGATTTAATAGATTTCTTGGTTGTTTTTGGTTGCTTTTGATGGATCATATGGAAGCCATCAGACCCATTCATCTATACGTTCACCTATCCATCCATCTATACACCCCTCCATGGATTGTAGATTTGTAGTTTAGTAATCTACATTGGGTTTAGTGAGACAAAAGATGTGAGGTTTCGTTAGTTTACTGTCTTCATCTTCTCTGTTGTACAATTATGGAACAACACCGAACAGACCTTGGGGGATTCCATCCATTGTCCGCACAATAAACTCATTATAAATTTTAGACTAAGCATATCACTCTTATAATTACCATATTACTTATAAAAGTACTCAATTGTATTATTGTCAGTGTATCACTGCTATCTCAATAAACCTATTATTATTATTATTAATTCTATTTACAGACACAAGATGGTAGTTGCCACTACACAACTATAATGATTTATTTTCTCCCATATCTACAATGTACAATGCATGGGCTGAATCTGTACACTCAGTATCCACGCATGGGATAATATTTACACAAAAAAGGAACATAAAAGAAACGTGTGTCGGACGTATGATTATAAAGAAATACTGATCTTGTAGATTGGCAATGTTGGACTAAGATGTCCCGATAGCTTGGCTAGGTGTCCTGGTGAGGTCAGGAAGCGCCTCACCTCTCTGGTCACGGTCAGGGAGTTCTCTGAAGACCTCGGACGTTCCGTGTACGCTAGATGTCTAAAAGATTGACTCTTCCCTTCAATCATCTTGCAACAGGATTACATTCTTCCATTAACCAAGTTTTGTCCTAGATCAATCCATCCAAAAATCCTTTTATTTCACTCAGTGTCATTATTCTCAATATAAATCACCTAATCGTTACTCTTTCCTCTTTAGCTCATCCTACGAGACTTCTCTACATCATTGTTCCCTTTCCATTGTGTTCGTCTCCTGGAAGTTGAAGTCCTAATTTCCGCCCCTTCTCCACCCCTCAGACCCTTCACTGAGTTACCGTCGCCGAAATGACGTAATGGATACTTATGCAACACCCCCTCCCCCCTCCTCTCTCTCTCTCTCTCTCTCTCTCTCTCTCTCTGTCTCTCTCTCTCTCTCTCTCTCTCTGTCTCTCTCTCTCTGTCTGTCTGTCTGTCTGTCTGTCTGTCTGTCTCTCTCTCTCTCTCTCTCTCTCTCTCTCTCTCTCTCTCTCTCTCTCTCTCTCTCTCTCTCTCTCTCTCTCTCTCTCTCTCTCTCTCTCTCTCTCTCTCTCTCTCTCTCTCTCTCTCTCTCTCTCTCTCTCTCTCTCTCTCTCTCTCTCTCTCTCTCTCTCTCTCTCTATCTCTCTCTCTCTCTCTCTCTCTCTCTCTCTCTATATATATATATATATATATATATATATATATACATATATATATATATATATATATATATATATATACATATATATATATATATATATACATTTGTAACTATGAGTAGAAGCGTGTTTTACTACTAACAAAATACAAATACTGCTTCTCCCCCTCTACTTCTCTTTCTCTCTCTCTCCTAACCCTCACCTTTATTCGATGTAATACGATAGACACAGCAAGTGGCTACAAGTAGCAATTGGAAACGAAACCTGGGTCTTTAAGAACAAAATAGGCAAGAACTGGTCTACTAATAGAGTGGTTAACGAATGGAATTCACTTAGTAACCATGTAGTAAGTGATGAAACTATTGGTTGTTAAGAAAAGATTTGATAATTTTAGGGATAGGGGTGGTAGGTGGTAATGGGTATAGAACTGCCTAGTGTAGGCCTTATGGTCTCTTGCAGTCTCCTTTATTCTTATATTTTTATGAAACGATGTGCCTAAATGTGGCTACACACTAGGCATATCTCGCTAGCATACTAATTGCGTTTGCTAATTTGAGTAGAAACTACTTTGGTTACGATTCTTTTTTCAAATTTCCCAAAGTGAAATTACTCTTCCATAATATAGTGAGAAACTGCATGACGAATTCAGAGAAATTAAACTTATGTCACATTGCTGAGGTGTTCATATGAAAGTCAAGAATATTGTATCTTAAGTCGTTTCTGCTCAAGCCAAGTAGCAAAAGGAAATAGCCTTCTAGCCTAGTGTGCCCTCTTTCCAATCCATCACAGCAGCACGTGTGATATAAGATTCGAAATCACGTTTCCTGATGGTGGCATGAAACTTTGTGTATCATTAGACTGACCTCGTCGAGGTCAGTAAAGGAAGTATATGACATGATGAATAATGTACTTTGAGACCCCAGGGAGAGCCTGACATTTGATGTACGTTAAAGTTGACGGCCCACATGAAGACATTTCGTTGGAGAGAAATGCACTCCAATTGCATGAACGCGACAAGGTGATAAGATGAGCACATTCTACAGAACGACTGAGATTTGAGTTGCACGAAGACGGAATACCAAAGCGTCTATTAGATATGGCTTTCAAAACTGTACACAA
>NC_134787.1:38963601-38973601 GCF_046742065.1 Oratosquilla oratoria
TGGTTTTGAGAAACTGGTGATTATTTCTTTTTGATTAATTTTGATTTTCAACATCATACCTTACATAAGAATTTTCTTTATTGACACCTTGCTCTATATTGACATTTGGTCCTTCATTGATATTCAGTGCTTCGTGGACATTTGCCCCATTATGGACATCTGGTACCTCACGGTCATTCAACCTCTCATGTACACCTTGACCCCCTCCGTCACCGCGTCCCACACAGGTCACTCGTCGCTCATTGACATTCTGTCCGGCATCAATTCCTGAAACGATATTCTGCCATCCACTGACATTATGTCCTACCGTGATATTTTGTCCTCCACTATCATTACATCCGATCGTAATATTTTGTCCTTCATTGACATTACATCCTAATGTAATATTTTGTCCTCTACTGACGTTATATTTTAAATTTATATTTTGCTCTCTACCGGCATTATATCCTAAAATGATATTTTGTCCTACACTGACATATTGCTCTACATTACTGCTGCGCCCTACTCTATTATTCCCATTACATTCTATTTCCCTTACCCTTTGAGTTTCTACCCCAAAAAGGAACTAATTCATTACAAACTTCCACAATGAGGTTTGTAGGAACATTTTTGCCTCTTCGAGCAAGGTGGATTCCATCAGAAGCAAAAAGGTCATGACACCTGGAAAAGAGATACCAAGCATCAAGAAAGTAATATCCCAGTTTCCTGCACAATTGTGATATCCTCTCATTGATCCCTATGGCTCTACTGCGTAAGTCCTCGGAAGGATCCCGCAGACTACGTGACGGCTCCCACGCTCCTCCATCTCCTGAAGGAGGACCTTGTAATTCCGAACAAGTTCCTCTGCTCTCACCCTACCTACATCGTTACTTCCCGTGTGAACAATCGTAACCGTGTTCGTCCGCCTTTGCTCCCTGATGGTCTGGGTACAATCGGCGATCCCACGGCCCGGTTGACATACAAACTTGCAACGTCGTTGAATATTCCGCTGAAGGATGTCGTCATAGCCTCGCACCATGGAGTCCCCCTACCACCAAGAACTCCTGATTTCCAGCCACCTTACCTTCCAGCAGAGCAAAACGATTGGCTAGAACTAGTGGTTGCTCCGCACGGCAGTCGGTTACCGATCGCGGGCTCGACAAACGGGACGCCACGAAGTGCCACTCGCTCACGACAATGGCACAAGTGGAAGAAGTGAAACGCTCTTTGGGCTGTGGGGAGGATTCACTCTTCTCACAGAGCGCACTCTTGAGAAGACGAATTTCCTTCTCAAAGAAGATGAATTGTTGTAGGAGAGTATCATATTGGACCTTCGAGTTCAGTTCGAGTCTCTGTGCGGATTTCAGGTGCTCCAATTGGGTCTGACATTTTATCTCATCCTGACTCTGTTCGTGTTCGTGGTCTAGCATTGGAAGGAAATCTCTCCACTATTCGTAAAGATTATGTTACCACAGCTATGGTAACCAACATCACGGCTGCTCCTATCGCCCTCTCTCCTGGCAGTCACTTAAGCTCATTTGAAGTAGTTGTCGTTGATGCTTTCCAGGATTCTCCTCTTATCATAGCAGCATCTGTGCTACAATTTGTACAAGCAAATGACACAGCTCACTTGGCCTCTAAGTTTGCAGCGTATGTACGTGAGATTGATTTTTCTGATGAGACGCCCCGTCTCATTGAACTATTAGTGAACCACCGTCAAGTTTTGATTTTACCTGGTGATCCATTAGGTGCTACGGATCGTGTGGTTCATAGAATTGATCTTCAGCCAGGTGTTCGTCCTGTTTACGTTCCCTCTTATAGGTTACCTCACTCTCGTCGGCTTATAGTAGTTCTTTGTTGACGACTTGTTACGTGACGGCATTGTACAAGAGTCTCGCTCAGAGTGGAGCTCGCCGCTCCTCCTGGTGCCTAAGAAAGATTAATCTTTTCGTCTTGTTATTGATTATAGACGAGTTAACGAGGTTACTATTCCAGACAATTACCCTTTACCCGTATTAAGATATCTTCTCCAGTCCACTGGAACTGGTAATACGGTGTTTACCACCTTAGACTTAAAGGTGGGGTTTCGGCAGATTCCCTTGGAGGAGAACTCTCGTAAGATCACGGACTTCTCGACTCCTGCTGGGCATTTTGAATGACTTCGTTGCCCTATGGGGTTGCGGAATGCTCCCTTGACTTGCCAGCGCATGATTGAATAAATTTTTCATGGTCTAGTGTGGAATGGACATTTTCTTTTCTTGGATGACTTAATCATAGTCTTCAAGGATATAGAAAGCCATTTCCATAAGTTGTCCCTAGTCTTGCAACGTTTTGCTGAAGATGGATAGAAATTTAATGTGCCCAAACTTTTTTTTTTTTTTTTTTAGCATCCAATTTCTAGGTCATGTTGTAGACAAACATAGTATTTACACCACAGATGATAAGGTCAAAGCAGTTAGGGTCTTCCCTACACATTCCCTTGGAGGAGAAGTCTCGTAAGATCACGGACTTCTCGACTCCCACTGGACATTTTGAATGACTTCGTTGCCCTATGGGGTTGCGGAATGCTCCCTTGACTTGCCAGCGCATGATTAACTCCCATTTATCATGATCTAGTGGGGAATGGGCTTTTTCTTTTCCTGGATGACTTAATCATAGTTTCCAAGGATGTGGAAAGCCATTTCCATAAGTTGTCCCTAGTCTTGCAACATTTTGCTGAAGCTGGATTGAAACCCAATGTGCTCAAACTTTTTTTTTTTTTTTTTTTTTTTTTTTTAAGCATCCAATTCCTAGGTCATGTTGTAGACAAATATGGTATTCACGCCACAGACGATATAGTCAAAGCAGTTAGGGTCTTCCCTACCCCTAGGTCAGTTGAACATATACGTTCCTTTCTTGGGCTGGCAGGATACTATCGTGCATTTATTGAGAATTTTACTTTAATTGCATTTCTTCTTACACGTCTCCAGAAGAATACGTCCTTCCAGAGACGTGATGTTTATAAGGAAATTTTGATTTCTTGAAGCTTCCACTTACTGAAACGCCTGAGTTGGCATTCCCAGATTATAGTCTTCCCTTTACTATGTATACAGATGCTTCTGTTACAGGTATTGGAGTTGTACTTATGCAGCAAGTAGATGGATGTATACCCCGTGTTATTACATATGCTAGTCGCATTCTTAATAAGCCTGAGTCTCGTTACTCTGTTACACATTTTGAGGTACTGGTAGTGGTGTGGGGTTTATTGCATTTTTGAGATGTTATTTTTGGACATCCTGTTAGTCTACAACGGACCACACTGCTATCACACAACTTTTCAAAGGAAAAAATCTTTCAGGTCGCCTAGCCAGATGGTTTCTTACAATTGAAGAATTTAACTCGACCCTTAACCATATCCCAGGTCGTGCAAACAACGTTGCTGATGCATTTTTACGTAATATACCTGTAGCTGCAGTCATAGAGACTGACAACTTCTCCCTGGAGGATCTGGCCAAAGTTCAGCGTGAGGACCTCGTTTGGTCTGCTGTCATTTATGTTTTGGAATCTGGTGATAATACCATCTTATCGGATTTACCTGTACCCCTGTCTCATTTTTCTCTCCAGGATAATGTTCTCATTCGTAATGTGGAAGTGTTTGAGCAAGATGTGGCACAGTTAGTGATCCCTGAATCTCTAGTCCCTGTTGTTCTGTCCCTTGCTCATGAGGCCCTTCAGGGTGGTCACCCAGGTCGTGACAGAAATCTGGCTATGGCTTACAAGAGTTTTTATCGGCCTAAAATGCGACTGGACATTACCACTCATGTAGCCCTGTGTAGCTCTTGTGCCCATAACAAAGGTTCTGCGCACACTGCCCCTATCCTAGAGTATTCTACTCCTTCTCATCCTTTTCAGACTATGGCTATAGATCTTTTACAATTGCCTCGTAGTACTCAAGGTTCTGTGTATGTCCTTGTGTGTGTGGACCACTTTAGTCGCTTTGTAACATTGGCCCCCTTACGTAGCAAGTCTGCTCCAGTAGTTGCCCATGCTTTAGTTTCACATATTTTTTGTCCATACTCTACTCCTTCAGTGCTCCTTAGTGAAAATGGGGTTGCATTTAGGAATGAGGTGTTAGCAAACATTTGTGAACGTTACGGCATCACACAAACCTTTGTGACTGCTTACTATCCTGCGTCTAATAGTTTAGTAGAACAGAGGAGTAGAAAGATTTTAGATATTCTCAAGCACGTTGCTTGTAGCCTCCGTGAATCTTGGGAGGATTGGTTTACTCATGTCAGTGCTTGCATTAATAGCACAATCAATTTTTCCACAGGTAAGACGCCCAATTACGTCATCTATGGAGTAGAATAACGGCTCCCATATGATATTTTAGACAGTCCCATTCGTCCCCTTTACAATTTTGATGATTATAGTCAACTCCAGTGTCGAACATTACATAAGATTTATGATTCTGTCAGAGATAAAATTGATGACTACAAGTCCAAAATGTTGAAACACCAGTATAGCAAGGCTACGCCTATTAACATAAGTACTGGTGATCATGTTTATAAAAGCATGCCTGGCCACCAATCTAAACTCAATTGAAGTTCCCTTTACCTGCCCTAATGGAAGGATGTAAAACAAATCGATGGTGTGGCAATGGGTAGCCCCGTTGGAGTTTTGTTTGCAAATTTCTTCATGGGTACCATTGAAACAGAGCTCCTAGCAGAGGCCCGTCCCTCCATTTACTGCCGTTATGTGGACGATATATTTGTACGAGTAAGAGACCAAAGGGAACTTCAAAACCTGAAAACCCGCTTCATCAGAGCATCCGGACTGAATTTCACCTACGAAGAAGCCAACAATGAACACCTCCTTTTCCTTGACGTTCTCGTCACAGTACAGCAGACAGGCATCCTAACAACAGTTTACACAAAACCAACAATCCTTGGAGTCTGCCTGAATGGAAAGAGTGAGTGCCCTTCCCGTTACTTAGACTCTGCCATCGGCGCATATGTCAGGAGGGCCCTTTCACACTGCTTCACATGGAGAAATACACACCAGGAACTGGAGAGACTAACTCAGGTCATGGTTAACAACGGAGACACAAATTCAGATGTAACACACATCACAAAAAATATCCTAGACTAATGGTACACAAAAGAAGATAACCTGACACCTAACAACAAAAGTTCCATCAAGTTATATTGCAAGAATCACATGTCAACAGAATACAAGACAAATGAAAAGATATCAAAATAAATCATAAACAAAAACATACAGACGACAGACCCCGAAAAACAAATCCAACTCATCGTATATTGCAATATTAAGAAAACAGCCCAATTGATTATCCGTAACCAACCCACCATCACAAAAACACCATTACAAGAAGACCATGTTGTATACCAATACAAATGTAATAGTGAGGCGTGTAGATCTCACACCTACATTGGTATGACAACAATACAAACACGACGCCTAATATGCCACCTATCCAACGGATCAATCAAGTCACACTATCTCTTCCCACAACAAAACATTAACAAGAAAAGACCTAGACAACAGTACAACAATCATAGATAGGGAATCAGATCCCCGACGGCTACTGTTCCTGGAAGCCATATACATATAAAATAACCATCCTAACATCAACATCCAGGTCGAAGACCTGCACGTCTTACCATCCATGAAGAGAGTAAACGCAGACAGAACCACTACAAGCACTGGGAAAGGTCTCCCAGACCTTCAGCAACCCGGATCCCCTATTGGACTAAGGCAACCAATCAGAGGAGACCCCTTCCTGCAGAAAACCCTATGATCTCAACGCCAAGTATAAATAAGACATTCATAGACCCTGCACATCAGATCGCCCAGAAGATGGAACCAGGAAGCTCCGAAACGTCGAGAACAATAGGAAAACTATTAAGGTACGTCAAATCTGAAGATAAAAAGATTGTGCGTCGTATTGAAGCTACACGTAATAAAATAATCAAAAGTGAATCCTCTTTAACCTTCAACCTCGTATGTATACAAGAGGATATATACATATATATATATATATATATATATACATATATATATACATATATATACATATATATACATATATATATATACATATATATATACATATATATATATATATATATATATATATATATATATATATATATATATGCGTAAATAACCACTAGGAAAAAGTAAACTAACGAAGCAGAGCGCTTTCGTGTAATTACATCTTCAGTGCAGATACAAAGAAGGAATTATAAGATGAAGAAACAAGGTACAGAATATATGACATAGTGAAGAGGGCATTCGGAGAGGTAGTGGAAGAAGTACACGTGACGGACGTTTGGGCCGTCCTGGTAGCCAACAAGTATGGGACGTTTGGGCCGTCCTGGTAACCAACAAGTATGGGACAACTGCTCATAATTTATATTACAATTCAAACAATTTTGAAATTTCATGAGAAATAAAACTATCTAATTTGTACAAACCTTGATGAAATAGGATGTATTTACGACATTGGTACTAAGCTACAATACCCCACACATGTTCTTGATAAAGCTTACAATCGTGCTAAAAGGACATTTTACAACCTTAGGTCAACTCAAACTTTCAATATGAATAACTTGCTAATTTTACCGTACCAAGAGAACCTGCAAAATATTCCAAATATGTTACGTAAATTTAACATTAATGTAGTTTTCAATAACAAGAACACTGTAAGACAACTGCTCATAAATAATTCTGTCAATAGTAATAAAGGGTGTGTGTACAAAATACCTTGCAAATCATGTAATCAGTTTTATGTTGGTCAGACTGCTAAAACACTCACAACACGAATCAATCAACATAAGAAATACGTTAGAGAGGGAAACCAATCTAGCGGTATATTCAACCACATGAACCATTTTAACCACCCAGTTGACTGGGATAACGCTAAAGTCATCACATACAACAACAACATAACAGAAAGAAATTTAATTGAATGCAGTTTGATCAAATCTAGTAAGGGGATAAATGTTAATCTTCATCAAGGTTTGTACAAATTAGATAGTTTTATTTCTCATGAAATTTCAAAATTGTTTGAATTGTAATATAAATTATGAGCAGTTGTCCCATACTTGTTGGTTACCAGGACGGCCCAAACGTCCCATACTTGTTGGCTACCAGGACGGCCCAAACGTCCGTCACGTGTACTTTTTCCACTACCTCTCCGAATGCCCTCTTCACTATGTCATATATTCTGTACCTTGTTTCTTCATCTTATAATTCCTTCTTTGTATCTGCACTGAAGATGTAATTACACGAAAGCGCTCTGCTTCGTTAGTTTACTTTTTCCTAGTGGTTATTTACGCATTTGTGAACACACGCTCCTAGTGTTTTTATTGCATATATATATATATATATATATATATATATATATATATTTCATTATGGGGGGGGGTGCTTAGGATGAGAAGAGGTAAAGGGGGCAACAGTACCAAAATATTTAGGAACCACTAGATCCAGATGATTGCTGGTGATGAACTGGCTGTATGGGGGAAGAATCAAGATGCAGTTTTCTCATGGACTGAAAATAATAGTGGCATTATTGCTGCTCGCGTACTTCCTTCTGGTGTTAGCTGGAATAATATATATCTTTAACGTTGATGGGTTTGATGTACATTGTGATGCAACAGGGAATGGCCTTAATTGGAAAACAGTTGAATAAATTCACCATGTAACACAAAATTTGTCCATGAGTTAAAACTAATATTTTCAAATTCCCTATGGCATAAATAAGTAAAAATGAGCAGTCACCAAGTTTAGACTTCGGTTCTGAGTTCATGACATCGATTTATTGATATTTTGCCACTTCTGCTTATTAATTTAAGTTTTTTTCACAGTATCTGCTTTGAAATAAAATGATTCCTATTAAGTATGATTTTAATTGATGTTAACACAATTAATATGATAAATAAATGATGAAAAGGAAGCTCTCCAGGCCCCGTCTTTAGAAATTGAAATAAAAAGGAAACGAGTAGGGTATAATTATGTATCATAATATGTTAATACACAGATAGCAATACAGTGCAGTGATGCAGGGCGTTGATGAAGAGTATTGCTCCGGAGAATTGATAAAGAATTGATAAAAAAAAAATTGCGTTATAGTTTAATCAAAAAGAGGTTTGTCTACGAGATATTTCACCTTGTTCTTCTGAGCAGTCTCCCATGTTTTCTTTGAACTCATCAAGGTGGGCGTGTAGTACGTGCAGTTTCAGCGACATCCGGCAACCCATGCTCATGTATATGCCCACAAGTTCGTCAACAATTTCCCTGTAGTTCTCTGTCTCGTGATTTCCGAGGAAACCTTTGACTACAGAAACAAAGCTTGTCCAAGCGGCCACTCAACATCAGACAGCTTCTCAGGAAAGGTGACGGAGTCAATAAGTCGCTTCACCTGAGGGTCTACAAATACGACTGCATTGACCTTCGCCTCCGAAAACTTCGGGAACAGCTTCTGAATGTGCTTCAATGCCTCACCCTCTGGATATCCAGCTGTTTAACAAACTGCTTAATGAGGCCAAATTTGATGTGTAGGGGTGGCATCAGTATTTTCGTTGGCTCCAGCAGCGGTTCTTGCTTCATGTTATGGGCCTCGACCTCATGGCTGGTCCTGAGGGGCCCCGACCTCATGGCCGGTCCTGAGGGGCCCCTACCTCTTTTCGTAGTGAAGGGCTATATTTCGGCTATCCCAGAGGCACAGATAGCAAGGGAACTTGGTGAAGCCTTCCTGAAACCCCATCAAGAAGGCCACCATCTTGAAATCACCAATAACCTCCCAGCTGAATTATTCCCACTTTAGTGCACTCAGCAGGATTTTGACATTCTAGTACTCTTCTTTCATGTGCACTAAATGAGCCAGAGGAATTGAGGGCCACTGATTTGTGTTGTGCAGTAAAATAGCCTTCAGGCTTTTAGATGAACTGTCGGCGTAGAGCCGCCAGTCAGAAGTGTTGCAGGGAATGCCCACAGCGTCGAAGAGTCCTCTGATGTCATGGCAGTATCACAACCAATCTCTAAGAGTGAAGAACACTGAAAAGCTGCGATGCCGCTTCCTCTGGGAAGTAATTTGAACGCCGTCGTCCAGTAAATCACACTGCTTCAGTATGGAAATGAGCAGCTCGGCGCTGGACTTTGTCAAGGCCATTTTTCTAATGAGGTCATTCTTGTCCTCTTGTTTGGGGTAGCAGGGACACCTTTCGCCAGCCACCCGGCGTCGACAGTGCACAGCAGGTGATGAACCTTGCTCCTCCTTAGAACTATCATAGCTTGCTTCTTCTGCTAAACAAGATTAATCTTTCAATGGAGGCTGTGGCACAGGTAGGTCCATTATGTTATGGGGAACAGGTGCAATAGATGACGAAATGCCAGGGCACTCAATGGGAGGTGCATTCTTCCTCTTTCTTTATTTAGTTGGGTCCAACATACAGAAATAACAGTCTGTGAGATGATCTGAAAGTTCACGCCAAACACGGGGGATAGCGAAACGCATTGCCCTCTTCTCTCCTCTAAACCAACCTTCAAGAGTGCGGCGGCAGTAGTCACAGATGACATGTGGTGCCCAGCGTTTGTCTTGGTCACCGACTGGTATTCCGAAGTAGGCATGATAGGCTTCCTTTGCACGGGTGCAACTGTCCAGGTAGTGTTTTTTAGCCCTCTTTGCGAAGAATTCTCCGCACACGTAGCAGAAGGAATCCGTTGGGTATTTGCAACCACGAGCCGCCATAACATTAACTTCGTCACACGTCTGAAAAAGTAAATGGATTAATTTAACCCTAAATGGACATAATTCTTTTTATAACCTAAACCACTCTAACAACATATATTGAGAAATAAAAGAAAATATTCAACCTACCTTTTATCAAATAAAGTGATAAACAAAACAAACTGCGTGGCCATACACTTCTACATCTACTGACACACTGACTTATATTTTTCATTGAAGTTCTGTTTTTCTGCAGTAGGAGTTGCCAATTCGTAATATAAACTC
>NC_134787.1:38981101-39013601 GCF_046742065.1 Oratosquilla oratoria
GCGTGGGTTTTCGTTCTGGTTCTGGTGCGGGTATTAGTACTGGTCGTATTGGTGGTAGTGGGGGTCGTGGTGGTTGTGGTGGTGGTATTGATGGTGATGTTGGTGGTGGTGGTGATGGTGGTGGTAGTAGTGATGATTGAGGCTGCATATTTAGAGGCTGTAAGGGTCGTGGTGGCGGTGGTGGTTTTGGTGGTCATGTTGATCTTAGTTGTGGTCGTAGTTGTGGCCGTAGTGGTGGTTGTGGCAGTGGTGGTAATATTGTTGGTGGTGAGATTTTTGTGGTGGTAGTGGTGGTGGCTGTGGTTGTGAGCGTCGTGGTGGTGGTGTTAGTAATTTTAGTGGTTGTGTTTATCTTAGTTGTGGTCGCAGTTCTGGAGGTGGAGGTGGTTATGCCTCTAGTAGTTGTGATGGTCGTGGTTGTGGTGATGGTCCTGGTGGTGGTCATAATCGTGGTACTAGTCATGTTCGTGATGGTGGTCTTCCATTAGTTGGTGATGGTGTTGCAGCTGGTGTTAGTGGTGAAGACATTATTGGTGATGCTCCTCCTAGTTTTGCAAGAAAGGAAGGAGGCGAAAGGCAAAAACGAAAATAAACCAAAGGAATAAGAAAGGAAAGAAAGAATCGAATCTCCTCGGGAAGAAGAAGTCTGAGACGATAAAACTTGTTGAAATGAAGAGTAATCTGGGGAAATAAAAACAGAAAATGGAATGCAGGGAGAAATGCAAATGAAGAGAAAACTGCCCAAGGTTGAGAAGACGATAGAGAGGAGTGAGGAGGAGTTGGAGAACATAAGAAAGGAGGCGATGAAATGACCGGAAGAGGGGTGGGGAAAGGACGAGGGGACCTCAGGGACATCTGGGAAGGACGCCGGAGGAGTCAAGGACGATAAAATGGTGAGGAGGGAGAGTAGGAGAACAAGAGGACGCATCAAGTTAATAATATATATATATATATATATATATATATATATATACATATATATATACATACATTTACATATACATATACATATATATATACATATATATACATATATATATACATACACATGCATACACATACATATATATATATATATATATATATATATAAACATACACACACACACACACGCACACACACACCAAACACACATACACACACACCCACACACACACACACACACACACACACACACACACACACACACACACATATATATATATATATATATATATATATATATATATGTGTGTGTGTGTGTGTGTGTATATATATATATATGTATATATACATATTGTTACGGACGGACTGGTTATGTGAAGAGACGTTACGTATAACGGATAAGAGCTTAAGAACCAGCTCACTTCTAGAAGCCACTGTAGGACTGAATTACCTGGTCAGCGCCTAGATAATTCGTAAGACTAGAAATAAAGTAACAAAGAAGATTCCAGGAAAGGAATATTAAACTAGCGATAAAACTAGTAAACGAAAGTATTGATGATATGGAAAATATTTACAGGCAAATAATAAACACAAAGAGAGAATGGGCAGTGGGGTCAATGGGACCATTACACGGATACAAGAATAAGGAAAGTATCGTTCAAATACGAAGTACAAGATACGTATACAATATGGTACTAAGTAAGTACAAATAGGTCAGGAACATATGTATCAAAATAAGTAATAAGTACAAATACAAGTATAACGCAAAGCAATGTATATAAGACAAGTAATGGAGGCAAAAGGGGTGATCACTTCACACGAATCGTCTCATGAGTCCAACCTGTGTGAGAGTCTTATCAAGAGAACAATGTGCGAGAAATGACAAGGTGTGAGTGATTTCCACAGCTTATATACCATTGGACCGGAAGCGGAATACTTCCGGTGAAGGGTGTGGGTGAGCGTTGAGGAGGAGGGGAGGTAAGTTAACACACGTCAACTTGGATAGTTTTAAGACCCTCGACTCGCTTGAACAATCTACTTATTTAGTAACTGTCAAATCTCTGCGCTCCGAACTATTCAGGATTACTTCGCTTGTCCGTTTGTTCTACAAGAGTGCGCACATTTCTCCGCACGTAGGCAAGATTACATATAGTGGACGGGCGATACTACTTACATTGTTACAATACATACATAGACAAGAAATATGAACATAGTTATTTAATACAAAGGAACACAATTCTATAACATAATTACATACATGACGTAATATCTAATATTACGTTACAATATATATGTGTATATATATATATATATATATATATATACACATGTATGTATATATATATGTATATATATATATATATATATATATATATATATACATACACATACGCCACTAGTGCACTAACACTGCTGTGTTATCCAAATGTACTTCAGAATACTCGAGCATTAGCAAGAATCTTCAGTTTTCAAAAGTCGGTTATGAGGAGTCTGTGCTGTGATGCGATTTCGGAATTGCTGGGGCAAGTAACATTCACTATTGGAAATCGGAAAGGAGGGCAGGATTCGAACCCACAACTAAACGAATGCGAGGCCAGCACGTTTCCGACTACTCCACCAGCACACAACGTTTTCAAGCCGAGGGAACAATGCTGCAGTGAGGTCATCCCCAATAAGGATAACGGACCTTAATAAAATATGTAGAGTGTGTCATTGTAAATGGGGTTCACGATCACGAAAAAATAATTATCATTACGAAAGTATATCAAAAATTTTAATGGAGAGAATATAAGATGATTTAAGACGGTAATTGAATGTAAGAAATTACTGAAAAGCAAAGGAATGAAAAATCGATAGAATCTGAATTAAGGACAAAGAATGTGAAGGGAATGGAAGTGGTGTAACGTTTAAGATGGAAATGCGCAAAAACCGAGTTACCAGTAGAATGATTAACGGATGGAATAGACTCAGTAACCATGTAGTCAGCGCTGAAACTATTGGTTGCTGAGAATGTCAGAAAAGTTTATGGATGGGGATGTTGCTTTCATCATTGCTCTGGCAACTCCTGAGACGAAACTGGTGCCGAGTTGCAAAGGCCCTTGGCTTTCCCTAGGACAACACCAGATTAGTGGAGAGGAAGAACATGCTACATGGGCAACAGCTTGTCCTCCATAGTTCTGCCCAGGCTAGCCCCCTCCCCCTCCTTCCTTACCTTCTATCCCAATTTTCCCATTCTGGAGAGGACACTTCAGCACTACAGTTTTGATACTGTGATGGAAATATCACCGACGGTGGCAGTTAATAGTGACAAGTCTAGCTTTATGGCGTAGAGTAGGACGCTAGGGACACTGTCGACAATGGGAAAAATCTTCTGACTCTATTGGATAACTACCGCCCACTCCAAGCCAAGCAGCCCTCTGAGAGTTAGGTGCTATCCCGCCACAGTTCACCTGCTTCGTTTAGTGCATGAAGTAACCTAGTGAGCCGTAACACAAAGCAGAAACCAAAGTAAGAGTAATGTTAAATATAGACCTATTATCATTCTTATTGGAACTTAGAACGTCAGGACAATGACTGCTGGACTTACAACCGACCTGCTTAACGTGGCAGATGTAAGGAAAACTGCAACAATCCACAATGAGCTGCTGCGGCGAAACGTCGAAATAGCTCCCATACCTGCTTTACAGGAGACTAGACTTGCCGGGCATGGCTCCATTCGCAAAAGAGACTATATATTCTACTGGTATGGCAGACCAGAAGAGGTACCCAGAGGGTATCGAGTAGGCTTTACAGTGAAGAATTTACTGCTGAACATGACTGAACTGGGCAGTACTGGCACTGACAGAATTGCAGTTCCACGCCTCAACACTAAGAATGGCACAGTGAATCTCACAAGTGCATATGCCCTAACGCTACCTCCCACCATAGATCAAGAACGAGTTCTACGACCAACTCCAAGAGAAACTACATAAAATTCCAGCGAGTGAAAAACTCGTCCTGACTGGTGAAGTTAATGCAAGAACAGGAGCTGATAACACATCCTAGTCTGGGTGCTTAGAACCTTTTGGTGTCGGCAGCATAAATTAAAATAGACAACGACTTTTGAAGATATGCTCTATTCACAACCTGAACATTCCAAATAACTTTTTCCAAACAAAATCCCAACACAAGATGTCATGGCAACACACATACACAAAAAAAAGCACCAGTTAGAGCTCAAAGACACCTGCAATGTGTGCTAAATACACGTTCCCAACACAGCGCAAACTGCGATACAGATCAATCACGGGTGTGCTGTAAGATCAAGCTGGAGCCCAAAAATTTCCACCGTGCAAAATCACCTGGAAATCCTTGCTTAGACACCAGCAAAGTGAAGGGTCCCACAGCACAAGCAGCATTGATTAGCAGTCTTGAAGTAGAGCTACGGACAAATCCCTCTCAGTGAATTACAAAGGAATGCTGGAAACGCCTTAGAGACCAGGTCTACACTGGTGAGGAAAGAAGGAAAGATAGAAGACTGGTTTGAAGAAAAGGCAACTATCCTGAATCCTGTAATCAATAAGAAGCAAGTTGTACGCCTAAAATACCAACAAAAACCAAATCGGTCAAACCAACAAGCTCTGAGGGCAGCACAAAATAAACTGAAACAAGCATCCAGAAAAAAAGTGCTAATAGCTTCTGGATGAACCTCTGTGGAAAAATTCAGCGAGCAGCAGACACCGCGAACATCAAAGGTGTTTATGACGGCATCAAACAAGCCATAGTCCCTACACAAAAGAAGATTGCCTGGCTTAAAAAAAGAAAAAAAATGGGGATGTCATCACAGACAGAAACAAGCAGATGGAACGTTGGGTCGAGTACTATGCAGACCTCTATGGCAGTGAAAGTTCCATAGATGATACTACCATCTAAGCCCTTGAAGAACTGCCAATCATGACAGCTCGAGAATACACTATCAATCGAAAAACTAAGCAAAGCCATTGACAATATACCATTCGGCAAAGCACCGGGCCTAGATGGAATCCCGGCCGAAGTGATCAAATCTGCAAAAGGACCACTCCTCAAAAATCTGTATGATCTCTGCAAATTCTGGGAAGAAGGAGAAGTACCTCAAGACACGCGAGGCTGCACCATTGTCACCCTCAAAAAAAAAAAAAAAAAAAAAAAAAAAAAAAAAAAAAAAGGGGGGGGGGGGCAGAAGCGACCGTAATAACTACAGAGGGATATCACTGTTGTCAGTCGTGGGCAAAGTATTTGCACGAGTAACGCTGAACAGAGTACAGAAGATCGCAGACAGGGTTTACCCAGCCTCTCAGAGCGGGTTCCGTGCAGGGCGCTCAACGACTAACATGACAGCCTCTCTCAGACAGTTGCAGGAGAAGTGCAAGGAACAAATGCAGCCATTGAACATAGCCTTCATAGAACTCACCAAAGCATTCGATCTTGTGAGCCGGGATGGTCTTTTCAAGGTTCTAAAAAGAATCGAATGTCCACCAAAGCTTCTATCAGTAATCAAGTCCTCTCACAAAGATATAAAAGGGGTTGTGCAGTTTGAGATCTCATCCTCAACACCATTTGAAATTAAGTGTGGAGTTAAGCAAGGGTGTGTACTACTCCCAAGTCTCTTTGGGATCTACTTTACTGTCATGCTAAAACACGCATTTGGTGGCCCCAAGGAAGGTATATACCTCTACACAAGATTAGACGGCAAACTGTACAACTTAGACAGGCTTAGAGCAAAGACAAAAATCCGCAAAGTACTTATAAGAGACTTGCTCTTCGCTGATGATGTAGCATTAGTAGCTCACTCCAAACAAGACCTGCAGACTCTTCTGAATACATTCTCCAAAGCATGTGGCGACTTCAAGCTTATCATTATCCTGAAAAAGACGAACATCACGGGTATCAATGGACAACACCCACCAAATATACACATCAACAACTACCAGCTATAAGCAGTAAATGAATTCACTTATCTTGGTTCATTGATAACAAACGACCTCTCCTTGGACACCGAGAATAATAAAAGAGTTGGTCGCGCCTCAGCAACATTTGCAAAACTCACCAAGAGAGTGTGAGGAAACACCAAGCTCAATCTCACTACCAAGACACTGGATACAAAATCAGTGTCTACATGAAATCAACCAACAATGAACAGTGTCTAAATGGACAAAGTGAGTACCCCGTAAGATACAAAAGGTCCACAATTAATGCGTATGTCAGGAGGGCGCTCACACACTGTTCAGACTGGACATCTGTTCACCACGAACTTGAACGGACCTCCCTAGTTCTCGTAAACAACGGTTTCCCTAATTACCTTGTAGAGAAAACTATCAAGGATGAAGTCCACCAAAGGTACTTTGGACATAACCCCAACATCAACGCCCCAAACAAGGCACCCATAAAACTATTTCATAAAAGCCACATGACATCAGCATATAAAACTGAAGAAAGATTTATGAAGAATATCATCCACCGCAATGTAAAACAGATACCCGAAGACAAATATCTCAATTTTATCATCTTATCTTTTACCCGTCTAAGAAATCTTCCAACATTTAATTAAAAAATAATCCCTTTCCTCCTCCAGAGCCCTTCCAGAGGAGAAACATCATCTACATGCATACATGTCAACACGAGGGCTGTGGAACTCGTACTACTCGTACTTCTTATGTAGGAATGACGACTACTCGCCTCTTCAGGCGCCTCACTTACCATCTACAAACAGGATCCATCAAGAACCACCACCTGCACGACCATGGGATCCCCCCCAACGAGAGAACTTCTGGTTAAAGGCACCATAATCCTGGACCATAATGACGATGCCCATCGCCTTTCACTATTGGAAGCTCTTTATATAAAAGATTCATCACCCTCAATCAACATCCAGAGTGGTGATCTCCTGAACCTTCCCTCCAGTAGAGAAACTTCGCCACTCCTCCGTTAAGGCTCCCCATGGAGCGCCATGTACTACGATGTTCAGCAATATTGCACTGACCTTTCCCAATGTTAGTGTTTTGTGTTTATAACTCATGTATCAAAAACCACTGAAAATGTAACAAAAGTTATGAAACGTCCTGCTAGTAAATAACAAATCGACTTTATTCGTCTCCATGCCCTACACTTTCAGAGAATTCCTGTATTCCTTAAGTAAGGATGAGAAACGCCTCTTTCGAGGAATTGAAAGTCTTCAGAAAAATATAATTAACGCCGAGATTTCCGTATGTATATATATATATATATATATATATATATATATATATATATATATATATATATATATATATATATAATCAATCAATCAATCAATAAAAAATAAATGAAAAGACACTAATGCACAAATTACGTGAATTTTCAGGAATAGGAAAGAGAGAGAAAGAGAGAGACAGAGAGAGAGAGAGAGAGAGAGAGAGAGAGAGAGAGAGAGAGAGAGAGAGAGAGAGAGAGAGAAGGAGAGGGAGAGAGAGAGAGATGGGGTGGGGTCTGGGAGTCTGAATTGGACTTAAATCCAGGAACCATTATAGTAGTCGGACATATTGTGATTACAATATTATATAATGTACTGTATTTGTAACACTATGTAAATATGTATAAGTATGTACTTCTGTATAGAGCCGTCTAACGAGTTTATGCTAATGGAATTGAATTCCCGTGCGTTGAACGTGCCCACGCTGTGTAAGGTAGTATTGTTCTATCTGTGGTTGAGGGCCCACAATCGTGCCATACTTTTGTAAAAGTAAAAAATATGTCAACGTATATAAGTTTCATTAATTCACCATTATATTCAAATGGTGGTGGCTGTTAAAAACTTCGTATTTCCATGTGAGACATTTTAGTGACATTTTAAGTGTACACAACTGAACTATATAGTTCCCAGGTATTTCGGCGAGTATTTTTGTTTTCTTCCACTCATTTTACAGCTAGGTTCACTTAACTCTGTAGTGAATGCGATTGCAAATTAGTGCCTATTACGGAAGTTCAAAAAGTGTAATCGTAGACTCCTTAGTATTCTTCTGCTGGACATCGATTCAAGCCAATTCGCCTCCGACCTTAAGGTCGTCTCTTTGCTGCTAGCTACCTTTACGTCTGCCCAAACTGTTATCATCGGTGTGCCACGAGATTTCCAGCTATGCTAATGTTATGCACGTGGATGTTCTCAGATGAGTACATGGGATTTCAGTAGCTGGCATGTTGTTGTGAGACCACCATATTGCCTGTATGTATATCATAGCTACCCCTTCAATAATTATGTTTTCCATTATTATTATTATTCTAAGAGAGACTAATTTCACTTAAACAATAGTGACCTTTTTCATAATACCATGATTTTATAAATGTGTGTGTCAGGATCACGTGCGTAGCTGTTGAATGGGAGGAAATCCTTATGTGGATGAGAGACATACTGCATTCAGTGGTCTCCTGCCTTCCTTCAGGACGCAAGGATCTCTCTCCAAGCAGACGACGTCAGTGTGTAAATGTGTTTGATCCCTGGACTCTCCAGCTATGGCTTCTCCCACTATTACTCTATTACACCAGGGCCCCCACATTATATAATTCTCTAGTGAGGATCCTAGTTATCCAGCATCTGTATTTATTCAACAATGTGAGGATAGTATCATCAACACTAATGGCATTACTGGGTCTGAAAAATATCCTTTATTATATATCAACTTGTACCCAATTCACTAGCCTCTGAGATGATGTCCATTCTCGTGGAGTTGTAGCTCAGTCTTTAGTTGACGAGTTCTTGATGGAGGGTGTCATCCAAGAGTCTCGTTCCGAGTGGAACTCCCCGCTCCCTCTTGTGCCCAAGAAGAACGAGTCATTCCGCCCTGTTGTGGATTATAGGCGTGTCAACGGTGTCACAGTTTCCTTACTTTTTGCCTTTGTAGAGTGATCTTCTTCAGTCCATAGGAACAGGTAACACAGTGTTAACCATCTTGGACTTAAAGGCTGGCTTTTGGCCTATCCATTTGGAAGAAAATTCTTGTAAGATCACGGCTTTCTTCACTCCGTCAGGTCATTATGAATGACTCCGTTATCCCATGGGTTTACGAATTGCTCCTTTAAAATGCCAGTGCCTTAATGACTTAGTTTTTATGGACTAGTGGGTAATGGACTTTTTGTGTATCTGGATTACTAGACTCTAGTTTCCAAGGATGTGAGAAGTTCCTTGTATAAGTTTTGCTGAAGTTGGGTTGAAGCTCCATTAACCCATGTGTTTATTTTTCAAGTCCAGCATCCAATTCTTAGGTCCACTCGTGACCTTCTCAGTCCACTCGTGACCTCAGCTCAGTCCACTCGTGACCTCAGCTCAGTCCGCTCGTGACCTCAGCTAGAGACCTCGTTTTTCTGCACAGACACCAGCTAGTGAATACCTGTGAATTTTATATCTCCGAATAGTGTTAAGTGATTGTGTTGTGTTTTTGTAATTGTATACGTATAGCGCTATACAGTTACAGATATAAGATAAAGTGCAGGGTTCTATTTAATTTCAAAACAGTTTTCTGTTACCGTATTCCAAAGGTAGGAGAAATAGTATAAGGTAAGCAGAGTAAGCTTCGCGTATTTAGTTTATTAGAGACCGCTTTGATTTTTTTGTTGTTGTTGATTTGTATTTTCTCTTTGCCGTTTTTATTGCTAAAGGGGGAGCGAAATGGCTTGTGAAGGTTGCGTGAACCTAGAGTTTCGTCTCAGGATGTGTGAGGAGGAAATTCGGCTTCTCAGGAGTGCGCTCCGTGAGAAGAGTGAACCCTCCCCACAACCCAAAGAGCGTTCCACTTCTTCACCTACTGTCACTGCCATGAGCGAGTGGCGCTCCGTGGGGTCCCGTTTGTCGAGCCCGCGTTCGGTAGACGTGTGCCCTGTGGAGCAACCGCTGGCTCTAGTCAATCGTTTTGCTCTACTGGAGGATGAAGTGGCTGAAAACCAGGAGTTCTTGGTGGTGGGGGACTCCATGGTTCGAGGCTATGACGACATCCTGCAGCGAAAGACTAAGCGACGTTGCAAGCTTGTATGTCAACCGGGCCGTGGGATCGTTGATTGTACCCGGTCCATCAGGGAGCAAGGACGGAAGAACACGGTTACGATTGTACATACGGGTAGTAACGATGTAGGTAGGGTGAGATCAGAGGAGCTTGTTCGGAATTACAAGGTCCTCCTTCAGGAGATGAAGGAACGTGGGAGCCGTCACGTAGTCTGTGGGATCCTCCCGAGGATCTACGCAGGTTCGTGTTGGAACAGTAGAGCCATAGGGATCAATGATAGGATATCGCAGTTGTGCACACAATTGGGATACCACTTTCTTGATCCTTGGTATCTCTTTTCTAGGCGCCATGACCTTTACGCTTCTGATGGGATCCACCTTACCCGCAGAGGCAAAGATGTTCTTACAAACCTCATTGTGGGAGTTTGTAATGAACCAGCTCCTTTTTTAGGGTAGAAGGCCAAAGGGAAGGGGAAATAGAATGTACTTGGGAAAACAGTGTAGAGTATAGCATTAATGTAGAACAATGTACCAGTATAGGACAAAATATAATTTTAGGATATAATGTCGCTAGAGGACGAAATGTCACATTAGGATATAATGTCATAGGACAAAATGTCGCAATGGGATATAATGACAGTGGAGGACAAAAGATCACGATGGGAAGTAATGGTAAAGGAGAACAAAATATCACGATAGGATGTAATGATAATGGAGGAGAAAATATCACGGTAGGATATAATGTCATTGAAGGCCAAAATGTAATTTTAGGAAGGGATACCGGACAGAATGTCAATGAAGGCCAAAATATCATGATAGGATGTAATATCGCTAGAGGACGAAATGACACATTAGGATGTAATGTCTTAGGACAAAATGTCACAATGGGATGTAATGACAGTGGAGGACAAAATATCACGATGGGAAATAATGATAGTGGAGAACAAAATATCACGATAGGATGTAATGATAATGGAGGAGAAAATATCACGGTAGGATATAATGTCAGTGAAGAACAAAATATAATTTTAGGAAGAGATACCGGACAGAATGTCAATGAAGGCCAAAATATCAAGATAGGATGTAATGACAGTGGAAGACAAAAGATCACGATGGGATGTAATTATAGTGGAGGAAAAAATATCACGGTAGGATATAATGTCACTGGAGGACAAAATATAATTTTAGAAAGGGATGCCGGACATGTCACTGAACGACGGGAGGCCGGCGTGAATCACGGTGACGTAGGGGGACAAAATGTACAAAATAGATCGGATGACCGTAATCGACCAGATGTCCGTGATGGGGGAAATGTTAATTTTGATAGGAGAAATGTTAATGAGGCATTGAATGTCAATGAAGGACCAAATAATAATAATATAGAGCAAGGCATAAATAAAAAACAAAATGATAATATAAGACATGATATTGAAACTCAAAATGTGTCAAAAAGAAATAATCAGGAGTTTCTTAAAACTATGTACTTTAATGCTCGTAGTATTAGGAACAAATTTCAAGAAATACAGGCGTATGTCAAAAGCGAAAATCTCGATATGATAGGAATAACTGAGACATGGTTAAATGGTACAGAGTTCGAAGCTGAATTTAATATTGCGGGATTTAAACACTTTCATCATGATAGAAACCACAAGAAAGGTGGGGGTGTTCTATTGTACGTTAAAAACAATGTTCATGCTTGTGTTTTAGAGAAAGTGAAACAGGATGCATATGACAGTTTGTGGGTTGAGTTAACCCAAACAAATGGACGAAAAATGAATATAGGTGTAATATATAGGCCAAAGACATTATCATTAGCAGACGACAAACTGTTATTTCAAGAACTGTCTAGTTTCTGCAACCGGGATTTATTGATAATGGGTGATTTCAATTTTACTGACATTGATTGGATGACCCTTGAACATGGCCATATAGGTAGTCGCTTGATTGATTTTCTTGGTGACAATTACTTAATTCAGCATGTAAAAGAGCCCACAAGATATGGAAACTTACTCGATTTATTGATCACTAGCCGCGAAAGCATGGCAACTGATGTAGAAGTCGGTGAATCTGTTGCAAATAGCGATCACAACTTAGTCAGATTCAAACTCCTAAACAATTTTAGAATAGATACTTGTGCTTCTAAAATACCCGATTTCAGTAAAGCTCAGTTCATAGAACTACGTCAGGAGCTTCAGCTTACAGATTGGGAGGACAAATTAAACGAAAGGCCTGTAGATCAGATGTGGGAAATATTTCAAAATACGCTCACTAAGATGATTCAAACTTACATTCCTTTTAAGGACAGACGTCCCCCAAATCAGGCTCGCCCAAAGTGGCTCGACAAAGAAACTGAAAAAAGTATTGCTAAAAAGAGACAGGCTTATAAGAAATATAAGTGCTCGGGTGCATCTAATGACTATGAAAGTTATGTATCAATACAGAGAGATTTAAAAAAGACAATAAGAAAAAGAAAACGACAATACGAAATGAACATCGCTGAGAAATCCAAAGAGAATCCCAAAGAATTCTATAGTTACATTAGAGATAAAAAGGTTGTTAGGAATCACATTGGTCCACTATTATCTGCTGACGGTCAACTTGAATATTCAAATGAAGGAATGTGTAATCTCTTAAACAATTATTTTAGCTCGGTATTCGTAAACGAAACACCTCAAAGTGAATTCCAAACTGAAACCTGTGAAAAGTCTGGGGTAAACTTACTCACTACGGTAAATATAACAAAAGAAACAATTAAAAGGTGTATAGACAAACTCAAAGTTAATAAAACACCAGGGCCTGACGGTTGGCATCCAAGAATCTTAAAGGAAATGAAAAATGAGATTGTTGTTCCATTAGAAATTATTTTCAAGAAATCCATCATATCCGGAGATGTCCCAAGAGAATGGAAGCTAGCTAACGTTACTCCCATATTCAAAAAAGGTGACAAAAAGAAACCAAATAACTATAGGCCTATTAGTTTGACTTCGATCGTAGGAAAAATAATGGAAACTATCATCAGAGATGCTATCGAATATCATTTAGAAAGTAACCGTTTGATAAATGATAGCCAACATGGTTTCAGACGGAAACGTTCTTGCGTGACTAACTTACTCGAATTCTACAACACAGTTGTCTCGAATTATGACAAAAGAAACAATATAGATTTAATATATCTAGACTTTGCAAAAGCTTTTGATACCGTCCCACACGAAAGACTACTTACTAAATTAGCTTTGCATGGAATAAGTGGTAGCCTATTAGGTTGGACTAGTAATTGGTTGAAAGGTCGAAAACAGAGAGTTGTTTTAAATGGAAAAAACTTCTGGATGGAAAAGTGTTGCAAGTGGAGTTCCTCAGGGTTCCGTTCTTGGGCCACTTCTATTCATAGTATATATAAATGATATAGACCATGGACTAAAATCTACTGTTTCCAAATTTGCTGATGATACAAAACTGTGCGGAGTGGCAAATGATCACTCAAACCAATTAGATATTCAAGAAGATTTAGATAAATTACAGCAATGGTCTGAAAAGTGGCTAATGAAATTTAACACAAGTAAATGCAAGGTAATGCACATAGGTAAAAATAACAGCAAGTACGATTACAAGTTATTTGGAAATTCGTTAACAAAAGTGGATAGTGAAAAAGATCTCGGCGTAATTATCAGTAACGACCTCAAATCATCCAAGCAGTGTATTTCAGCCTCTGAGAAAGCAAATAAGATTCTGGGATTGATTGCGCGATCTTTTGATTTCAAAAGTCCATCACTCATTAACAAGCTATATAAATCGTTAGTTCGTCCACATTTGGAATATGCTGTTTCCGTATGGTCACCGAATCTCATTAAAGACATTGACAGACTGGAAAAAGTACAACGGCGAGCCACAAAACTGATTCCAAATATCAAAAATAAATCATACGAAAATCGACTTAAGCACATGAATCTGTTTTCCCTAAAAAAGCGTAGACTCAGAGGTGACTTGATACAGGTCTTTAAGATTTTAAAGGGAATTGACAACATCAAAAGTGACAAAATTTTCACATTGAATGAGAATCAGACAAGAAACAATGGTCTCAAACTGTCCGGAAATAGATTCAATTTGGAAGTAGGTAGAAACAACTTTGCCAACCGTGTAGTTAATGAATGGAATAAACTTCCTGCACAGGTAGTGCAATGTAGTTCAGTTCGAAGCTTTAAGAATCATTTAGATAAATACCTAAGTAAGATGCTGTAATTATTATAATTTATGTTATATTATTTGTTTTTGTTTTGTTATAATTTGTCTGTCTGATTTTCATTTATTATTAGTTATATGTCAATTTATTATCATTTACTATTTACCTGTTTGTTTGTTATTCAACTATACCAATGCATTTATTTATGTATTTTAATTGTTATTTACATTGTTATAGTTTTAATTTATTATTAATATGATTTTTTTTTTTTTTTTTTTTTTTGCATCCGACCTAGATATGGATCAAAAGGTCTCCTGTCGGCATGCTTTGCCTTTGTAATCCTTTGTAAAGATGGCATTCATACTACAGATGATAAGATCAAAACTGTCATAAACTTTCCTACACCTAAGACAGTTGACCAAATACGTTCTTTCCTAGGGTTGGCAGGATACTATCGTGCGTTTGTAAAAGACTTTGCTTCCATTGCATCACCTCTTACCCGTCTCCTCAAAAAAGATGCTTCCTTCCAGTGGCATTATGCTCATCAGAAAAGTTTTGACTCCTTGAAGCATTCACTTATTCAGGCGCCTGTGTTGTCATTCCCAGATTATAGTCTTCCTTTTACTATTTGCACTAATGCTTCTGGTTTAGGTATTGGAGCTGTCCTAATGCAGCAAGTAGTCACATACTAAATCATGCTGACTCTTGCTACTCTGTTACACATCTGGAAGATTTAGCAGTGGTGTGGGCTCTAAACCATTTTTTTTACATCTTATTTGCCTAGCCTATCACAGTACTTAAATATATTCCGGGACGTACAAATCATGTTGCTGATGCACTTTCACGAAATGTACCCATAACTGATGTTGCTGTGATTCACAATTTCTCCCTGCGAGATTTAGCCAAAGTTTAACGTGAGGACCTTTTTTGGTCTGCTGTCATTTACGCCTTAGAATCTGGCGATGATGCTACCTTGCCAAAATTGCCTGTACCTCTGTCTCTATCCTTGCAAGACACTGTTCTCAATCGTAACTTGAACGTGTTTGAGCAGGACGTGGCACAATTAGTGATCCCTGAGTCCCTACTCCCTGTTATTTAATCACTTGCTCATATTTCCCTCAAGCTGGTCACCCAGGTCATGACAAAACTTTGGCTATGGCTAGCAAAAAATATTATTGGCCTAGAATGCGTTTAGATATTGCCACTCATTTGGCCCATTACAAGTCTTGTGCTCACAAGAAAGGTTCTACTCACACTGCTCCTATTCTAGAGTATCCTACTCCTTCTCGTCTCTTTGATATTGTCGTCATTGATCTCTTGTAATTGCCCCGTAGGATTCAAGGTTCTGTGTACGTTCTTGTATGCGTTGATCACTTTAGCAGTTTTGTGATATTGGCTCCCTTGCGTGGTAAATCTGCTCCAGTTTTTGCTTATGCTTTAATTTCCCATGTTTTTTGTACTTACACTACTCCTTCAATGCTACTTAACGACAATGGGACTAAATTTAAAAATTAGGTCATACCCAATACTTACAAACAATACAACATAACCCTGACTTTTGTAAGTGCTTATCATCCCTCTTCTAACGATCTGGTGGAGCAAACAAATATGAAAATACTTAACATCCTAAGGCACGTTGCTAGTGATCTGCAGGAAACTTGGGAGGACTGGCTACCCCATGTCAGTGCCTGCATTACTAGCGCTATCAATGTATCAACGGGAAAGACATCTCATTTTGCCATTTATGTTTCTGAGAAGAGGCTTCCGTATTGTCTTCTGGATAGTGTTATTCTTCCTCTCTACGATTCAGTGTTATACATTTCATACCATTTATGATTCTGTCGAAAGAAAACTTCGGGAGTCTAGATCAAACATGATAAATAAGCATATTAAAGCTACACCTGTTTGCATCCAAATGGGTGATCATGTATTTAAACAAATACCTGAGCGCCAGTCTAAGCTAAACAACAAATGTACTGGTACTTTTCTGATGACGCAGATGATTTATTCTAATAAGGTTATGATTTTTAGCCCATCTCAGGAATCTTTTTTGGGTCTGCATTCAGATAGGCTTAAGAAGATATAGGTGTCCCTACCTGCATTTACCCGGCCTCCACCAGAGCCCAATGTTCCCACTGTGCCTCCCTCTATTCATTATTTGTATCATCTACGTTCAAAAGGTACAATTCCTTGATTGTCAAGTGAGACTATTATGAACATATGTGTCGCTGCGCAACTATTTGTCATTGTAACCACTAGCTGTTTAGGTTGTAATTTGTATAAACATCTGTGTGCAGCTTCGGTTATGCATGGCATAATCGAGAGAGATTTTATCTATATTTTTAACAGTTAGTGTATGGTTATTGTATTTTCCCATTGTCCTATGTATCATTCCCTGTATTACTATATTTGTATCATGTCTCAGACGTCCAGCAATTTATAACTTGTTCTTTTCCCTATTGGCACCAGTATGTGGTTGTGTCTGTTGTATAATATATTCCAGTATGTCTTTGTGTATTTTGTGTGTCATATTTCAGTATATGTCTTTGTTCACCATTTCCAAATATATGTATGTTCTTTATTTATTGCCGTACTTTACCTACCATTGTGTTTGTCTGGTCCCTGCCACAAATATTATTTTCTCGGTGAGGGCACCGAGAGAGGGTGGCCGAGCTATGTAGTAGTTGGAAGTATTGTGATTACAATATTATATAATGTATTGTATTTGTAACACTATGTAAACATGTGCAAGTATGTCGAATTCTAGAAGGAAACGTAAAGAATATTCAGTACAAAGTGTGTAGTCTTCATGTCTAAATGAATTGTTATCCTAAATCATAAGAACACATTTCAGTACTATACAAGGCGCTCCAAGCCAGACAGGCAAAGACAACATCACCTAAGAATAAGTTTTCCTTGAGCTCCTCATTTGGCCAAACTTTCGATAGAGATAATTCAAAACATGGTTTTGGTGTTTTCGCCTGTCTGGGATGGAGCACTTCAACATCCTGATGCCATCGATAAAATGTAAGAAGAAAAGAATAAAAAGTGGGAAATCATGGTTACCTGTATGGAATGTTAACTGCATATTTTTGATGTAGTGACTATCTTAGTGATTTCAGTGAATCTATTACGAACCACCACTCAGAAAAAAAAAACTGATCACTTTTATCTTCTACTATCTTTCCGTCCTGTTACTCTCTTTAAATATATTCTTTACCACGCCTACGACTCTTCTTCGGTGCAATATCGTTTCCAAGGATAGAAGCGCTGGTTATAGCTGGCGAAAACAGGAGGCGACCGCGTCAGGAATATAATGATGACAATGAATGAAAGTTACGTGGAAAGAGCACCTCACACTCGGGAGACGCTTGTGGTCATGAAGGAAGGATTAACAAGGACTACAGTGTAACCCAAAAAGGGGTTTTGATACATAAAAAGTGATTTAGCAGGTGGTGTAAAGCCTCGGTGGGACTTTTGGTGATTTATTTTCAGGTACTGCACCTATGGTACAAAGGGAAAAGGGGATATTCCCTAGTGAGATAAGGAAGAGGGTCTCCCTACCTCTATTGACTAGGTCCTTGACCTAGGCAGCCCTAACTACAACGGGTGCAGCAGTTTGTTAATAAAAAGGAAAAGTGCTTGTTGTTGTGAGTCACTATATTGGAAATGTGTTAGTCATTGAACATAGATATGGGTGTTAGTTCCATTGTATGGGGTTTAGTTATATCATTGGTGGATGTGGCTAGATATGACATATATATTGACGTTAAGATAATGTAATTGGGGTAGCTATAAGAAATGAGTCATTAGATCTGTCTGGTAACATTAGGCATTTCCGTGTTGTGGATAGTGCGAAGATATCATGTTGTCTTACGTTGCATTGTTGAGTAAAGTTGTTTTGTGATTGAGGAATTTGTTAGATCTGCCAGATTGGGGTCTTGCTAAAGACGTGTACCATCTAGCATATGTGTGGATCACGTGCATGGTTGGTGATGGTTAATGAGGATTACAATGGAGTTGGAGGGTGAGAAAGTAATGTAGTTGGAGGGTGAGAAGGTAATGTAGTTGGAGGGTCAGAAGGTAATGGAGTTGAAGGGTGAGAAGGTATAGGAGGAGTATGATAAAGAGATGGAAGAATAAAGTGGTGGTGAAGGAATAGTGTTAAGAAGTGGAGTGTTAGGATGTGGAAGGATTAGGAGGTAGGAAGGATTAGGTGGTGAAAAGAATAGGAGGTAGAAGGATTAAGGGGTGGAAGAATTAGGAGGTGGAAGGAAGGATTAGGAGATGGAGGGATTAAGGGGGGAAGGAATGGAAAATGGAAGGAATAGGAGGTGGGAGGAATAGGTGGAAGGATTAGGATGTTGAAGGACTAGGGGTGGGAATCTTAGGGGGTATGAAGGATTAGGGAGTGGAAGGATTAGGGGGAGGCAGGATTAGGATGTGGAAGGATTAGGAGGTGTGAAGGATTAGGAAGTCGATGATAAAGACGAGCCGATAACAATGTGATTTAGATCCTGGAGGGTGAGAATCTAAGTAGGACTTGAAGTTTTAGATGATGAAATGGAGGAATATGAGTAATGGCTCTAGGTGAAGGAGGAGGAGAGTCAAGAAGGAACTGGAATGGCCACGACGCCCTGGGACACGAGAAAGGGTTTAGGGGGACTGGAGATGTCAAAACTTTCACATGAATGGACTATGCTGGCGTGGAGGGGTAAATGTCCGAGGAATTAGTCGTGGACCAAAATGAAATTTTAGAGAACTGGAGGAGCAGAAGAAAGAAAATGGGGTGAAGGTTTAGGGAGAAATGAAGGAAATGTTGGTAAGGTCTCAGAGGAAAGAAAGAAAATGGGGTCAGGTTTTAGAGAGAATAAAGAAAACGGAGTGAAGTTGCAGAGAAAAGGAAATGGGGTGAAGGTTCCTATAGAAGAAATAAAATGGAGGGATATTTCAGAGAAAAGAAAGAAAATGGGGTGGGGTTTAATAGGAAAGAAAATGAGGGTGAGATTTCAGAGAAAAGAAAGAAAATGGGGTGAGGGTTCAGAGGGAAGAAAATGGGGTGACGTTTCAAAGAGGAGAAAGAAAATGGGGTGAGGGTTCAGAAAGAAGAAAGAAAATGGGGTGAGGTTTAGGAGAGAAGAAAGAAAATGGAGTGAGGTTTAAGAGAGAAGAAAGAAAATGGGATGAGGGTTCACAGGGAAAAAAGAAAATGGGGTGGGCTTTCAGAGAGAATAAGGAGAAAATGTTAAGTCACAAGAATATGGCGTGCGGGAGAAGAAAGGAAAAATAAAGGAAAATAAAAGAATGGAGAAGTCTAAGAACAGAAGAAGTTGGGGTGGAGGTTGAGGAAGAAATATAACGAAAGGAAATTAGCGGGACGCTCTCTCTCTCTCTCTCTCTCTCTCTCTCTCTCTCTCTCTCTCTCTCTCTCTCTCTCTCTCTCTCTCTCTCTCTCTCTCTCTCTCTCTCTCTTTCTCTTGGAGAGAACGAAAGATTTACGGTAAGGAAGATCGCAGATTGGGGAAGCAAGTTCGAAAAATGAGAACGGGGCTCTTGGAGGTAAAGGACAAAAGGCTTAGAAGCTACAAACTAGGAAAAGGGGTAATGGAGAAACTGAATCTAAAGGAGTGTAGAGAGAAGGGTGATAATGAATAGGAGGCGAACTGTGTAGAAATGGATTAGAAAAAATATCTTTTGATTGAGAACTAGGAAGGAGAGGAGGAGGGGAAGGAGGAGAGGGAAGACAAGAAGCAGTAGAAACTTGATGATAAAAAAAATTCAAGAAAATTAGGAGTAACAACATATAGGCCAAGGTGGATAAAAAGAAAACAAAAGCTATGCGAGGGAAAAGGAAGGGAAAGAGGAGGAGTTGGAAACGACCAGGAAGAAGAAAAGGTGTAAATGGAAAATAAACAAATAAGTAAGTATAAGGAAAAGAAAGGAGTGTAAAAAGGAAAGCGGGAGAAGGAGATGGAGGAAGTGGAGGAGGAGAAGGAGGAACATGGGCGAAGAGAAATGCGGGGCGGGTGTGTGTGGGTGGGATGTGCAGGAATGGTGCGATTGTAATTTAAATGTTATTTTATCCATTTGCTTTATGACTGATGGCAATTACTTTGTGTCAGCTCAATTAAATTTATGGATATTTCAGGCGCCGAATTGGATATACGACTGCAGCAGTTAAAGACTGCAGTTGAACTCCTGGATTGAATTAGAGAACACACACACACACACACACACACACACACACACACACACACACACACACACACACACACACACACACACACACACACAAAATGAAAAACTGAAAAAGGAGGTCAAAGAGCAATTACAAATAGTGAGCGGAAAGGTGGAAGAGTCAATTAAAGAAACAAACCTCATTGAAATAAAAAAAATCGATGGAAACAAGAACAGGAAAATAAAAGAATATCTTTTAGGGAAATAGTACAAAAGCAGGTGGAGGAAAATACAAAAGAAACAGTTATGAAAGTAATTAAAGAAAAGGAAAATTGTGTGAGAGATGCAGTTGATAAAGATAAGTGCATTGTGGTGCATGGTATCCAGGAAAAACATATGTATAAATACCAGAGAGAAAAGGAGAAGAAATAGCTAGGGAATTTTTGAAAGAAATGCAGGTCGAAGGGCAAACTTTTAACAAGGAAATCGACGAGATCCATAGCATAGGCAAATATTCGAAAGATAGACAACATAGACCTCTGAAAAAAAATCAAATAACAGCCGACGAGGTATTATCGAAAGCGGTTAAATTGGCAAACAGCGAGAAATTAAAACATATATGGATAAAAAAGGAAATGAGGGATGAGGAAAAAGAGGAAGACAAAGCTCTCAGAATCGAAGCCAATGATAGAAATGAGAAAAGAACAGACACAGAAAAAACGATTTTTTCTTTTCTTTTTGAGAGAGAGAGAGAGAGAGTACTGGACTTGAGACTGATATAATGGTACATCAAAAAATGGAAACTTAAATAAAATAAAAAAAGAAGAAAATATGAAGCTAAAAGTGTCATACACAAATATCGATGGCATGATCTCTGGAGTTAATTAACTAAATGACTATCTAGAAATAGAGAAACCTAACATTATGAGAATTGCGGAGGCAAAATTGAAAGGACCTCTATCAACAAGTATAGTGGGACAAGGTCTATACAACCACGGGGGGAAAATGGAGCAGACAAGCAGGTAGGAGGTGTCATGATATTGACCAAAAAGGATCTAAATGTGACAAAGATTAATGAAGGCAATGGTAATGTAGAATTAATTATGATTAAAATTATAAACAAAAAGATGAAAAGCAGAAAATTTGTAGTAGTGTATGTACCACCAAAAACACAGGCTTGGTCTGATAGCGATCATTCTAAATTACTGGAAGACACAAGGAATGTACTAAACGTGTTAATAGAAGAGGGTGGTAGCATAGTAATCATAGGTGATTTTAATGCAAATGATATAACCTGGGAAGAAATGATAGTAAAAGGGAGAGAAGAACTTTGGAGCAATATTCTACTGGATATGACCATCGAATACACCTTAACACAATGGGTAAAGGAAAATACTAGACATAGAAACAACTTCTGAACCAGATATCGTGAACAAAATGGAATATAAAACACATTTGGAAAGAGTGACCATATACTAATAGAGTTTAAATTAAAAGAACAAAACAATGCAGCTAGGAATGATAAACATAGAGAAGAAAGATTAATGTACAACGAAACGGACTTTGTAAAACTAAGAATTTTTTTCCAAAACACAAACTGGGATAAATTCTCCAAGGAGGAAAAAAGATGGAAGACAAATATAACATATTCAAAGAAAAGTACAAGAAAGGAATTGATGAATATGTACCAAAGAAGAAACAAAAAGAGATTTATATAAAGTGTTGGTATAACAAAAGATGCAGTGAGACTAAAGACAGAGGAGACAAAGCCTGGAAAAAATGGAAAAAAGACAATATATATATATATATATATATATATATATATATATATATATATATATATATATATATATATATATATACATATGTATCTATATATATATATATAATATTATAGAAAAATATAAGGATCAACCTAAACTCTTTTACAGATATATAAATCACAAATTAAAGGATAAACATGAAATAGAAAAAAATGCGTGAAGGAGATAAAGAATATATAGATGACACAGAAATGGCAGAAGTTATGATCAGACATTTCAGGTCTGTTTTTACAATTGAGAGCTCACAAGTTTGGGAAGATGGACAACAAGAAAGATCCCCTAAAATGAAAGAAATATAGGTAACACAGAAAAAAAAAACAAGATGTTAGGAAATCGCATGGACCAGATGGAATTGCAAATTGGATACTGGAAGAGTATATAGACGGACTGACAGACAGATTATACACTCAAAGAAGGAAATGTACCGCAAGATTGGAAATATGCAAACATAGTACCAATATATAAAGGAGGAAACAAAGAAGATACTACAAACTTCAGACCAATATCCCTTACAAGCATAGTAGCAAAAATATGAGAGAAAGCAATCAGAAACAAATGGACCAAACACTTGGAAGGAAATAAAACAGTAAACCCTAAACAATGTGGCTTTAGGAGTGAAAGATCATGTACCACAAACTATGCTTTTACTCGATATTAATTGAGATAATACAAGAAAGAGATGGCTGGGCAGATTGAGCCATCTTGGACTTGCAGAAGGCATTTGACAAAGTACCACATAAAAAACTAATAAGAAAATTTGAAATAATAGGAGGAATACAAGGTAAGCTACTGGAATGGATGAAGGATTTCTTAATTGGGAAAAAAGATGAAAGTGGTACTTAGAGACAAAAATTCGAACTGGGAAGATGTGAAGAGTGGCTTCCCGCAAATATCTGTATTGGCTCCTTTAATGTTTACCATATATATAGATGATATGAATGAGGGAGTAAATTGTTACATGAGCCTCTTTGCTGACAATGCCAAATTACTCAAGAGAGTAAGAACAGAAGAAGACTGCAGACCGCTACAAGAAGACCTGGACAAAATATGAGAATGGAGTCAGAGATGTGAGATGAGCTTCAACATTAAGAAATGTAGCATAATGGAATTTAGAAAAAACAAAAATAGAATTTAGGGTCAATATGAAATTGGAAACAAGGAATTCAAAAAAGTTGATTCAGAAAGGGACCTGGGAGTGATCATCTCAAGTGACTTTACACCTGATAAACATGTCAATAAATTATTTGGAGGGACTTTTAACTTACTAAGATCAATAAAAGTGGCCTTCGACTAAATGGATGAAGAAATGGTAAAGAAAGTAGTGGTTACACTAATAAGACCTAAACTAGAGTGTGCTGCAACACTATGGGCACCTTGCGCAAAAAAGAACATAAGAAAATTAGAGAGAATCCAAAGAGCAGCGACAAAAATGGCACCTTCACTATCAAATTTGACATACGAACAAAGATTGGAGAAATTACACCTATCAACACTGGAACAGAGATGAGAAAGAGGTGATTTGTTGACCATTTACAGAATTATGAAAGGGATGGAAATTCTCGATAGAGACGACTTATTAAAATGGGACAGAAGAGAAACAAGAGGACACGAAAAGAAGCTAAAGAAGGACAGTTACAGAAGAGACCTGAAAAAGAATAGCTTCCCACACAGAGTGATTGATGTCTGGAACAAACTAAACGGAGAAACAGTGAGTGCCAAAATTATATACGATTTAGGATAAACTGGATGCGGAGAGATAGGAAAACAGGTCACTACGAGCATAGCTCTCGTCCCGTAATATATAACTAGGTGAATACAACTAGGTAAATACACACACACACACACACACACACATACACACACACACACACACACACACACACACACACACACACACACACACACACACACACACACACACACACACACACACACACACACACACACACACGCACACACACACACACACACACACACACACACAGTTGATGACACAGTAGTAGGGATCGTGGCAGCCACTACGGCATTCCGAGTTCGAATCAGAACCAGTACTGAAATAATTTCAGTATCACTGCGCTGCGTGTCGTTACTCCAAATTTCGTGGGCGGGGAGTTGGGGATGTGTGTGCGTGTAAGGTCACAGTGTTACCCATAGATCGGTCATATATGAGCTTTGAGCTCTCTTCCGAGAGGAAATAGCTGTCGATCCCGAATCCAGCACGTGATCCAAGAACATGGTGGTGAATCACACACACGCACACGCACACACAAACACACACACACACACACACACACACACACACACACACACACACACACACACACACACACACACACACACACACACACACACACACACACACACACACACACCACGAGTCATTACGTGCATAGCTCTCCTCCCGCAAAATACAACTAGGTAAATACACACACACACGCATGCACACATACAAACACACACTCACACACACACTCACACACACACGTACACACACACAAATACGCACACACACAAACACACATACACACACACATAATCGTGTGACCGAAATGGAATAATTATTATACAAATTAGCGCTAAATACATAAAATGGAGAAAGACAAAAGTGAAAGAAGGAAAAACAAACCAGCAAAGTGATGTCTGGACGTGAGGAATGTGGAATCGCCGGTAGGAGTAATTTCTAAAAGATCTTGTATGAATGAAGCCCCTAAATCATACCAAAGGTTGGATAACTATGCTTTTTCTGGGTTTACAAGGGAAGGTGGAACTTAGGTAGAGATGTGGAGTTGGATAGAGAACCTAGGTACAAATATTTTAAGAAATAGGGATATTAGTGATTTGTTGGATGAACTAATAGATTTGAAAAGCGTGTACAAGGTAATGCACAAAGAAATAACTCAACTTAAATGAGCTCATAAAGAGACCAACAAGGAGCTTGATGATTTGAATATATATATATATATATATATATATATATATATATATATATATATATATATATATATATATATATATATATCAGAAATGAAAATGAAATAATGAAAAATTAGGATATAAATAAAAGCGAGGCCTTGAAAAAGAAATGAAAGAGCAAATACAGGCGGTCACCGAGAAAGTGGAAGAAACGATCAAGAAGACTGATCTCCAAGAATAATAATAATAATAAAAAAAAGAAACAGAGGAAAGTGGAACAAGAAAATCAGAAGTTAACTTTCAAGGAAATAGTACAGCAAGTGGAAGAAAATGACTTAGAAATGGTAGTCAGAGTAATTAAGGAACAAGAAAATTCGGTCAGAGATATAGTAGATGAAAAAATACATTGTAGTTTATGGTATTAGAAAAAACATAATGTACGTAGTTATCAAAAAGAAAAAATAGAAAGAAATAGCTAAAGCAACTCTGAAGGAGATCCAAGATAAGGGACAGGATATGGACAAAGGAATTGAGGAACTGCATGGAATGGGAAAATACTCAAAAGAAAAATAATATAGGCCACTAGAAATTAAACTAAGGTCTCAAATGATAGCAGAAGAAGTACTATCAAGAAACAACAAAGCTAGTAAATAGTGAAAATTACAAAAAATTATGGATATAAAAAAAACGAGCGATGAGAAGAAAGAGAAAGAATAGACACTTAAAAGTGAAAAAAAGTGAAAAAAAGTATTTATTTTATCACATTTATTCATTATTATAATCTATTTTATTTCATTCATTTATTTATATGTTTATTTTTGAGGCTAAGAAAATGGTTTATTGAAAAAAAAAGGAAACATAAGAGAGAAAATGACGAAAAGGGAGAAAATTAAAAATGACTTGCACCAACATAGATGGCATGATTTCAGGACTGAACGACTTAAACGACTATCTGGCATTAGGAAAAGATAAAACAGGCGTAGTGGGAATTGTGGAGACAAAATTAGAAAGTCCTTGGAGGGCGGCAGTCGTGGAGAGTTTCCCTCCTGGTCCGTCACGGAGGGCGGCCCGTCGTGGAGTCTCCTAAAGTTCCTTCGTGACCTCCCCCTTGTGGATATGGGAGGGGAGGAGAACCGAAGAGGAGGATTGTACTGCGCATGCGTGGCGCAACAGTGACGACGAATTGCCATGTCTAGTTGGTGGCCTTGGGAAGGGATGACCTCTCACTATGATCAACTTTTGACCTGGGGTCAAGTAACGGGGCGCTGCACCAGCTCCACTCTCCTAAGCCTGGGTCGGTCCACTTGGTACAGCTTACGTGGGGACGAAATGTCTCTCGCTGTCAACCTCCAGGTTGACAAGTTCGAACTAAAAGAACAATTTGATTTGAGAAGAAATGAGAAAGAAAAGGAAGACTGATGTACAACGAAATGGATTTTGAGAAACTCGGAGAATTCTTTCAGAATGCAAATTGGGAAAACTTCTTAAACGAAGAGACAACGATGGGAGAAAAAATGGAACATATTAAGAGAAATTTACAATGAGGGAATAAACAAATACGTACCAAAACAGAAGCAAGAAAGGGTGCACATTAAGTGCTGGTACAACAAAAAATGTAGTGAGGCTAAAGATAGAAGTGACAAAGCATGGAAAAGATGGTAAAAAGATTAAAAAAAAAAGAGTAAGTGGCAAACATATATCAAACTAAGAAATGAATATGTAAAAGTACGCAGAGATGAAAAAGAAAATATAAAAAGGACATAATAAAAATGCAAAGAACAACCTAAACTATTTCACAGGTATGTGAATGGTAAACTAAAAGACAAACAAGAAATAGTAAAGGTGCGCCAAGGGAATAATGAATGTATAAAAGATGTAAGAATGGCTGAAATTATGAACAAACATTTTAAACCAAGATTGGAGTATGCTACGACACTATGGACGCCCAGTACTAAAAAGAATATATAGAAACTAAAAAGAATGCAAAGAGTAACGACAAAGACGGCACCAACACTCTCCAAATTGATATACGAACAAAGATTGTCCAAATGAAACTACCAACTCTGGAACATAGAAGAGAAAGAGGAGACCTACTGATTATTTACAGAATTATGAAAGGAATAGAAGTCATAGATAGAGATGATGTATTGAAGTGTGACAAGAGAAAAACAAGAGGACATGAAAAGAAACTCAAAAAGGATAGTTATACAGTAGAAGAGATCTGAAAAAGAATAGCTTCCCACACAAAGTGGTGGATATCCGGAACAAATTAGATGTGGCAACAGTGTGTGCAAATACTGTTCAAGAATTTAAGAACAAACTTGATGCTGAGAGATACAAAGATGACAGGTCTCTACGAGCATAGCTCCCTTCCCGTGTAACACAACTAGGTAAACACACACACACACACACACACACACACACACACACACACACACACACACACACACACACACACACACACACACACACACACACAAACACACACACACGGCTCGACGGTGCAGTGGTAGCGTTCGCAAATGCTAACCCAGCGGTCCTAGCTCGAATCCCGCTCAGGGTTGAAAAAAAAAAAAAAAAAAAATCAGTGTCGCTGCACTGCGACCCGTTACTCCAACTTTCTTGGGCGGAGAGTTTTGTGTGTGTGTGTGTGTGTGTGTGTGTGTGTGTGTGTGTGTGTGTGTGTGTGTGTGTGTGTGTGTGCGTGAGTGCGTGCGTGTGTGTGTGTGTGTGTGTGTGTGTGTGTGTGTGTGTGTGTGTGTGTGTGTGTGTGTGTGTGTGTGTGTGTGTGTGTGTGTGTGTGTGTGTGTGTGTGTGTGTGTGTGTGTGTGTGTGTGTGTGTGTGTGTGTGTGTGTGTGTGTGTGTGTGTGTGTGTGTGTGTGTGTGTGTGTGTGGTCACAGCATTATCCATAGATCGGTTATGCATGAACTGTGAGCTATCATCCGGGAGAGTAGTAGCTGTCGATCACAAGTCCAACACGTGATCCAAGACCATGGTGAAACACACACACACACACACACACACACACACACACACACACACACACACACACACACACACACACACACACACTTTTCGCATGTCATGAATAGCCAATACACAAGGAAACCTGTGTTTGTGCCTGTGTGTGTGTGTGTGTGTGTGTGTGTGTGTGTGTGTGTGTGTGTGTGTGTGTGTGTGTGTGTGTGTGTGTGTGTGTGTGTGTGTGTGTGTGTGTGTGTGTGTGTGTGTGTGTTTACCTAGTTGTGTCTTACGGGAAGGGGAACTACGCTCGTGATGTCCTGTCTCTGTATCTCGCCATGTCTAATTTGATCTTAAATTCGAGTATGTTTTTTGCACACACTATTGTTCGTCTAGTTTGTTCCATACATCCACCCCTCTGGGTGACCATAGTGTGCGTGCATGTGTAGACATCTGCATGCATGCTCGTTTTTACATGAGAATATATGGGTTTTTACACGAGAATGCACGTGTTTTTTAGATTTGAAAATGTGAGTGCGCTAGATCAGGCGTGTGGGTGTTGGTGTGCAGGTGTTTGCGTTTGTGTCTGAAGTATTCATCGTGTTTGGAGGGGATGGGGGTGTAGATGGTGTTGGCTGCAAAACAAATACCTTTTGTTGAATTGAATTACACCACATTAGAGAATGTTTAAAATGCCTCATTCGGGTTGATTCATTTGTTTTTTATTTCCACAGCGGTAGCCTCCACTGCATACGTTAGGAATATCAAGTATCATGAACCGATTTCAGAAACAAAAAACTAACATGGTGATTAGTTTTAGATACTTCAATAAAGGGTCTACTTTGACTCGGTACCTTAACAGATTCTATCAATTTTATGTATTCTAATGTAATCATACATGGTTCGGGTCCTCTATCTTCTTTATGTATTGACACACTTAAAGGATTAAACACCACGGCCCAGTATGAAAACCACTCATTTCACAAACTACGTACAATTGAGCTCTAACTCATCGGACAGAATCAATAGGACGCCTGGTACAGAAAGCCGGCCATGCCATCTATCGGCAGTGGCACGATCTACCCTCAGCCGTCACCCTGAGGACATCTAGTGGCGTGGTTCGGAAGCTTTACTTTGCGGAGCGGCTAAAAGATGCCAGTTGGTGTCTGTCTCGCCGTCCACTCATGTGGGTTCCATGAATTGGTCTATTTGTCGGTTGTTTTCGCTTCGTCGGTGTTTATAGGTTCAGGTCAGGAGACTTTCAGGATTTCAGGATTTGATGTTTTATGTAATTGATAGTTTAGAAACTTCGATAAAGATCATCCAGTATTTGTTTGAATCGAATAACTAAAGTTGGCCAGTAAAGGAAGAGTTGGAGTACGAAAAAAGGAGACTCAAGTTTTTAGATGAATTACCTCATTAGTGTTGTTCTTTTTCTTCTCTCTCTTCTTCTTCTTACTCTTAGTACTTCGTCTTCGTCTTCTTATTGTTGTCCTCATCGTTATCATTCTTCCTCTTTGACCTTCTACTATACCTCCTCCTCCATTCTCTTCTTCTTTCATTCTCTTCCTTCTTTATTCTCTTCCTCCTTCTCCATTTCCTTCTCCTTCGCCATCTTCTTCTCCTCCTCCTTGTTCTCCTCCCCGTCCTTCTTCTCGTACTCCTCTTCGTCCTCCTCGTCCTCCTCCCGTTCTCCTCTTCGTCCCCCTTCTTGTCCTTCTCTTTGTTCTCTTCCTTCTCCTCCTCATCCTCCTCTCCCCACGTCTCCTTCTCTTCCTCCTCCTCATTCCCGTTATTCTCCTCCTCTTATTTCTTCCTCCTCGCTCTCCATCATCTCCTCCTCCTCCTCCTCCTCCTCCTCCTCCTCCTCCTCCTCCTCCTCCTCCTTCTCCTCCTCCTCCTCCTCTTTTCCCTCCTCTTTTTATGCAGGAACTTTTAGTTGAGAAATGGAGTCGGATTTGGCCCGCGACTTGGAGTGCCAGCGTGGAGAGAAAGATATCTACTACATCCCACTGATCTTTCTCACCCACCAGAAAGAGCGTAGCTACGGTGTATCACGTCTCCTTTGGCCTTTGAGATTAGATTGGTGATGTAGGTGGCAATCAGCAGTGACCATTAGGGGGTTGCTGTCGTAAACTTTCTTTCATGACCTTTCATGGCACAGCTGCGTTCAAAGATTCATTGTCCACTCTGTTGGATTTCATCATTAAAAAATTGAATTTGTTGTTGAGGATTTTGTAATATATTTCTATAAAAAAATACCTCAGTTGTTAAATTTGCGTAATGTAGAAAATGTATATCGTGAACATCGAACGTCGTATATCTTTAGTGAAAACCACAGGAAATGAAAATGTAGAAACTGTACGTATGCCGCCAGCTTCGTTTTATCGAAAGACAATAGTCCCCCCTGCATCTCCAATTTGAATTCGTTTTCTTTTCTAAACTGTCTGTTTCGCAGCTCTTTTCCATTTCGAATGTTGAAAGGTGAATCTTAATTTTATTCCCAGAAACAAATACACTTTTTTTTTTAGATATTTTAGTTGAAAGCCAAAGTGAAATTATCTCCGTCACGTGAATGAAGACTTAGAAAAGAATGCTAATGATGAAGAGCTTCGAAAAGCTAAATGTTTTGGCATCAACTGTTATAGAATAGGCAGCGTTTCTCAACCTTTTTACCCTTTAGAATAAATTGCATGTCTCTAGGAACCCCTGAAAAAAAAAACATATTCTATATCTTTCTCATTTCATTTTCATCGTAATGATAGGTTAGATAGGATGATGTCTATATTACATAAGTACAATAACCAAGAATATGTCGTGCGTGTTTAATTATATTACGTATATGAAATTAGATAAAAAATAGAAAGTGAATTAGCTATCTCACTTGTTCTCGCGGAACCCTTAGGGACTTTGCGGAACCTTAGGGTTCCGGGGAACCCTGGTTGAGAAACGCTGGAATAAGGTGTACATAGACTTTGGATGTATACCACGTTTCCCTCACCCTTGGGTAGGACTTGTACATCCATAAGTACATCATTACCTAATTATAATTTTGCTTAGCTGTTGAACCATCAACCTGAGTGGAACGTTTTTGCCTCACCCGCTCTCACACTCACCCTCGCTTTCCACTCTAACTGCTCGACATAACGACTTCCATTCCATTTTAATCTTCTATTGAGGTTGCCAACTGCGATTTTCTCTTCGTCCTCCCCTTCCTTTTTCTCGTCCTCCTCCTCCTCATTCTCCTCCTACTACTTCTCTTCCTCCTCCTCCTCCTACTCCTTCTCCTCGGGTGGTGGAGTAATCTTGTATGTCCATAACTCCCTCCAACCATCACTGTTAAAAACAGAAACAGTAACAAATGTTGATATATTGTTTGTTGAAATAAGAACCAATTGCAGTAAATCTAAAGTAATAATTGGACTTCTTTATAGACCACCGGGTCAGCTACTAGTAAATGACGAAAAATTATTCGTTTTAATCGTAGAAACTAACCAACGCTGCGAGACAGTCATCATGGGAGACTTTAACTTACCGGTGAAGAGATGGGGTGAAGATTTAAGTTCGCATACAGGACGAGACTTGTATAGTAACTTACTGGAAAGTGGTTTCCACCAAGGCGTAAACAGCCCTACCCGAGGAGATAATATCCTGGACCAAATATTCTCTACAACAGAAAATCTTGTAAACGAAGTAGATGTCAGCCCAATATTCAGCACTAGCGATCATCGTACCATCACATTCAAAATTAAAATGGAAGCCAGTTTATCTAAGATCAGCAAAGAAAAAGTACCTGACTTCCGTAGAGTTAATTTCAATAGACTCCGATCATTACTAGAAAACTTAGACTGGAGTACAACTTCGAACGAGACTGATATTGATAAAGCGTGGGAAAACTTCACCACGGACCTAAACAATGCTGTAAATCTCTGTGTTCCCTATCGAGAGAGACGTCCGGCAACAAATAAACCAAAGTGGTGGAATAGGGAAATTAGTAACGACCTCTCTCGTATAAAGTGCGTACAAAAAGTATTTATCAACTAAAAGCCAAGACGATAAACTAACACTAGAAAGAATTCGCCGCGAAACCAAAACACTGATAAAACGTAGTAAGAAAGATCTTGAAGAGTATATTGCTGAGGCAAGCAAGTCAAACCCTAAAGAATTCTATAGTTATGCGAATAAGAAGAAAACACTTACCTGCGGCATTGGACCAATAAATGACGATGAAGGAAAACACACGGATGATGAAAATGAGATGGCCTCAATTCTTAATTTTTTTGCATCCGTCTTCACAGACGAAGATTGCTCAGTGTATCAGCCACCAGAACATAGAATGTCCCAAAACGTTTTAAATCAACTCATAATTACCGAAAGGGATGTCGTACAAGTGATTAATAAGCTCAAAATAAATAGAGCCCCGTGACCTGACAAAATTTCACCTAGAATTCTGCAAGAAGTCAAAAATCAAATCAGTAAACCCTTGTGCATCCTCTTCAACAAATCATTAGCACTCGGTAAAGTCCCATCAGATTGG
>NC_134787.1:39018601-39038601 GCF_046742065.1 Oratosquilla oratoria
CTCTCTCTCTCTCTCTCTCTCTCTCTCTCTCTCTCTCTCTCTCTCTCTCTCTCTCTCTCTCTCTCTCTCTCTCTCTCTCTCTCTCTCTCTCTCTCTCTCTCTCTCTCTCTCTCTCTCTCTCTCTCTCTCATCCTCAAGAATTTAATTTTAAGCGTAACCCTAATATCATTTCGCACAGACTTAATTTCATTTAACATTATTTTCCTTTGTTTCTTTTACTCTTTTACATGTTATGTTTTATTTACTTCATTTTCTGTTGCCCGCCAATCGCAGAAAAATATATGAAGTTATGAATCATACAGTCCAATGGACTATAAGATTCAAACTGATTCCGCTTGATTTTGATCATGGGATGCCAATAAGCTGAAGCAGATCAAGAGATTTATGAAGTGGGACATAAATGCATTCAGATAATTCTTTAGTAATTATAAGATAATGATATCATCATCACTGTGAAGTAATACAATTTGCTCGAAGCGATCAATACGTAATATTGTACAATAATCCGTATTCTATAATAGTATTGACGGTGTAGGATGTATTGATAGTATCATGTCGGGGTGAAATAACATGGAGTTAATGATATTGTACTACTAATATTGATAGAATTCTGATTTTGAACATGTCATGTGTTTTCTTTTTTGTTCGTGTGCATTGACATTTAGGTAGAGGGATTGTACATAATACATTAGTTTCGATTCTGTTTTCTTTATGCCTTCTTTTTCTTTCTTCTTTCACTCTTTTTTTCTTCTTCTTCTGCTCCTCTTCCTCAACTTCCTCCTCCTCTTCCTTCTCCCTCCTTCTCCTTCTTACCTCCCTCCACCTCCTTCCCCTCTTCCTTCTCCTCCCTCCCTCCCCCTTTACCACTTCTCCCCCTCTTCCTCCTTTTCCCTCCCTCTCTTCCCATTTCTACCTCCTCTCTCTCTCCTTTTCCACTTCCTCATTCCCTCCCCCTTTTTTATCCCTCTTCTTTCCTCTTCCTTCTTTCTTCTCCCTTCCTCTCTTCTCCTCCAATTTCTCCTTTTTCTCCTCCCTCATCCACCTTCTCTTCTTTCACCCCCTCCCTCCGTCCCTCCTCCTCCACCTCATTCCCTTTTTCCTCCTTCTTCCATCCTTCTTACTCCTCCTGTTTCTTACTCCTCCTTCTCCTCCTCCTCCTCCTCCTCCTCCTCCTCGTCGACGTCGTCGTCGTCGTCGTCATTTGATGAACCTAGATTAATAATTTATTTTGTACCAAGTGTTTGAAATCCCTTGTCATGTTCATTGCCATAGTGTGCCACGTTTGGCACCCGTGCCAAGTGTGGCACGCTCCCTTGAACGAGGTAAGGAGATTCTTTATGTTACCCCAAGGGACTCCCGTCGAGAAAACATAATTTAGGTCCTATATCAGTTCTGCGATGACGTCATGATTTCTTTACTCCAATAATCTTTAACTTCAAGAGCCTCCCCTAAGGACGTGATCTCACAATCGTGAACCAATTGAATTCTTTCCTCCTCCACCCTTCCTCTGATTAGATCCACTGTTACAACTTCGTAATGCAATACTGCTTCTCAAGCAATATCGAATTCACTGCACACTGATTTAGTTTACATATTGTATGCATAAAAATGAACATTATACAGCAATGAAATTGGGGCCCTGGCGACTGTTATAAACACTAGGTAAGAAGTGAACTTGTGAAACTCCTAGCCTTCTCGTCTTCGGGTATTATGTAAATACATAAACTATAAAACATAACACTCGTCATCTACCCTTCTTTCTACCCACTTGTCTACCAGCCTATTACAGGGATCGGCAGCTACCACTTGGACGTCACGACCAACCATTATCTATTACCCTCTTACAGGGCTTGCCATATACAACAATATTCTGGAAATACATACTTGAAAAATATCCTATACAAGGAGCTAACTATTAAAACAATTTCTGCATAAACTGACTAAGCAAGGTTAAAAGTATTATCCTTCACTGAATGTTGTTATCAACTTAACCCAAAACATATGTCTCATATAACAAAGAAATAAGTAACCCCTCCAAAATGTCTGTAACACCGAATATATAATTACCCTTAAAAGATCTAGAAACAAAAACAATTCATGCTGGTAAATGATGAATAGTATTTGATGTCCTCATCTTCCTGAATATAAAACAAATGAAATTAGAACAGTAATTACTATTAAAGAAATTAGGACACTGAAAATAAATATATAATTCGTTGAGGAATTGTCTGAGGAAGATCTCAACATTGGTCTTTTCCTAATTTTCAAAGGGGGAGAGTTTTCGGGTAACGTAATGTTGTTTGTGAGGTATGTTACCTCGGTCAAATGCACATTATTAAGGGTATTAGCAATTGTGGAAAGCGTGTCTGCATGTATTTTACAGTTGCCAAAAACTGAGATAAGAACCTGGACAAATAATCGAAAATCTTGCCTTATTTGGGAAAATAGATAATAGGAACCTCCTATGTTACTATGAAAAATCTGGTTTACCACATTCTTTTTGACAATTATTCATCACAGACACATTTCTGACAAGTGAAGCTTCACAAGAAGTTTTCAATACTTAACGGAAAACAAGAAGGGAAGTTTATCATTAGAGATTGTACTCTCCTTTAGGTTGTCTAGAGAAAGGATGTAATTAAGTGGATCTACAACTGGTATGTCCACTTCATATAGTGAATTATTTACCTTCATAGGGAAGTGTATTACCTTGTACAAGTTGTATATAAAATTAGAAGAGAAAGGAACTTCTACTGTCATTAAGGAAACACTTAAATATGCAGTTAGTAATGGATAATAGAATGCTACATTTACTTCATCAAAGAAAGGTTTAAAATTCCAGTCCTTCTTAGCTGAGTTAATTACCCTAATAAGTTGAGGTATTGGGAGAAGAAATGTGACTTGAGCAGAATTTGCTAGAACTAAATCTTGCACAAAAGATTCCAACTGAGATTGCATCTCGGTTATTTTCAAGTGCATCGCATCAAGTAGTAAGAAAAGAAGTAGTGTGTTCTCTTGTTCAGATTGTTTTAATACCTAGATTGTCTAAATTATCTGTAATATTCTCAATGTTTTTTACACTTGTTTGTAAATTATCAACTTTTGCTACTTTCTCATTCAATCTATTCATAGAAATTTTTAAGTCAGCAAAGAAGGCAAAAATGGATATTCCTAATCCAACAAGAGCTCCTAAAGCTACAACTACCAATTTTTTTTTCTACCATTTCTCTTTAAATTTGAATCTATGACATTAAGTTTATTTCTATCTCACTTATCTTTCTTCCAAGTTTCCTTTGAACAACATTTTTATTGGAGGTGTTCTCCTTTGATAAATTTCAATTCACTCTCATGAAGTTAACATTATCTTTTATCATTTATATGTTTTTATAATCTAAAAATATACTAAGGATATGGTCTACCATTATCAGGTTTACTTAATATTGTACGAAGGTTCCAGGACGTGTTGGGTTCCAGTCCAAGGCATTCACCACACATGTTAATAACACTAATGCAGTCTTCATCTGTAAAAATGATTTGGATTAATATGTAGTTCATTCATAACACTATATACATATTCCTGATATCAAAACTAACATATTCCATAATAACATTTATACCCTATATATTTTTTTTATCATCTACATGTCTAATTGACACTTTCCTAGTTTCTAAATATAAGATTTTGTATTTATTTCCACCTGCAAAGTCAACTGTCTTATATGGACCTGAGTACCCTGGTGAAAGTTTATTATGAATTGTATGTAATTTGACCATGACCAGATCTCCTATTTGTAATTCTATTTTATGTGCTATTATGTGTTGTTGCTTTTCATCTTTTGTGTATACTCTTTCATGTGTCCCCTAACTCTTTGATGTATAGCTTGAAATGTATATATCCTATTTGAGATGTAATCATCTATATCATACACAGTTTTTTATTCTGCAACCAAGATTTCATATGGGAGAATTTTGTCTTCCCCGAAAATAATAAAATGGGATGTTTCTCCTGTATCTGTATTAATTTGGTTGTTTAGGCTATATTTAAAACATAGAATCCAACTATCCCAAATTATATTATGTGGGCTAATCAAACCTCTAAGACATGTATTAATTTTTTATTTAACGTCTCTAAACTCAATTGTTCTGAGCATGATTTACTAGAATGTTTACTTTATGAATATTGAATAACTTACATAATTCTTCCAAGATTTTGTGATTAAATTCAGTACCATTGTCTGAAAATAAGATCTTAGGAGTAATGAAATTACAGATTACCTGATCATAGATAACTGAAGCAATTGTTTTAGCTCTCTTATTTGGAATGAGTTGTAAAATACAAAATCTTGAAAGATAATCAATAGCAAAAAATACATACTTATATCCATTTTCAGACAAAGGTAACTCCAGTGTATCTGTGTGAACTCCTTCCCAAGGTTTCTGCGAGATGGGATATGATAGCATAGAAAGAGGTTTAGGGGTATTTCCTTTCATCTTAGCACATTTCAAACTATTTCTATATAATCATATACATATCTTTCTTCATACCTGGCCAAAAGTATCCAAGTTGTGCTTGTCTATAAGTTTTATCATTTTCTGGATGTGAACTACAACCCCTATCATGAAGTAACTTTAATACCTCTAAAACAAGAGTTTTTGGAATTAGCAACTAATTTACTGGGTCATTATAAATATATTTCCCACTTACAACTGATTTTCTATACAAAAGTCCATAAGTCAAATAAAATTCCTCTATCTTATACTCTTTTGGTAATTTTGGAGGATTATATTTTGGGTTCATCAAGTTTTAGGATACTTTTTCCTAAGTTTTATATTTTCTTTATTCCCATATTATCATTTCCTCATCCAATTTAATAGTCCATCTATACTACAGATGAAACTGATTAACCCTGACGTTGGTTGGCTAATATTTCTAGTTAGTACATCTGCTGCAATATTCTTTCTCCCAGAATATATTCAAACTTAACCTCATAACACTGAAGTGTAGTAAACCATCTGGCAAATAAGCCCCTAAGATTCTTATGCTGAAATAAGTTCTGAATAGTTGTATGATCAGTCTACACTCTGATTGGATATCCCAATATCATATCTCTAAAACTATTCAATGAATATATCACTGCTAAGGTTTTCGTTTCTGTTATAGGGTAGTTTCTGCACTATCACAAAGTCTAGATGTGTAGATATGTCTAGAAAGAGAGTTGATGATAGCAAATACAGTGTTTCAGAAGAAAGTCAAGCATAAGTACACATGGGAGAGGGTGGTGGATGGAAGGATGGTAGATAGAGCGTTAATGGATTATGTAGTGGTAAATAGGATTACGATAGGAAGAGTTAAGGATGTACATTTGCTAAGGGGAGAGGGTGGGGGAATATCAGATCATTTTTTGGTGGAAGGTAAGTTGAGAGTGGAGGATAGATGGGGAAAGAGGAAAGGGAAAAAAGGTAGGGAGGTGCTAAGAGTGAACTCTTTAAATGAAAAGGAAATGAAGAAGTAGTGCAAGAAGAAGCTGAAGGAGGAGTGGGAGGGAGTGAAGGATAGAGTAGAGCTGGGTGTGGAGAAGGGATGGGGATGGTTCAAGGAGGGAGTCACAAAGTGTGCAAGGATGGTGTGTGGAACAAGAAGGACAGGAGTAAATAGAAAGAAGGGTAGTGAATGGTGGGATGAGGAAACAAAGAAGGTTGTAGAAGAGAAGAAGCCAGCTTTCACAGATTGGTTACAAAATAGGACGAGGAAGTCATATGAGAGGTACAAAGAAAAGAAAAGAGAAGTAAAGCAAAAGGTAAAGGAGGCAAAGAGGAGAGCAGATGTGAAATGGGGTAAGAGTATGACAGAAATTTTTGAAAGTAATAAAAAGATGTTTTGGGAAGAAATTAAGAGAGGAAGAGGAGGCGAATCAAGTAGAGAGGAAAAGGTAAAAGGTGTAGATGGAGAGATGATAATGGAAGAGAAGGCAGTATGGGGAAGATGGGCAGAATATTTTAGGAAGTTGCTAAATGTGAAGGAGGATAGGGAGGGAAAGATAGTTGCAGTGGGAAATGTTAAGAAAATGAGAATAATGAGTGAGAAAAATGGAGGAGAAATAAGGAACGATGATGTGAAGGCAGTTGTTAAGATGATGAAAGCAGGTAAGCACCTGGTCTGGATGGATGCCATGCGGAATGTCTAAAAAAAAAAAAAAGGAGGTACAGTTATGGTTGACTGGCTGGTGAGGTTATTCAATGTTTCCTGGAGAGAGGGTAGAGTGCCGGAGGACTGGAGAAGTGCCTGTATAGTTCCACTTTACAAGGGAAAAGGGGACAAGTGTAAATGTAGTAATTGCAGAGGGATTAGCTTGTTGAGTGTAGTTGGGAAGGCTTATGGGAGGATCTTGATTGAGAGGATTAGGAGAGGAACAGAGGGAGTAATTGGTGAGGAACAGTGTGGATTTAGGACGGGTAGAAGTTGTGTAGGTCAGATCTTTGTGGTAAGACAGATATGTGAGAAAGCTATAGGAAAGGGGAAGGATGTTTTTTGGGCTTTTATGGATCTGGAAAAGGCTTACGATATGGTAGACAGAAAGGCACTGTGGGAGGTTATGCAGATATACGGGATAGGAGGAAAGCTTCTAGGAGCTGTCAAGAGTTTTTATGAGAGTAGTGGAGCTTGTGTCAGGATTAGAAATGGAGAGAGTGATTGGTTCGATGTAAAGTGGGACTTCGTCAAGGATGCGTTATGTCGCCCTAGCTGTTCAACTTATACATGGATGGGGTAGTGCGAGAGGTGAATGCAAAGGTAGTAGGTCAGGGATTGGAGATGGTTAAAGAAAATGGAGAAAAGTGGGAGGTGATCCAGCTGTTGTTTGCGGACGACACTGCGCTTGTGGCAAGATCGGAGGAGGGATTGAGGAGGTTGGTGACAGAGTTTGGGAGAGTATGTGATAGAAGAAAGCTAGAGATAAATGTGGGTAAAAGTAAGGTGATGAGATGTACAAGGGGTGAAAGTGGCAGTAATCTGGAAGTGAGCATTAAGGGAGAGCGACTGGAGGAAGTGGATAGTTTTAGATACTTGGGTGCAAATGTGGCAGGAAAAGGCGGAGTAAAGGTGGAGGTAGAATGTAGATTGAGAGAAGCGAGTAAATGCCTTGGTGGATTAAAGAGTGTAATGAGGAATAGACATTTGGGAAGGATGCTAAGAGGAGACTGTATGAAGAAGTGATTGTGCCAACAGCACTGTATGGGGCAGAAACATGGAACATAAGAGGGGAAGAGAGAAGGAGTTTGAATGTGTTTGAGATGAGGTGTCTGAGAAGTATGATGGAGGTTACTGGGCTAGATAGAGTGAGAAATGAGGAGGTGAGGAGGAGAACAGGGGTGGAAAGGGAGTTGGGAGATAGGGTTGATGAAAGAGTATTAGGATGGTTTGGACACATGGAAAGAATGAGTGAAGAAAGACTAGTAAAAGAGGTATGGAAGGCAGATGTGGAGGGAGTGAACATGAGGGGACGTCCTAGGATGAGGTGGATGGATGGGATGAAGGGGGCTTTGGGGAAGAGGGGAATGTCTGTTGAGGAAGGACGGGAGAGGACAGAAGACAGGGGTGAATGGAGAATGGTTGTATATGGATGATGTTGTGATGCATGAGGTGAAATGGGGGGGGAGGGGGGAGGTAGTGTGTGTGAGCAAATTTTGACGCAGCCCGAAGGGATTTCTCCCCGTCTTCTCCTTTTATGCATGGGGGGACGGAGAGGGGGGGTCGCCGATTTAATGAAGCGGCCTTGCTGTGGATGTGCTGTGTCTTGCGACACTGCTTCTGACCCAGGGCAGTGGACAAGGTGCAGGGATGACCCATCATCCAGGAGGTGCTAAGATAGGAGGGAGAGTGGAGGGGTGTGGAGTGTATTCAGGGATGGAATGGGTGGGAATGATTTTATGCCTTTTCCTTTTTGGCTACCTCTCTTGTAAGGGGGAAAAAGCCTTGGTATATGTATGTATGTATGTATGTATGTATGTAGATGTGTAAACTATTGGTTTCAACGTTCCATTTCTCTTTTGCATCAGTAAGCCTACTAACCCTATGTCAGACGTATCAGTATGAAGAATTAGCTCCTTATCATAATCAGGAAATACGAGAACTGGAGAACTAATAAGGTTATCTTTCAATTTGTTAAAAGCCTGGTGTTGTGCAGGTCCCCACATGAACTTTGAATCTTTCCTCAACAAAGAACTTAATGGATTAGTTATGTCTCCATATCCCTGGAATTTTTTCCTATAATATCCTGTTAATCCCAAGAAACTTCTAACTTTTTCTACATTGTTCGGAACTGAATATTTCATTACTGCTTCTACCTTTGAATTTACTGTACTAAGTCCATGCCTATCTGTTTCATGGCCCAAATAAATAACATTGTCCTGCAAAAAGTTACATTTTTCAAGTTTTACTTTCAATCCTGTTTCAGGTAGTCTTGAGAATACCAAATCTAATTTCTTAAAGTGCTTAGCCACTGTTTCGGAAACTATTAAAACATCTAGAATTACCCTGGTAATGTTTCCTAGCAACCCATCTAAGATTATATTCGTTAATTACATGTAAATTAATGGATTATTACATAACCCAAATAGCATTTGTTTGAACGCATAATGGCCCGTTGGTGTGAAAAAGGCTGTGAATTCTCGTGAGTCTTCATGCAACTCGATCTGCCAGAGCGCAGACTTGATATCTAAAATGCTAAAATACCTATTCTCGGTTCCCAAACTTCTAAGTATGTCTCCTATTACAGGTAACGATAATCTTTCACATAAAGTCTGTTTATTCAATTCCCTATAATCAATATCTCAATGAATGGTATCATCTGCTTTTGTCACTAGAATCAAGGGGAAGCTGAATTCACTTTTACTATGTTCAATAATATCCTATGATAGTATTTCAGTGATCAATTTATCTACAATGGCTAGTTTGTAATGTGGTAAAATGTAGGCAGGTATATATATAGATAGATTGATTTTTATATGATCTGATGGTTTATAGCCGTTGTTTTGCCCAAGGCGTCCCCCGGCAAAACAATTACTTTATGGAGCTTCAAGAACAATGCAATTAATACTTCATCCAACTCAGTACAACTAGTAGGTTCTAGGTGATTCTTGTATTTCTCTTCCAAATCTGTTTCTTCCTGAATTGAACAGATTGATGAAATTGGTGATTCCACCTCCTCAGTACTCTCGTTTAAAATCTTAATGGGTTTTGTAAAAACTTGAAAACATCCTATTTGTCTACCTTTTCTTAAGAATATCTCTTTATTCAAAATACTAATCACTAATGTTTATATCATGTTCTTGTTTGTCTTATAAACCCCCGAGTCTTATAACCCCCTGATTGATTCCGGGATGGTTAAAATATCAGAGTCTACAGTGACTCTTTCAACTGCACTTCTTTCCCTGTTAATTGCTCTGGAGTATGATAATATCCACTATATTACGCCACCTTCCACAATTAGCAAAGTTTCTTTTGTAGCTGATGAATGATCAATTTCTGGGATTTCTTGAACACCTGAGTTGGGTTCACTTTGTGAAATCTTATTTTTTGTTGGTCTGGACCGCTCTACCCTGCTATCATCCAATCTAGAATTGTTATCTTCCCTATCTATTTCAATAGATTCTCTTACTATAGATAATGGCTCTAAGGCGGGTTGATTTAAAAATTCTATTAATTGTGATTTCAGTATGATCCATAACTCAGCAGGACATATGATCATGCCCTCTTTTTTCATAGTTGCAAATCCTATCAATAAATCTCCTGGGAATACAGATTTTTCTACAACTATCACTGGAATATGCAAATGCTTATTTTTGTATAAGATGACCTCTAATTCAACCTTACCTAATGTTTTTAACTGACTTCCAGTTACTCCTTGTAATGAATAATGTATTGGTTCCAATATTTTCACTTCTGTTTTCAAATGGTTTAAAAAATTCCTAGTTATAACATTAACTACAGATCCTGTATCAATGAATATTTGAATAGGTTTATTGAACACTACCCGCAATAAGGGGTCCTACAAAAGTCCTTCCAATTGTTATAGTCAGTTTGCAGTTGTCTTTGATGGTGTTTTCTTCCACCTTACTATCACTCTTGTCCCTAATACCATACGGTCTATTTGTATTTCTATGATTAACTCTGTAGTGTTGTTTTATTTTGTGTCTGGGGTTTTTCCTCTTGTTTGTGGGTGAATACGAAAAATTTGCAGTGTTCTACAATCCTGTGTTCTATCTCCTATTCTCTGGTGATATTTAAAAAAAAGTAGGTTTTTACAGTGATACTCACCATGACCTTCATGTTTGCAGTTACCTACAAATAGTTTCACAACAGCATTCTTATGCTTTATGCCTCCATTTATTACAATTGTAACATTCATCTCTAGCATTCATTGATGGGCTTCTCACTCTCTGTTCAGATCCTGTTTCTTTAGTTCCTCCTAGAGTTCCTAGTTTTTGCCTGTTGTTGCATTCCCACTGTCATCGCATAAAGATTAATTGCTTTATTTTCACTATAACCTTGAAGAAGGTATTCTATCTCCCCTAAATCCATTGTTTGTATGAGATCTTCACTCAACTTTCTTGTAGTTATTTCATCAAAATTCTGAATTAATAATGCAAATACTATGAATTTAGTAACCTGAGAAACTTTTATTTTGTCACTAGAGCTTTCTATGCAATTTGAATCCTTCAACATAGATATCATATCCTTGATCACACTTTGACTTAAAATGTTTAATGAATGCCTTCTTACAAGCTTCATATTGATTGATATCTTCCATTTGCTGGAAATCTATTGAGCCTAGCCTTACCCTTCTCAGGATCTACATTTTCTTTTAAAAATTCTATTTTCCTTTTTCCATCTGTTATGTTTTTAGTGACAATCTAAGTGTCGATCAAATTGAGAAACCTATTGACTTCCACTGTATTTTCTTACCGTGAAAATTTGGGGATATTTGTTTGCGAGGTAACAACTTCATGTCGTAAAACTCCTGTAGTCATACCTTATTTATTCTTTAAGTCAACTTGAATCGACTGGTTCCTATGTAGTCGTCATCACACGTAAGGCGCGTACCACACACGTACGTCAACCTCGTCTTACTAGTAGTCCCCTCGTTTACTAGCTCGTCGTCCTAGTAGCCCCCTCGTTCACTAGCTCGTCGCCCCTCGTTCACTTGTAGTACTAGTCCCTCTCGTAGTCAGCAGGCGCGTGGATGCGTGCACTGCGTGGTTACGTGCACTACGTGGTTGTGGACACTGGGTGGGTGCGTGTACGGCGTGGTTGCGTGCACGGCGTGGTTGTGTGACCACGTATTCCTGTAGATCGATGATCCAAACACTCGTAGCCGTTTTTCGCACCAAGTTATTTTAGATGTAGTATTCTATATTAATTTTAATTACCAGTCTATTCGTTAGTAGCGTTGTGTTTCATCCGTTTGATCTCACCACTGCTACCATCTGTGGCGACTGTCACCACTCTTGCCGTCTTTCTTTCGTGCATTTACCCTTTTTAGTACGTCTCTCATTTTATACTTTCCTTTCACCACTGTCTTTGTTACGTATGATAGTCACTCACAATTTTAGTCGGAAGGCCCTGTGCTTCCAATCATCCGACTTAGTCAAGTTCCACTTAGTATTACGCTATATATAGGAGAGGGGGAATTAAACGGGGCATAAGTTTTCTTTCTTTTCTTCCCAAATATTACTACACTTGATTCTCTATGTTGCACCGAGGGACTCCCGTCGAGAATACATAATGTAGGTCCTATGTCAGTTCTGCAATGACGTCATGCATTCTTTAGTTCAATGAACCTCCCCTAAGGGCGTGCTCTTACAATTGTGAATCAGTTGAATTTTCTTCTCCTCCACCCTTTCTTCAATAAGATCCACCGTTACAACTTTGCAATGCAATACTGCTTACTCAAATAATCTCGAATTCACTGTACACTGACTTAGTTTACATATGGTATACATAAACATGAACATTATACAGCAATGAACCGGGTCCCTGGCGACCGTTTGTAAACTATAACACTCGTTATCTACCCCTCTTTTTACCCACTTCTCTACCAGCCTTTTTCATAGACATATTGATAGAAAGATAGTAACTACATTATTCTCCTATACTTTTGACGTTGCCAAATGATTGGTTTGTGTGTGTGTGTGAGTTTTTTTTTTTTTTTTTTAAATCTGCCAAATTAAATTGAATTGGATTTGCTTATGCGGCTTGACGGAGTTCCAGTAGCTTGAACCATCTAAGGAAGAAAAAAAGAAAGAAAGAAAAATCGAAATGAATGGCCACTGATTTCAACAACTTTGAAAAGCTTATAGGTGTTCAATCTGTTTCTGGATTGTGTTTCTGTTTACTGGCGTTCATTTGTGTCCTCAAAATAAGTTAAGGGCTCGCCATCAAAGGATAAAATATTGGAGCGAGGATGATTTACATTTACATGACAAAACCCTACAAGAGGACGTGGGCAGTCAGCTCTCTAGACTCTGCTATGTAGGCTACTGTATATATGTTATGCATGCACCATTATACATATACATATATTTTATACATGACGCACATGCGCGCACACACTAAACACACACACACACACACACACACACACACACACACACACACACACACACACACACACACACGCACGCACGCATGCACGCACGCTTATACACATGAGCGCACGTTTTCACTGTCAAAATAAAAAATACTTTTACAGTTAGCGAAATAAAATCAAAGAAATAAGATAATTTGGGGGGAATATGTTATAATTAAAAGAATTAAGTATATTACAAACTTGGCAATTAGGATTTTACGAAAGATGACTCGAAATGATTATTTTCATTAAAAAGTAAACAAATACGCTTCAAGGATTTTTGAGGAAAAATAAAGGAAAGTTGTCATTGGCAGGGTAGATAAAACAATGAAAAAAAATAGTTTGTTAAATTAAAAAGAAAGCTTTAGGTTCAATTAGGTAGAGAGAATACCTTTGAATGGGCTTTGGGCTGTCAGTATAAAATAATTTTACGACCAATTCAAGCCAATACCAATACAAATTAGATAATCAACAAATGTAAAGAATATAGGCTGAGTCATAGGTACGAATATAATAATCTACTAGGAACAACTCGAAAATGCCTAAGAAGCTGCTTATTTTCATTGAGGTCTCTTGAGATTCAAGAAAAAAATATACAAAAATGCAATTAAGAAATAATACTATAAAACATGCAGTAGTTTGAAACAAATATTGACTAAATTGAAAGGCAAAAAAGTTGACTACATAACAATACTGAAAATAAATATAATGTATATGTGTTGGAAAGCTAGCGTGCCAAATAAAAGGATTTGTTTAAAAAAAAAATTCTTCAACAAAACAAGTTTTTCAAACAATTCAGATTATTACAATGTAATCCCACACTCAGACATGTCTTGTAGAAAAGTAATTTAGTCACATAAGTTAGTGCACAAGTTCTATACACATACCCAATCTATCAGTGACACATTCTTCGAGTGAATGTGTCACTGTGTTCAGCGCCGAAGAGGTTCAATCTCTACTTAGTAGAATTGAAGCCTTGGAGGATGCTGTTAAGTGCCTTAAAGAGGAGAATCGAGTTCTCCGCTCGAAGGCCCATAATACGAAAGACAAAATTAGCGAGGAGCATGGATGGAATACGGTGAGAAATAAGATGCGGAAAAGTGGAAAAAAGTCCTATTTTATTGGAAGACATTTTTGCTACATTTATTCCACCTTTTTAAAAATAATTATCAAATAATCTACAAACACCATAGCTATTGATGATCATTTGTTAAAAGGTGAAATAAATGTAGAAAAATTTTCTTCCAATAAAATAGGAAAAATATTTAAGAAACATAATAATATTCGTAATAATCTCGGTGTCGTTTACCGTATTCCATGTAGCGGCTGTCCATCGGTGAGTCAGGTCAAGGGATCAATAAACGCTTGAGTGAGTACAAAAACGATCTCAGGTCACATAGAACATCTAACTCCCTGGTTCGTCACCTAGACAAATGTGGACATTTACCTGATTGGAACAACACAGAAATTCTACACGAGGGATTTGAAAAGAAAATGAGAAAAACTGTGGAAGCTGCACATATCGCCACCAACAAGAACAACAACGACAGAGACGGATTTAAATGCCTCTCGAAAGCAGCAAGTGTCCTAATAATTAAATCGTTAGCCAAAGGGAAAACATGACCTTTCCGCTCATACCTTGGCGGCTTCCTCTCGCTACGAATATAAGAATTGTGATCCGTCTGTAATGCTGTAGTCCTCTGAAGAAGACCAAGTTGGTCGCAACGTTAGGCAATAAACTCTATTCCCAACACATCTTCGTTTGCCACTCCCCACCCACATTCTCTCTCTCATATATATATATATATATATATATATATATATATATATATATATATATATATATATATATATATATAGAGAGAGAGAGAGAGAGAGAGAGAGAGAGAGAGAGAGAGTAGTTACTTGAAAATAGAAGAATATTCTTCTACTTCATCTCTATGAAAACCAAGAATTTTTATCAATGTAAAACCAATAAATTGGAAATAAGTAACTACATACCAGTAATTAAATATAAGGGATAAAGTCTAGACATGTGTCCAGACACATTTTTTGACAATTATTAAGTCATAGGCAGGAGGAAATAGAGAAACAGGTACAAAACTAAACAAAACAAAATTTTATTCCAGGAATTAGGCAATTTCTCCATCAATATGAAACCTCTTACCATCTTCATCCACATCAAAACTAGGTTAATCATACATATACTAACATAAAAAAGTCTGTATAAATAAAGTTTGATTCCTTCCATTATCCAGCAAAATTTATCAAAAGACAATGGAACAAAAATTGACCCATACTATTTGGTATTTTAACTAAAATATATTATAGAAAATAAAAGTTTGATTCCTTCTATTATGCAGCAAAATTCATCAAGACATTTCATAAGACACTTACTAAAATTGACTTCTGTATTGTATCTAGTTATATTATAGAAAACAAAGCTTGATTCCTTCCATTATCCAGCAAAATATATAAAAAAAAATTATTGCATAAGACACTGGAACAAAAATTAACTCATACTATTTGGTATTTTAACAAAAATATATCATATAAAATAAATATAGTTTGATTCCTTCCATTATGTAGGAAAATTTATCAAAACTTTTCATAAGACACTGAACTCAAAATTTGGCATTTTTATGGCAAAACTACAAAAGTGCCATAAGAATTTGGGAGTTTTTTAAGAGATAGACATTTTATGGCACATTTTGCCAAATTTGGCACCACCTGGCAACCCTGGCCTTGAGTTGGCGCGAAAACATACAGATGCTCGCTTGGTTCTCCCTACAGCCTGTACATGAATTGTAAATAAATAATACAATGACAATACTCAAATTAATATCCAACAAATTATATGATCATTATAAAAAGGGGAAAACATGTATTTCTTAATTGAGCAGTACGTAAGTATGATACATAACAATAATTGCACGATGCTACAACGTGCCACACCATTAAATTCTGGCTACTTTATTAATGCAATACATTACAATACAATACAATACAATACAATACAATACAATACAATACAATACAATACAATACAATACAATACAATACAATACAATACAATACAATACAATATTGCTCGGTGATGCTGCCATCGCTGTCCTCAGTGAACTTTTCAAACCAAAACTGAATTCCTATTAGTTATATAAAACCACGAGCAAAACCTAAGACCATAAGGCAACCAGGTGTCAAGACCATCACTTAAGTTTTTAACTTTTACCTTATTGTTTGCTATTGAGACAACTCTTATGGCCCAAGAAACTTAGGTAACAACTTGAAAATAGGAATGTCTCCTACAGCAATGTTACTTCCTCTTTCAGATTTATTGTAAAGACAAGCCATGTCTTCCTTGAAGAGTTCAAGAGCATCTTGAATTCTCTTATAAAGATTTTTACATTTTGATACGTTAACCTTTACGTAACGTACATCTGAAGTAATTAAAAAATGTGAATCTCTTGTCGGATCCAAAAATTACAAAATGTAGGAGTTCCAACATAGACCTGTTGATAATACTGTTAAGGCAAGTTTGAACTATAGGCATATGTTCATCCCAAGAACTATGAAAGGACAAATTATTTTGTCAAGAAGTACCTGAGCCATATTCTTGGCTGATTTGTCTGTCAGAAGGGCAAGAATACAAAATCTAAAGAAATTATTCATGTAAACAAACCGGTTATTGGTTACTGTTTGGGGTAAGGGGCAATTTGAGAAGGTCGATCGCTATAGTTTCAAAAGATTTACTAGGGGGCAGGTAATATAACATAGGAACGTGACTGCTAATATGACCTTTGTGAGATGCACATGAATGACAGTTGTTAATGTAAGCATGAATATCTTTTCTCATGGTGATCCAAAAATATTGAATTCTGGATTTGGCAAACCATTTGACTTTGCCTGGGTGAGCTGCTATAATGGAATCATAAAGGGTATGGAGTACTTCAGGAATGAGTTCGTCTGGTATTATAATTTGATTTACCGATCTGTTTTTCACTGTGTTCTCAAGCGTTGACTGATGATACAACATCTCATCGAGAAGAGTGTAATTCTCCAAGTGTGGAGGTAAGGTCTCACTCTCTGTGGTGTCACCTAATTTGAAGAAAAATATCACACGCTTCCATAGAGGATTGGAGCGTTGAACTATATAGAAAAGCTCGCGATTAATACTTACTGAGGAGTGTTATGGATAGTCGCTACATTTCTACTCAGTGCATCAGCAACAACGTTTGCTTTCATGGAACATAAGCGAAATTGGGTCCAAACTCTTGGATTGTAAGAAACCAATGAGTAAGTTTGTCTGTGAAGTTTTTGACTTTGACCAGTTGTAAAAGTGTTTGATGATCTGTATTGATCATAATCTCATATCCTAGAATGATTTGTTTAAAATGTCCAAGAGCGTAGATAACTGCTAATGCCTCTATTTCAGTTACTGATATTTTTTCTGCTTCGTTCAAGAGGCAACGAGCATAAGCAATGGGCCCTCGAGGGTTACCGTGTTGCTACATGTGTACAGTACCTAATCTTTTTGAGGATGCATCAGTGTATAGAAAGTAAGGAAGATTAAAGTCCAGAAAGGCAAGTATTAGATCTGTAGTTGATACATGTATTAGATCAAGGAAAGCTTTGTCTTGTTTAGATGTTCAAAGAAATTCAACATCCTTTTTGAGTAAAGAAGTAAGGAGTTCTGCTACCTTTAAGTATTCTTTAATGTATCTTCTCTGAAAACCTGATAGGCTCAGGAATGAGAGAATTTGATCTACAGATGTTGGCCATGGAAAGTCTACTACAACTTTAACTCTTGCAATGTAATAATACCTTGGGGTTTTAAGACATGTCGTAGAAAGCGTATTTATTTCTCAATGAAAGAATATTTGGATAGTTTCAATTTAAGGCTTGCTTGTCCAAAACGCGAAAAGAAAAAAATAGTTGACGAGTTTATCAATGTTCATTCATAGACTTAGGTGCAATAACAGTGTCATCAAGGTATATGAATATACTGTACCCCATGAACCCATCAAAGACTTTGCACATGAATTGTATAAAGACATAGGGTGCAGAAAGAAATCCCATGGCTAACTTTTTGAATTGGAAATGTCCATTTGGCATACTTAAAACTGTTAGAGGACATGATTCTGGAGCAAGGGGGATTTGAAAATATCCTGACATGAGGTCTAATATACTAAAGACTACATTGTTTTCACCTATAAAATGTAGAACATCAAGCAATACAATTATAGGATGACTATCTTTGATGATTCTTTTATTAAGTTCCCGAAAATCCACCACAGGATGGAAAGAACCATCATGTCCGGGAACTACAAACAGTGGAAAGTTACATTCTCAGACTAAGAGTTCTATGATATTCTGTTCGATAATGTCTGCAATGAATTCAACTATTTGTCTCTTACTATGGTATAATCTATAAGCAGGTACCGTATGTAGTATGTTTTTATATTTTCTCTAAGTGGAATGTGGTAATGAATTAGGCTTGTAGCACCAAGTGGTTTACCATCTAATGTAATAACATGGCTAAATTTATTGCATTATGAAATTAGTTCATCTTGTGGATCAGGGAAATAAAGAATGTTTAAATAGGAGCGTACAATGGGTTCTTGTGGGTCAATTCCTTTGGATAATGTTGTACAGACTTTGATACGAAAAGAATACACAAGAAAATCACACAACTTTATACCAGTGGTGAGAGTGATTGGGGTGTGTTTCATTTGTAATGGTTAACTGAGTATGACCCTCCTTTGAGGTTGAGTATAAGGCTGTATTAACCATTTACATGACTTAATTCTGGCAGACAGACTACATCATATTCCGTACCTTTCAAGACACGAAGATATGCTTTGCAACATCTTTGAGGTTGTATGGTCAAGGGTTTGGATGTGATGTGTGAACGGGGTATTTGGTTGTCGAACACGTTTAACCAACGTGTTCGACAACCAAATACACCGTTCACACGTTCACACATCACTTTAAACACGTGTCTGTCTGTCGAACCGCGTTCGACGAACCGTTAGACCGTGTAAACCCCCTCTTATACTTGTACAGTACTTGTTGGCATCACCTGTGAAATAGGGCAGACTTCAATGAGAATTCATCTAATAGAAGTAAGGAGATGTCACCTGAAGAAGAGGTATCTACAGGAGCTAATGATATGTTTGTGCCACGTTTGAAATATTTAGATCTACATGATTTACGTGCACGCTTTGTACATGGAGCACGAGACTTGTGTAGAGTAAATATCAAATGAAGGATCGCAGTCTACTGAGTCATCATTCTGTAATGATTGAGATCGCTCGGCCACCTGAATATTATCTACACATGATTTAAAAGCAGGTGATGGCAAGGCAGGAAAGAAATTGTTATCATGAGTGATACCATCTTATGAAGGATAAATGGCAATGTTATGTTGTTTCATGGTATGCAACCCATTGGTTATATCAGCAGGATATTGAACATCAGCTACACACATTGTGACTGGAATTGACAGGCATGCGTCTGTAAAGTTGATGTCAAATGCAATCTTTCCTAACACAGGAAACTCGATCCCATCTACATGCATTACATAGTGCCAAATCACGGTGTTCCATAATAGTTACACGCTTTCTAACTGAGTGGAATTTGTTGAAACTGTTTACTGATATGAGGTTTACTGGGGATCCTGTATCCATAAAAAGTGACATGGGGATGTCATCTGCACATGCTGAAATAGAAAGAGCAATTTCCTATTTGTGAGAGTTTGAGAGGCTGTGGACTGACGTACGATGATGTCACACGTCGAAAACGAGCGTGGGGTGACGCTACTGGTGTAGTCGGAGGTGTGACGTACTGTGACGTAAGCACGGTTGCGGTTTAAGGGAGTACGGCGAGACTGCGGGACTGCGAGACTGCAAGACTGCGACCGCAAGTTGACGATTTTTGCAAGGTAGGAGATTTTCTGAGTGTCAATAACAACCGGCTGCGTAAGAGAGGAATGATCGTACGACCCTGACGATTAGCATCAGCATCGAGTGGCGCACGCAGAAAGGTCTAGTTGGAGCCAAATCTAACAGTGTAGATGCATCCGTAGATAGGGTCCCCTAGAAGTATGACGTATAAGGAATCATAGAACTGCAACTTGATCCAAGGGTGCTATGAGGGTATTTGTAAATGTCGTTGAAGTAGACCTTGAACGTTCCTGACGAGCGAGCTAAACCGTTTTGGAGCTGTCGTGTGAGAAGCTCGTGCACAGAGATGTCAGACGATTTTCTTCGTTGACGTGTAAACCTCGTAGCCAGGCGGGAACTAGACGAGTATGTACGTCTGAGACGAGGACGTGGAGCAGATTTGTAACGTTCGAAACGTGTTGAAAGTTTT
>NC_134787.1:39043601-39056101 GCF_046742065.1 Oratosquilla oratoria
TCTCCCATTAACCCTTCCCTTCTCACTCCCCTTAACCCTCCCCCTGCCCATACCTCTCCCCCTCCCGTCCCTCCCCCCTCCCTCTTTCTCCCTCTCCCTCCCTTTCCCCTCCCTTCCCCTCCCCATACCCCACCCCTTTCTCCTCCCTTTCCCCCTTCCCCTTACCCTTCCCTCTGTCCTCCTCCTCTCCCCTTCCCCTCCGCTCTTCTCCTCTGTCCCTCCACATCCGTCTCAGTATTTCCCACTCATCATGACCTCTTTCGTCTGGCCCTCATCTCGCAGTCCGCCGTCTCTTATCGGGATTGTAGCCACTGTGAGCTACAGTGAGAAGAAAAGTGTTAGCGGGTAGTTCGATGTTTATTAGTTGGTCGGAACTAAACTGATTTTACATGCGGCCTGGAGCGGATATATATATATATATATATATATATATATATATATATATGTATATATATAATATATATATATATATATACATATACATATATACATATATATATATATATATATATATTATATATATATATATATATATATATATATATATATATATACCGCGTGGGTAGTCACCCGTGTCATGCAGGGCCACTCTGTCATAGGTGCGTCAGGTCTAGTCGTGTAGGCGAGACAACATGTGCTCCACGCCACGTAATTATCGAGGTTTGTACAGGATCGTCTTCCCATTATTACAGTTTTCCTCCAAGTCTCGTATTATTCTCCTCCTTCTCCTCTTTGGCCCTGAGATTCCATCTTCTTCTTCTTCTTCTTCTTCTTCTTCTTCTTCTTCTTCTTCTTCTTCTTCTTCTTCTTCTTCTTCTTCTTCTTCTTCTTCTTCTTCTTCTTCTTCTTCTTCTTTTTCTTCTTCTTCTTCTTCTTCCTCTTCCTCTCCTTACTTTTCCTCTTTGTATTCTTGTTGTTAATTTTACTTTTCCTCTTCCTTCTCCTCTTCCTGTTGATCTTCTTTTTTTCTTCTTTTTCCTGTTCTTCTTCTTATTAGTTTTCTTCTTCTTCTTCTTCTTCTTCTTCTTCTTCTTCTTCTTCTTCTTCTTCTTCTTCTTCTTCTTCTTCTTCTTCTTCTTCTTCTTCTTCTTCTTCTTCATTTTCTTCTCTTTCTCTTCTTCCTCCTCTTTCTCACGCCATTCACGCCCCGTTTCTTTGTTACTTCGACCTGTTGTCTGTTTATGTCTTGGTTCCAACTCTCATCTCCGAATGACGAAACCATAATGCTTCCATTTCTTTTCGTTCGCATTTCCCCCTTTTGTTCAAGTTTGGTATGGTTTCTGTTGATGATCTCGCCCACTATCTTCTCTGTTGCCTCAAAATATATTTCTTCATTTTTCCTGGTCACCCCTGCCCTAACCTAACCTAACTTAACAAAAATTTACCTAACCTAGCCTAACCAAACCTAACTTGACCTAATTTTACCTAACCTAACCTAACCTAACCAAACTTAACCTAATCTAACCAGACCTAAACTAACCAGAACTAACCTAACCAAAACTAACCTAGCCTTACCTAACCTAATCTAACCTAGCCAAACCTAGCCTAACCTAATCCAACCATTCTAGAGACCACCTACCCCGTATCTTATTCACGCTTGCTTGTGTGTGATTCACTACATTTAGACTTCTTTGTTGTTTACATTGAGTTTGGAGGCGTCGAGACAAACGAGGTTGTGGTTTGTTCTCTTTAATCTCTCAGATCAGTACACGAGGAAGACACTGGCAGTTGCCAGGGATACATTTTCACATACAATACTGAAATGGTGGTTGTTGCCAAATTATAATGTTATGTACAATGTATTCTCTACTATCTACTGCCTAATTTGCTCCTACAATCTACAATGCACGAACTGAATATGGACACTCGGTATTCATACATATTTTTTAATACACAAGCAATGGTGAAATTAGTAGTAAATATATCGGTTGTATGACGACTTGCAGTTGCCAATGGAGGATGCAAGTGTCCTTTTGCACTCAGCCAAATGACTGAGGGTGAGGTCCGTGTGCGGGCGTGCATATTGGAAACCTAAAAAATTGAACATTTTATTTAATCATCTTGCAACAAACGGTCTTGAATTACGTGTTGGACTCGCAATCGATAGCGAATATCATCCCGTATGAGAGTTCAAAAATTGTATGCTCCGATTTATGGGTAATGCTATGACATTAGACAAACACACATACACAGAAAAAAAAACTTGCCCACCAGAGTTGGAGTGCCGGTTTGCAGTGCTCCAAAGCTGAACTTTTCAGTCCTGGGAAGGACTCGAACTCGGATCGTAGAATTCACCCCACAATCAAGCCGTGTGTATGTGTACGAATTTGTAGGTATGTGCGTGCGTGTACGTGCGTATGTGCATGTGTATTTATGTGTGTATATGAGTGCTTGTGTGTGCGCGTTACGTTTTCATATATGTGTGCATATGTGTGTGTGTACGTGTGTGTATGTATGTTTGCGTGTACGTGTGTGTGTGTGTGTGTGTGTGTGTGTGTGTGTGTGTGTGTGTGTGTGTGTGTGTGTGTGTGTGTGTGTGTGTGTGTGTGTGTGTGTGTGTGTGTGTGTGTGTGTGTGTGTGTGTGTGTGTGTGTGTGGTGTGTGTGCATGTGGGTGCGTGTACGTGTGTGTGTGTATGTGTGGTGTGTGTGCGTGTGTGTGCGTGTACGTGTATGTGTGTTTGTTTGTGCGCGCGCGTGTATGTGTGTGTGTGTGTGTGTGTGTGTGTGTGTGTGTGTGTGTGTGTGTGTGTGTGTGTGTGTGTGTGTGTGTGTGTGTGTGTGTGTGTGTGTGCATGTGTGTGTGTGTGTGTGTGCGCGCGCGTGTTGACCAGTAGGCGTCCCTCATGTCAGGTCAAAATGGGGAGCTGCTTCATTCAGTGAGATGGCGAGTGGTTGTATTTCAGTTATCAGCGCCGATGAGGTTCTGTACGTAGTAGAATTGAGAGCCTTCAAGGGGAGAATCAAGTTCTTCACTCAAGGACCCAAAACACGGACAACAAACCATGTTTGGAACCTGGGTGGAAAAAGTGACAAACAAAATACGGAGAGATGGTAAAACGCCCTCACCAAACCCGCTTGAATGCAGAAACTCATTTTAAGCTCTCGCGGGTTTACAAGAAGAAACGAAGAAAAAGCAAGAGAAGAACGGTAGAGCAGTCGTTACATCCCTGCCCACAGGTAAGATTTTGGTTGAAGGAGATAGCCAAGTGAGGTATAGATAGGGCCTTCTGCGACAAAATTAGGAACCATAGGACCCAGGTGTGTTTCACCGGGGCGGGGATAGGTGATGTTAGAGACAGGATTGAAGAGTATATAGTCGGAGATGGTGTGAAACTCATCATTTGCTTGAGTGCTGGGGCGAATGGCATAGGTAAGTTAGGGAAAGAGGAATTATTTTCGCGGTTCTGGGATCCGCTAGATAAGATTAGGAATGAGGAGTTGCTGTATGTGGAATCCTTACGAGGCGTAGAGTTGGAGACACGTGGCATTCCTGGGCTATTGTAATGAATTGTAGGCTGGCAAAACATTGTAAAGCCAATGGATGGGCATTTGTCGACAACTGAGATCGTTTTTTACGGTAAGACGGAGTGTGGAGTATCGGAATATAGTTTAGGCAATAGAAGTAGCTCAGGGAGGGACTGTCAAAAGAAACACCCAATCAGGTGGAGGGAGGATAAATTAAAGTTTATTATACAAACAGAAGAAGCGTAATAAATGAAACTTATTTACTGTGAGGTAAAGCATTCGTAGATATTTTATACTATAGCTATTATTGAATCCTAGATCAATATGATCCTGATAGACATTTCCTTCCAGAAATCGAAATTGAAGGATGTAATTTTTTTCACAAGGACAAGGTTGGCAGAAATTGGGGGGGGGGGACACTTTCTGTTAAAACACAATAAAATGTGTTATCAACAATTCGATTAAGGATGAGGATGGAACGGAATCTATCCGGGTAGATCTTATAGGCAAGAATATAAAACTTATTATTGTCGTCCTATATAGACCTCCAAATCTCAGTAGACTGACCCCCTGATTCATGAAATTCGCACGGCGTCCCAGTACAAAAACGTTGTAATCATGGGAGATTTTAATTATAGAAAAATTGACTGGGAAATTTTAGTGGATCAAGAAAGATTTCCTTAGATGTGGTGTAGGATAATTTCCTATCCTACGAGGGGAAAGAATACTCTGAACTTACTTTTAACTAATAATGAGAACTTAACGAGTAACGTAGAAGTGGGAGATAGTCTAAACTCTAGCGATCATCAAGAAATAATATTTTATATTATTTGGGAAGAAATGAAAATACAAATAACGTTCAAATACCAGACTTTAGGAGAGCCAATTTTGATGAGAGAATATATAAGACATTTGAACACTCACGGGACCGACCCTGGGGTTGTGACGGGGTCAGATACACAACCAGTCCAGGCGTCATTAGCGTGTCCAGGGGTCGGGTCACGGAGAGTAACATGCGTACCTTGAGTCAGGTCACTTGCGGGTACGGGGTCAATAGCCCTCCAAGTGATTTGGATGAAATGTATAGTAACCTAACAACTTTAATTCTAAATGCACAAAATAAAGTTATTCCCCTCAAGTCAATACGGAAGAATAGTAATACTCCCAAATGAATGACAGACAGGCTGAAACGCGAGATCAGAATGGAAAGAGAACTTTACGTAAGAATAAGAAAAAAGGGGGAAACACACCTTAGATCCAAATATAAAATATGGAAAGACTGCTCAAAAAGAATACGCGCACAGCAAAGTGTAACTATGAAATTAAGGTTGCCAGACAAGCAAGATCCAACCCAAAGGGCTTCCTTCATCTCTACACAACAAAAAATAAGGAAAGGATAGGCCCAATTCAAAATGACGAAAATATCAAAATAGAATCGGAGGAAAAGATGATTGAGGATATTAAACAGAGGAATGATATGATTAATGTTATTCTGGAATACAAAGAACTTTTTCCTGATTCCCCTAGGAGGACAAATGTGATGACCTATGGGACTGAAGTAGAGAATGTACCACCAATCAAACAACATCCATACAGAGTGAACCCCCAGAGGAAAGAACTCATATAAAGGGATGCGGAATATATGTTAGAGAATTATTTGATAGAAAAGAGTAATAGTTCCTGAAATTCACCATGTGTGCTTGTTCCTAAATCAGACGGAAATTGATTTATATTTTGCACTAATTATAGGAGAATAAATTCAATAATTAAAAGAGATTCTTATCCCATCCTTAGGATTGATTATTGTATAGACAGCTTGGGTAGTGCTGATTATCTTACGAAGATTGATTTGTTGAAAGGTTTCTGGCAAGTAGGCTTAACGGAAAGAGCTAAGGAGATCACTGCCTTTGTGACAATGGATGGATTGTTCCAATATAAAATTTTACCATTCGGAATGAAAAATAGCAGTGGCTGTTTCCAGAGACTTGTTAATGAAGTACTAAATGGTATTCAAAATTGTGTTGTTTACATTGATGATAATGTACTATTCACTGAGACTTGGGGAGAGCATCTTGTACTTTTGAGGAGAGTATTTGAAAGAATGAACAAAGCAAACTTCACTGTAAATTTGGTTAAATGTGATTTTGGAAAATTTCATGAAGATCATTTGGGTTACAAATTTGGAACAAGAATAGTGCAACATTTACATGCAAAAATTGGGGACATTGTAAACCTTCCTTCCCAATATGTAAAAAGGAATTGCTAAGATTTTTTGGGTATGGCTGGCTATTACAGAACTTTTCAGATGTAGTTTTGCCTCAAACGAAATTACTACCAAAAGGGAGTAAGTTTAGCTGGACCATGTATTGTGAAGAATCTTACACTGAAATTAAGTTGTTCTTAACGAAGGCTCCTGTAATAATCACACCAAATTATAATAAGCCTTTCAAGTTATATGTGGATGCCAATGGCTATGGATTAGGTGGTATGTTAATACAAGAGGTTGAGGGTGTTGAACTTCCAGTGGGTTATTTTTCAAAGAAATTCTTGAAATACCAGATAAATTGTAGTACGGTAGAAAAGGAAGCGTTGGCTTTAATCTCAAATCTGCAAAATTTTCATGTGTACGTAAGAGGAACTGGAATGCCAGTAGAGGTATATACTGACCACAACCCTTTAGTGTTTTTGAATAAAATGAAAAATTGCAATCAAAGATTGATAAGATGGTGTTAACTTCTACAGGATTATGATATAATAGTTAATCATGTGAAGGATAGGAACAATGTAATAGCAAATGCTTTGTCACGTGTTCCAATGGGCTGTGATGTATCTTGAGGAGATGGCTCACATCTTATTGCCCTGGGGTTGTTACGGTATTACCATATTTTAGATTAGTTTACAATCACCCCTGCACCGGTTTCGTTTCTTGGGTGATAAAGACTGTTTTGACGCCCCTTAGAAAGAGCGAAGATTTCTATATCATTATAGAAGATTATGTATGGTCACTTTATATATTCTATTGTTAGAAATAGTAAGTAAAATTATGTAGCATTGTTTAGTGTATAAATGAAATAAATATGTAATTGGTTAAAGAGAACCCTTACTACGGCTGAAGAGATTGATAGGTAGAAGTCAGTGACCAGCCAGTTCAATCGTGATGGTCGAGGTTGCCGAGTCCTAAAGGGAAGGCTACTAATCAGTTGTGGTCAGCAAGGCAGCCGAATGAACATACTGTATGGAGTATAAGAGACACAGTTACGGTCTTGAGGATTGTCAGCACTAAATCTATTTGTGAGAAATGGTCCAACTGAAGGAGCCGGCAAAGACCTCTGAGAGTTAAAGGTCTGAGTGGTGAGATACATTTATGTTCCATTGTTATTTGATGATACATGTGTATATGTGTACATGTAAACCTTACATGCAAATACATGTAAATGTAGTTCTGCGGTTTATTCCTGATAACCTGATCTGACGTCTCCACAGTTCACTCAGTGTGGTAGGTGACAAGAAAGGGTCTTGTTCACACGAAACCACTTTGCTGTCAAAATCGAAATCTTTCATAGCAGACGAGACAGGGACGGGGATAGTTGACACCAGAGTTGGGAGTCAACGTAACACTGACTACTTGTCTTCCTGCCTACCTAGCTGTCTGCCTCCCTGGCTGTCTGCCTAATTGCCTGTGTGCCTATCTGGGTGCTTGCCTACTTACCCGGCTGTCTGCTTACCTACTTGTTTGCTTATCTGCTAACCTGCCTCCTTGTCTCCCTGCCTAATCGGCTCTCTGCCTATTTTGCTGCCTGCATACCTATGTGTATGCTTATCTGCCTGTTTACCTACCTGTCTGTCTGCCTACCTGGTTGTTTTCCTATTTCCTATCTTGCTATCTGCTTAGTTGTCTGTCTAACTATGTGTTTCCCTGCCTACTTGCCTCCCTCCCTGCCTACTTGCCTCCCTCCCTGCCTACTTGCCTACTTACCTACCTACCCTACTACTTACCTGCCCACCTGACTTTTTATCTGCCTGCCTGCCTGCCTACCTACCTACCTGCTTGCCTGCCTTCTTACTTGCCTAAATATTCTCCGCCTCTCTGTCTTCCTGCATGCTTCACGGCCTCCCAACTCCTCTCTCTCCCAACCTCTCCTCTCTCTCTCTCTCTCTCTCTCTCTCTCTCTCTCTCTCTCTCTCTCTCTCTCTCTCTCTCTCTCTCTCTCTCTCTCTCTCTCTCTCTCTCTTCTCTCTCTCTCTCTCTCTCTCTCTCTCTCTCTCTCTCTCCTCTCTCTCTCTCTCTCTCTCTCTCTCTCTCTCTCTCTCTCTCTCTCTCTCTCTCTCTCTCTCTCTCTCTCTCTCTCTCTCTCTCTCTCTCTCTCTCTCTCTCTCTCTCTCTCTCTCTCTCTCTCTCTCTCTCTCTCTCTCTCTCTCTCTCTCTCTCTCTCTCTCTCTCTCTCTCTCTCTCTCTCTCTCTCTCTCTCTCTCTCTCTCTCTCTCTCTCTCTCTCTCTCTCTCTCTCTCTCTCTCTCTCTCTCTCTCTCTCTCTCTCTCTCTCTCTCTCTCTCTCTCTCTCTCTCTCTCTCTCTCTCTCTCTCGTGTAGTGTAGGCCTTATGGTCTCTTGTAGTCTCGTTTATTCTTATGTCTTATGTTCTTATGTTCTTCCATTTATACTTCCTTCTCCTCTTCCTTCTTTTCCTACTTCTCCTCCTTTGCCTCATCAACCTCTTCTTCCAGCTCCTCCAGCTCCTAAACACCTCCACCTCCTAACCCCACCACCTCCCCTTCCACCTCCTACTCCCTCACTACCTATCTCTCTTCCTTTTTTACCTCCTTATCCTTCCTCCTCCTCATCCTCATTCCTATTTTTCTGTCATTCTCACTCTCCACCTCCTCCTCACCTCTCCTGTCTGTCCTGTCTGTCCTCCACCTCGTTACCTTCCTCATCCTCTTCCTCTTCCTCTTCCTGTTTTTCGTCCCCCTGACGGCACTCCATCCTCGCGTGCTCATTACCTGCCTCCTTACGAATCTCTCTTCCTTTGCCTTTATTCTTGTTTTCTTTTCTGTCCCTTCCATCTATTTTCATTTTCGCTTCTCTCGTTTTTTACCCTTTCTGTACAACGACTACAGCATCGTGATCGTCGTTGTTTTGTCGTTGTTGTCGTCGTCGTCGTTGTTGCTTTGTCGTTGTTGCAACCCCTTCCCCATTTCCCCCTTCTCCCTCCCCTCCACCTTACCCTCTTCCCTCCACACACACACACACACACACACACACACACACACACACACACACACACACACACACACACACACACACACACACACACACACACACACACACACACACACACACACACACACACACACACACACACACACACACACACACACACACACACACACACACACACACACACACACACACACACACACATACTCCTGACACTCTCCTCTATGCTAAACTTCCTAAACCTGTTTAACATTCTTACTCAATTCTTCAGAAGTTCACCCCTAAAGTTAATCTTCAGTCATTTCGTACACCATTTCCTGACACCATAGACATGACGTCATCAGTATTGTGACATGACCGCATTCCTCCTCTTTCTCTTCCTCTTCTTACTCTTCTCTTCGTTCTTCATTTTCTCTCCGACATTTGGGTAATATTTCCTAGAAACTTACCTTGTGGCTAAACTTGTCTAATTCTCACTTTTTCCCCCGTTTCCCCCTTACCCTCCCCCTTTCTTCCTCTTCCCCTCCCCCTAGTTATCTACTCTCCAGGTCTCTTCCCGCTTTCCCCCTTCCCCCTTCTCTTCTCTTCCCCCTCCCCCTACTCCTCTCCCCTTTCACCCTTCCATCTCTCCCTTCCTCTTCCCCTTTCTTTTTCCCCGCTCCCCCTCTCCCTCTTCTCCTCCCCCTCGTTATCCATGCTCCAGTTCCCTTCACCCCTCCCCCTCCCCGTTCTCTCCTCCTCCCCCTCCGCTTTCTTCTCTCCCCTCCCCCTACTCCTCTCCCCTTCCACCCTGCCCTCTCTCCCTTCCCCTTCTTTTTCTCCCCGCTCCCCTTCTCCCTCTTCCTCTCCCCCTCGTTACCCACTCTCAGGGTGTGTGTGTGTGTGTGTGTGTGTGTGTGTGTGTGTGTGTGTGTGTGTGTGTGTGTGTGTGTGTGTGTGTGTGTGTGTGTGTGTGTGTGTATTCACCTCGGATCTGCTGCAGTCTCTGTCGAGACAGCCAGACACCACCCTACGGCAGTGAGCTCAGAGCTCATTATTTGCCGATCTCTCGGTAGGTCTGAGACCACTCACACACCACACACCGGGACAGCAAGGTCACAACTCCTTGTGTGTGTGTGTGTGTGTGTGTGTGTGTGTGTGTGTGTGTGTGTGTGTGTGTGTGTGTGTGTGTGTGTGTGTGTGTGTGTGTGTGTGTGTGTGTGTGTGTGTGTGTGTGTGTGTGTGTGTGTGTGTGTGTGTGTGTGTGTGTGTGTCCTTGTGTGTGTGCTTGTGTGTGTATATGTGTGTGTGTACTTTCGCGCACTTGTGTACGTGTCCAGATGTGTTCGTGGATGCCCATTATTCTATTGTATTTACTTTTTTTATTCATTTATTTTCATTGAAAAATTGTATCTGTAGGTTTTCTGTGTACGAAACGTGACAATGAAAATGGGAAGTCTGTACTTTATTTATTTGTTTATTTATTTTATTTATTTTTATTTTATTTTTTTTTGGGGGGGGGGTCTACTCTACTCCTAATACCGAAAAAGCACCGCACAAGTGGAGAGAAGGGATTAACAGATGAACGACAATGTGCTCACCTGTCTTGAATATATTATTCAGCCTACAGAGAAGCCAATTTAAATTCAAATGTTACGAAAGGGGAAAAGGTGCCGAAAAAATGAAAATAAATTTTTGTGAAATATTTCGGTGTGCCTGGCAATGTTCTACTCACGAAATATGGGATCCCAATGGAAAAGGGACACATGTTCTGTGGTGATTTTTTTTTTACTTTTTTTCTAATGTTGACAGACTCTTCTATTTATATTTAATGTATTTGTTGCACTGCACTGGCGTAAACCGTATAGAGGGGAAGAAACATATTTGTCGTCCTCCACTTCCTCTTCCTCCTCCACTTTTTCTCCTCTTCCACTCGCTCCTCTCCCTCCTCCACTTTCTCCTCCACCTACTCCTTCCTTTTCCACTTCCTCCTTTTCCTCCTTCTTCTCCTCCTCCTCCTCCTCCACTTCCTCCTCCTTTTCCACTTCCTTGTCTCCTGCTTCGGTCTCCACTTCCTCGTCCTCCACTTAGAATATAAGAACATAAGAAATAAAGGAGACTGCAAAAGACCATAAGGCCTACACAAGGCAGCTCCGTATCCATCACCACCTATCATCCCCATCCATAAAGTTGTCTAATCGTTTTTTAAAACAACTGATAGTTTCAGCGCTTACTACATGGTTACTAAGTTTATTCCATTCATCGACCACCCTATTAGTAAACCAATTCTTGCCTATTTCCTTATTAAATCTAAATTTGTCCAGTTTATACCCATTACTGCGAGTCCTGCCCTGTTGTTTTATTATGATGACCTTGTTTGCATCACCCTTGTTATAGCCTTTGATCCACTTGAACACTTTTATCAAATCACCCCGCACTCTGCGTCTTTCCAGAGAGTGTAAGTTTAGGTGCCTAAGCCTCTCTTCGTAAGGCAAATTTCCGAGTCTTTGTATCATTTTGGTCATTCTTCTCTGTACTGATTCTAGTGAATTTACGTCCATTCTGTAGGACGGAGACCAAAACTGTACCGCATAGTCAAGGATGGGTCTAACTATCGCTAGATAGAGTTTAATAATTACCTCTGCACTTCTATTCGTTACCGTCCTAGCAATGAAGCCTAATGCACTGTTAGCTTTATTTCTGGCGCTAATACACTGCTTCCTGGTTTTAAGGTCAGGACTCACCAGGACTCCCAAGTCCCTCTCGCACTCAGATTTGTCTAAAAACGTGTTATCTAAGTTGTATCTATTTTTGGGGTTGTGTAGCCCTACGTTTAACACGCTACACTTAGAGATATTGAAGTTCATTTGCCATTTCAGCGACCATGTTAACAATTTATTAAGGTCATCCTGCAGAATCTGGGCGTCGTCTCCTGACCTAATTAGGCGTCCTATTTTAGTGTCGTCCGCAAACTTACTAACATCACTGTTTAACCCTTCGTCTAAGTCGTTTATATACATAATGAACAACAAGGAACCCAAAACCGAGCCCTGGGGGACCCCGCTAGTAACATTGCCCCACCTAGATTTTATTCCATTTATGGTGACCCGCTGTTTTCTGTTACTAATCCAAGCTCTAATCCATTCTAACACTTTTCCTCCTATGCCATGGGCTTTGATTTTATTTAGTAGTCTCTGGTGTGGCACTTTGTCGAACGCTTTGCTAAAGTCAAGGTAAATAACATCGTAATTTTCATTGTTGTCTGCCGCCTTATATACCTTAGTGTAAAAGGATAGAAGATTAGTCACACATGACTTACCCTTGGAGAAACCATGCTGTGAAATACGAATTAAACTATGCCCTTCAATGTGTTCTCTGAGTCTATTTACTATTATTGATTCAAGCATTTTCCTATAACCGATGTCAAACTGATTGGCCTGTAGTTGCATATAGACGATCTATCTCCCTTCTTAAAAACAGGAACAACGTTTGCCTGCCTCCAAGCAGTAGGAACAGAACCAGTGTGTACCGATTTATTGAATATTTCAGTTAACTGGTCGCAGATTTCAAATTTACACTCTTTAAGCATTCTTGGAAAAATTTCGTCTGGACCCGGAGATTTTGTAGCTTTAAGTCTGTCAATCTGCTTGACTACTTCCTCTTTACTAATGCTGATATTAGTTAGACTACTTTCTTCATCCCCTCTGAAAATCGGATCGCAGTCAGGTACTTTATCTAACCTCTCATTAGTAAACACCGATAGAAAATAATTGTTAAACTCCTCACTCATTTTTTCTTCCGATTCAATCATGACATTTTCATCGTTTTTAATTGGTCC
>NC_134787.1:39058601-39066101 GCF_046742065.1 Oratosquilla oratoria
CCCTCCCTCTCATCTTGGCACCTCCTGGATGACGGGTCATCCCTGCATCCTGCCCACTGCCCTAGACATGACACAGCACATCCACAGCAAGGCCGCTTCATTAATTCGGCGACCCCTTCCTCTCCGTCCCGTCATGCAGAAAAGGAGAAGACGAGGAGAAATCCCTTCGGGCTGCGTCAAATTACCTCTCATTCACACTTCCTCATCACCGCATCATCCATATACAACTATTCTCCATTCACCCCTATCTTCTGTCCTCTCCTTTCCTTCCTTAACAGACATTCCTCTCTTTTGTAATGCCCCTTTTAGCCCATCCATCCATCTCATCCTAGGACGCCCTCACATATTCACTCCTTCCACCTCTGCCTTCCACACTTCTTTTACTAATCTTTCTTCACTCGTTCTTTCCATGTGTTCAAACCATCCTGATACTCTTTCATCAACCCTATCTCCCAACTCCCTTTCCACCCCTGTTCTCCTCCTCACCTCCTCATTTCTCACCCTATCTAGCCTAGTAACCCCTATCATACTTCTCAGACATTTCATCTCAAACACATTCAAGCTCCTTCTCTCTTCCTCTCTTATGTTCCATGTTTCTGCCCTGTACAGTGCTGTCGGCACAATCACTCCTTCGTATAACCTCCTCTTAGCATCCATTCACAGATGTCTATTTCTCATTACACTTTTTAATCCACCAAGGCATTTACTCGCTTCTCTCAATCTACATTCTACCTCCACCTCCACTCCTCCCTTTCCTGCCACATTCGCACCCAAATATCTAAACCTATCCACTTCCTCCAGTCTCTCTCCCTTAATGCTCACTTCCAGCCCGCTGACACTCTCTTCCCTTGTACATCTCATCAACTTACTTTTGCCCACATTTATCTTCAGCTTCCTTCTTTCACACACCTTCTCAAACTCTGTCACTAACTTCCTCAATCCTTCCTCTGATCCTGCTACAAGTGCAGTGTCGTCAGCAAACAACAACTGGCTTATTTCCCACTTTTCTCCATTTTCTTTAACCATCTCCAACCCCTGACCCACCACCCTTGCATTCACCTCTCGTACCATCCCATCCATGTATAGATTGAACAGCCAGGGCGACATAACACATCCCTGACGAAGTCCCACCTCTACAAACCACTCACTCTCTCCATTTCTAATCCTTACACAAGCTCTACTACTCACGTAAAAACTCTTGACTGCTCTTAATAGCTTTCCTCTTAACCCATATACCTACAATACCCCAAAGTATCTTCCTGTCTACCCTGTCGTAAGTCTTTTCCAAATCCATAAAAGCCCAAAAAACATCCTTACCTTTTACTATAGCTTTCTCACATATCTGTCTTACCACAAAAATCTGATCTACACAATCCCTACCTGTCCTAAACCCACAATGTTTCTCACCAATTACTCCCTCTCTTCCTTCTCCTTATCCTATTAATCAAGACCCTCCCATGAGCCTTCCCAACTACACTCACCAAGCTAATCCCTCTGAAACTACTACACTCACACTTGTCCCCCTTTCCCTTGTAAAGCGGAACGATACAGGCATTCCTCCGGTCCTCCGACACTCTACCCTCTCTTAAACATACATTAAATAATCTCACCAGCTAGTACACCATAACTGTACCTCCTTTCTTCAGACATTTTGCATGGTATTCATCCAAACCAGGTACCTTACCTGCTCTCATCATCTTAACAGCTGCTTTCACTTCATCTTTCCTTGTTTCTTCTCCCTTTTCCTCACTCATCACTCTCATTTTCTTAGTGCTTCCCTATGCAACTACCTTTCCATCCCTATCCTCCTTCACATTTAGCAACTAAAATGAAAGGGAGGGGCGAGTGTGAGTTTGGGAGTGTTATTGGGAGGTTCTCAGGAGTGAAGGGGGGGCGAGGGGGAGAAGGGGTGGCTATACTAGTAAGTGAAGAGATAGGTAAGGGTGTAGTGGAGTGGAAGGAGGTTTCTTCAAGGTTGATGTGGATGAAGGTGAAGCTGGGAAGGGAAATGTGGGTTTTTGTAAGTCCGTATTGGCCTGGTAGTGAGAAGAGCGTAGATGAAAGGGAGGCTTTTTGGGTAGATTTAAATGAGTGCATAGAGGGATTAGGGAGAAATGTCAATGCAGTTGTATTGGGAGACCTTATTGTTAGGGTAGGAAACGAACCAATATATATATATATATATATATATATATATATATATATATATATATATATATATATATATATATATATATATATATTCATTTTTATTTATTCGCACTTTTACTGAGAGAGAGAGAGAGAGAGAGAGAGAGAGAGAGAGAGAGAGAGAGAGAGAGAGAGAGAGAAGGGGGGAGCGATGCGGCGAGATCCCATAAGCGTACCTTTTTATCAGGTTTACCCCCTCTTCCCTACAGTCTCCTCTTCCCCTTCCCTCATGATGACACTCGGGGGTTGGGGGGTGCTTAGGGCGTGGGGTCGTGGGGGGAAGTGGTGTTGGATGATGTGGGCGTGTGGGCAGCGCGCAAGGGAACGATCTAATGCATTGCTTATCGGCTGAGTGTCGGATATGATGAAGCAGACTACGGATATGAGGAGAAGGCCCACTTCCGTGGCGGTCCTTCCTTCCACGGCGTCAACAACCTGGCCAACTTCTCCTCCTCCTCCTCCTCCTCTTCCTCCTCCTCTTTCTCTTCCTCCTCCTCCTCCTCTTCCTCCTCCTCCTCTTCTTCCCCATCTTCCTCCTCATCCTCCTCCTCATCTTCATCTTGCTCTTCCTCTGCCTGTTCCCCTCTTCCTCCTCCTCTTACTCCCCATCTTCCTCCTTGTCTTCCTCCTCTTCCTGCTCTTCTTCATCCTACTTTTCTTCTCCCTTTTCCTGCCCATCTTCCTCCTCCTCTTCCTTCTCTTCTTCCTCCTCATCCTTCTTCCTCTTACATTCTTCTTCTCTTCCTCTTTATCTTGCTCTTTCTCTTTCAAACCCCCACTCCTACTCTTCCTCCTCCTCTTTCTATATCTTCCTCTACCACTTCTTCCCCACTTCCCCCTACTCTTCTTTCTCCTCTACCTACCACTCTTACTTTTCCTCTTCCTACTCCTTTTCCTCTCCATCTTCTTCCTCCTCCTCCTCCTCGTTTTCATTTTCTTCCTTCTCTTCCTCTTCCTCTTCCTTTTTTCCTCTTCCTTTTCTTTTTTCTCCTCCCCTCCTCCTTCTCCGCCTCCTATTCCTCTTCCCCTTCCTTTTCTTTTTCTCCTATTCCTCTTCTTTCTCCTCCTCATTTCCCTTTTCCTCCTCCTTTTCTATCTTCTTCTCTTCCTTCTCTTTTTTCCTCATCCTTTCTCCTCTTTCTTCCTCTTCCTCCTCCTCCTTTTTATCTTCCTCTTCCTCGTCTTTTTCCTTCTTTTTATTTTTTTCTTCCTCCTTCTTCTCTTTCTTTTCCTTTTTCTCCTTCTTCTTCTCTTTCTTCTCCTTCTTCTCCTTCTTCCCCTTCTTCTCCTTCTTCTCCTTCTTCTCCTTCTTCTCCTTCTTCTCCTTCTTCTCTTTCTTCTCCTTCTTCTCTTTCTTCTCCTTCTTCTCTTTCTTCTCCCTCTTTTCCTTCTCCTTCTCCTTCTTCTCATTCCTCTCCTTCTTCTCCTTATTCTTCTTCTCCTTCTCCTTCTTCTCCTTCCCCTCCCTCTTCTTTCCTTATCTTTCCTTATCCTTCTTCAACTTCTCCTTCTTTTTCCTTTTTTCTTTTTCTTCTCCTTCCTATAATTCTCCTTTTCCTTCTTCTTTTCTTACCTCTCCTCTTCCCCTTGCTCCTAATTTCTCTAAATATTCTCCACTTCATCCTTCTTCTCCATCCCACCTCACACTTTTACTCATTTTCCATATATTCTCCCTCATATAATTTTCACTTTCAGTTCCTCCTTATCCCCTCTTTTACTTCCTTTTCTTCCTCTTCCTACAACTCCCCCTCCTCTTATTCTTTCTCTTTCTCATCTTCTTCCTTTTTCACCTCTTCTTCCTACCCTTCCTCCTCCTCCTCTTATTCTCTCTCCTTCTCTTCCTCTTCTTTTCCTATCATTTCCTCCTCCTCTTCTTTCTCTTTCTCTTCTCCTTCCTATCCCTCCTCCTCTTTTTTCTTCTTCTTCCTTTCTTTTCCACCTTCTCTTCCTACTCTTTTCTCCTCCACCTCCACCTCTGATCCCTTGGTTGCAGCACAAAAGCATTTCATTTATTATATATATATATATATATATATATATATATATATATATATATATATATATATATATTGAATTAAACTATGACAAATGTAACTGAAGGCGGAGAAAATATACGAGGAATAATGGAAGAATTTTGTTTGCCTTAACATTTCGACCCTTAGGGTCTTGATCACAAAGCATAACACAAAAGTATAACATGGACATTTTATACACATACATGTAAAGGCAGTAAAATTCTTCCATTATTCCTCGTATATTTTCTCCGCCTTCAGTTACATATATATATATATATATATATATATATATATATATGTTTGAGTGTGTGTGTGTGTGTGTGTGTGTGTGTATTATCCATCTGGACAGATGAAGATAAGAGGGTGGTAAAGAAACACACAAGTCAGAGATGAGTTTATTCCTCTAATGTTTCGGCTTCTTACACCTTCTTCAGAGAGACTACAAAGTACAAGGGGTTACAAGACTATATATCGTCCCGAGGGCGTCTCCTAGTTAATGATCTGGTGGACGATCGGTCCGCTGACAATATTTGTATATATAAGTATATATATATATATATATATATATATATATATATAAATATATATATATATATATATATATATATATATATATATATATATATATATATATATATATATATATACATATATATATGTATATATATATGTATATATACATATATATAATATGTATATATATATACAAATATATTTACATAAATATACATACATATATATATATATATATATATATATATATATATATATGTATATATATATACATATGTATATATATATGTATATATATGTATATATACATATATGTATATATATATATACATATATATGTATATATATACATATATATATATATACAGATATATATGTATACATATATATATGTATATATATATATATATATATGTATATATATATATATATATATATATATATACAACGTTTTATCAATAATAGCACAATGTTTCTCTTTCTCGTTTTACCCACCTACTTTAGTCTACGTATAACTCTCTGTCTCTCTGTCTCTCTTCCTTGTATTCCTCTTTCTCAATATTTCTCTCTCTCTGCTCTCTGTGTGTTTTTTCATATTTTTTCTCTTCTCTTCTTTTCTCTCCTCTTCTCTCTCCCCCTGTTTCTTTTTTTATTTCTCTTCTATTTCTCTATCTATTTCCCTTTTCTCCTATTTTTCCATGTGTTTATCTCTCCTTCTCTCTCTTTCTTTTTCTTTCTCATTCTCTCCTTTCTCTACCCCTTTTCTCTCTCTATCCTTTTTCTCTTTTCTCTCCACCCCTTCTCTCCCCTCTCTACCCATTCCTTCCATCTCTCTCCTTCTTCTCCTTCTCTTGTCCTTTCTGTCCTCTCTTCCCTTCTCTTCTCTTCTCCTCTTTTCTCTCCCCTTTCCTCCCTCCTACCTCCCTTCTCCCTACTCCCTTGTGGGTGTCCTCGCTTTCTCTCTTTTCCCGTCTTCGTAAATCCATTGCGATAAAGGCCACGTTACGACTCAGCCTGACCTGTTATCTTCAACACGCACCAAGATTCTCCCATTCTGTCCTCCGTGTGGGTTACCCACTCCGAAGGGGAACAGGAGATGTCAGCTGGTGAGGATCAGAAGCCAGTTTGTGAGGATCAGAACCTGGCTGGTAAGGATCAGAAGCCAGCTAGTGAGGATCAGAAGCTAGCTAGTGAGGACCATAAGTCAGCTGGTGAGGATAAGAAGCCAGCTGGTCAGGACCAGAAGATGGCTGGTGAGGATCAGAAGCCAACTGGTGAGGATCAGGAGCCAGCTGGTGAGGATCAGAAGCCAGATCGTGGGGATCAGGAGCCAACAAGTAAGGATCAGAAGCCAGTTGGTGAGGATAAGAGGCCGGCTCGTGAGGATCAGAAGCCAGTTGGTGAGGATCAGAGGCCATCTGGTGACAATCAGACGTCAATTGGTGAGGACCAGAACCCATCTGATGAGGATCAGACTTCAGTTTTCTTATATATTTGTATGCTCGAGTTACATGTACACAAAATTTTGCGACCAACCTATCTCCACCATGATAGTGCAATTAGAAAAGTATTTGCACAACAATTCACTTTAATTCTAAGCCATCAGCATTGAGAACCTCGAGGAGACATACATGCAGAAATACAAAACATGGTACATCTAAGGACTCGAACCTCCGCTAGCAAGTGACATGTGATCGTGACTTAACCGATTGCGCCATCACGAGAGATATAAGTTGAGCGCAACTTTTCTTATATATTTGTATGCTTGAGTTACATACACTTACACGAAATTTTGCGTTCAACCCATCTTTACCATGATAGTACAACTGCTAAGTATAGAACGTGTTGTATACTTACCAATTGTACTATATATATATATATATACTCGTATATATATATATATATATGTATATATGTATGTATATGTACATCTATATACTTATAAAATTCTGATAATCTTGTTTGTAATCTTGCTTGCGTGAAACCGTCACCCAGCCAATCAGAAGAAGAGATATGATGTCACGACTGAGGACCAGCCAATCAGAAGAGATTTGACGTCATGACTGAGGACCAGCCGAGTAGAAGAGATCAGAAGAAGAGATATGACGTCATGACTGAGGACCAGCTAATCAGAAGAAGAGACATGGCGTCACGACATCATATGATGCGTAGTGTTCCAAGCAACGACGACATGACGTCACAATCTTCTGCATTTCACTTCTTATAACAACGTATCATTTAAAATTTCATTTGACCCAACATGCATATATAAATATATATATATATATATATATATATATATATATATGTATATATATATACACTTATAAAACTTTTGTATTCAGTATTTAAAAGTATAGCCAACTCCTGAGTTAACATGTATGAGGCATAATGAGTTTATTAGAATATTACGAACCGCATAAATCATATGATGCATAGTGTTCCAAGCAACGACGACATGACGTCTTAATCTTCTGCATTTCACTTCTTATAACTAATCAAGTCATTGCCTTTGTCTACTGAATAGAGCATTGTCTTAATAAAGATTTTATTGACCATTTTATTAACAACGTATCATTTAAAATTTTATTTGACCCAATGGGTCACAGGTGGTGTAGTATATTATATATTATTTGTATGTATATATATATATATGTATGTATATAAGTATACACTTATATATATATATATATATATATATATATATATACATACAATCAGCCGTTCTGAGTCCACTACTGATCACAGGCCTCCTTCATAGCATTCCATGATTCACACGACC